>NW_026781917.1:2002500-2542110 GCF_031769215.1 Ylistrum balloti
TGGTATAAAGAGGAAAAGATTTGTCATACAACTCAACCAATATGATTTATTAAACCTAACAGCCATCAGTAGTTAAAAAGTACACTGATACTAATACTGATTTTTAACATTATTTCCCACAAAAAGTTTCAATTTCCAGAAGTTTCATCGAAAAAAAAATACAAAAATCTGAAATTCAATTTGATTACAGTAAACATTCATCCAGGGACAATTTGCATTTGTAACTGTCTTCCTGTTGTTTGAAATTCTGTAAACCATATTTTGGTTCTATTAACTCTTGCCTTTGAGCTTCCAGTATGCTTCTTGAAAAACTATTGACTTTACCTTGCCTCTAAATTTCCAATAAGCCTCGGTGCATACTATAAGCTCTACATTGAGTTCCCACTAAGCGTTTGTTGGTACTTTTACCTTAGTTCTGAGTTTCCAGTAAGCCTGTAATAAACCTACGTTTCATCCTAGCTTGTCTGCTCCATGTCTGACTTTCCAACAAGTGTCTTACGAGTATAATTAACCCTAAATGTATTTGTGTTTCCATTAAGTTCACCAGTACTTTTAGCCCTACCTTGCGTTTGAGTTTCCAATAAGCTGCTATCAATTCTATGGTGCCTGCATCCACCTGCAGAGCACTGGATATCTCATCAGTGTCAATCTCCTTATAAAACTCCTCTTCTAGTTGCTTCAACTTCTCTGCCCTCATTCTGGCGATCTCCTCATCAGTAAGTTCCTTTCGAGGTGAACCAGACAGGCTCTTCCTTGGAGAGTCTGTATCTGAGTCAGCATTCCCATGCTCTCGATTCTTACTGTGTCTGGGACAATACCCCTGTAAAGCAAATTTACAACAGGAGTTAATTTCACTTTTGTTTTTTTGTTTTTTGTTGAAAAGAATCAGACATACTCTTGTAATTGATAGAGTGTAGTTTTCAATTTCATTTCTGAAAAAGATTTTAAAGGTCCAAATTTCACTGACACCTTGAGTAAGAAGTCAACAATATTTGATAAGAGGGTTAGGGTTGAGTGACATAAAAACCCATGTAATATGTGCAGGTACTCTTTGGAGTTGGATATACTGAAAAATGTGTTAATTGCATTTTGTGTCTTCCTGTCCTTGTGTATATCAATCTGAACAGGGCAAGTATTGTAGTTGTAAAATATTCATAAAAAAACTGAAAGTAGACATTTAGCTTCAAAACAGTGACTGTACTAATATAAATTTGAACATTTATGAATCACATCAAGGCTTCTCTTTACGTCTGTTTACAGATCCAAGCCAAGACATGACTAACGGTTTTGGTTGTTTATAGATAGATCTAAGCCAAGGTCTACACTCATGGTTCAGGATTCTATTCACTGATCTTAGCCCAGGAATACACTCAGCAAAATTTTTATATACCTTAAGCTTGATGCCCTCATCGCTTTCATTTTCTGTGAGAATTGTCCTCATCTCCAGTTTGTATTGAAAAGCACAGGTCACATGGAATGCAGTCTTACATGCTTTAACCGAGCACTGGATACAGGCTCCTGTCCGCTCCTTACATAAACAACATATCAAGGCCCATCGACTTGCCTGAAATCAAATTAATAATTCTAAATATATATACCTGTACACAAGAGAAATGTTTTTCAAAATAACATGCCAAAGAACAAGATATGCAATATCTACATCTTCAGCATTAAGACACATATGTATGTGTAATTTTGTGAAAATAAAAGAATTTTCAGAACTTCATATTAATAACATAAATGTTCATTTTTGTCACTGTACAGTCAACCATGAAAACAACTTCAACATCATCTCATTCATATTTTAACCTGGGCGAATGTTTATATTATGCAAGAGTTAAGTACTCTTATATGAAAAAAACGACAAAACAAAAAGACATTGAAACATATACCTCTAACAAATATGGGTACATCAGTATTGCCCTAATTTGGACATATTCCCTCTAAATTTGCTGAGGCACTGTTTATGTATTAGTTTCACACCTACAACAGAACAATAACTTACAGGTATTTGTGAAATCTTTGTGATTGGTTCCATCTTCTCTACACAGCCAATGGTGACCTCTGGGATCCATAGAGAGCAACTTACGTGGGCCCACTTGGTCCCACTTCGTGTACTCTTCATGGCACCACCTATCTTGGGACAGAGGATGCAGCGCGGTTTGATGCCCAGGGCACACACCCGACACAACCAGCTCCCCTCTGGGATCTTCTGTATGCCATAGCATGCCTATAAAACATTTCAGATGTTGTTTTATACTTTAATTTTTATCAAATTAAAAATATGAATGCATAAAATAGAATAATATTCATATAGATTATTTTCACTTTTGAACCGAGTGTTTCAAAATATTCTAACACAATTGTATAAAAATATAAAAGTTCACAAAGCATTCCATAACTACATAGAAATGGGAAGTTAAGTCTGACCACAAGGTTGTGATTGTACTCACTTGGTGGACACATATATCACAGCCATCGCAGAACACCATTTCATTATTGTCCTCACTGTCAGGCTGTAACAAGAAATCAACGAAATAGTAAATGAGCGTGTTTTCATTCAATGTTTTTCTTGAAATTTCTCAGTTCTTTACTAACATTTCAGTGTTTAAGATTTGATAACTTCTCTTAACTTCATTTGTATTCAAAGATACAACAGAATAACTTCAATTTTAATGCTGAAGACATATTTCTGTTTATCCAATTAAGTCTTGTCACAGTCCATGAATGTCACAGTTATATTGACTGATAACAGAAAGAAAAGAATTATGTTCAATCTAAATAACTATGATAAACAGACTTGGCACATTCATCCAAATTAGACTTGTTTCTTAACCATTCTTCCTTAAACAATTGATAAGATCAGCATCTACATTTTACAAGATACTGATATCTTCCTTCTGAAAACCTTACCGAACGACAGACTTCACAAACGACATCCTCATCATACTCGATACCAAGTCCTTCCTCTGTCTTCTTCTTGTTTTGCATCTTTTCATAACACTGACAACAAACAAAGAAATCTTCATCTCAATCCTTTTAACTTACTTTTCAATATATATATAAAAGAATTAAAAATACAAATATATTTGTAGTACAGAGACAGAAATAAACCTTATACGAACTGAAGGTGAATTAAGTATTTGCTGTATTAACATGACACTATATTTTCACATTAACCTCCTTTCAGATTTTAATGTTACTTTGGTATATTCTCATGTGATATGAAACTTATAGAAACGCTAATGAATGAAAAATATATACCTGATTCTCCAAAGCCTCAATTATCCTCTCCATTGTCCATTCATGTATCAGGATTTCAGCTGTAACAAACAAAACTACATAGTTAAGGTACATAAGAGGGGAAATAACTCTTAACACAGAGGAAGAGGTTAGTTGGCTTCTTTAAACAATCAACTTTTTCTTTTAGCAACTTATTGTTTAAGTTTCAGGTACTCTAACTGAAAACACAGAAAGCTGAAAATGTGACAAAAAAGAATTCATAATGTTTTTTCTGAACAACCTTTTCTAAATCCTCAAGAAAGCACAAGATATTTTGGACCAAATGAAATTGAATAATGAGAAGAGTAATGTTTTTTCCTCACTATTTTTTTCTCTCTCACCATTTTCTTCTCTCTCTTCGTTTGCTTTCTGAAGCCAGCAGACATCCAGATCATCTAAGTCATAACGGACCACTGATTCTGACAATTGCTGCATCCCAGTGAACTCATGGACACTCTGCTGGAAACTCTCGTCTTTCATAGCATGAAGGAACTTTCTAGGTCTACAACCAAGATACCAAACTCATGTAACTATACAAAAAAAATTTAATATTCAAACTTGAAAATTTTATTTTTCTATTTTTAAAATATGGAAATGTGCACATTACATTCCCCCCCCCCTTTTTTTTTCCTCTTTCTTTCGTACAATCAAGTACTTACATTTTAAAGTCTCCACCAAGCTTTGTCCATGGTCTCTTTTCACTGAAAATTGAAAAACCTAATAATTAAAGCCGATAACTACAAATTATAGGGACTTGCAAAAAGTCTTTGATTCAGTGTTAATCTTACTTCAAGCCTGATGTCCAGTTCTAAAAGAGCTTTTTGAAAATCCTTTCATTAATCCTTAGAAATTGAATTAACGAACTTCTAATGCCAAAATCTAACCAAGGTCAATTTGAAAATCTGATCATAGTGGCATGCATAACTAGGATGCTTTTTTGACCTGTCTTTATTTTAATTCTTGAGAAAAAAAAGGAGAATTGTTAACAGGACTGACAACAGATGAAAGGGAGTTCAAAAATCCCATCACCTGATATGATAATAGTAGGCTCATTCATACAACTTAGCAACACAGAATAGTAACACTGAAACAGTTCGGGGTATCATTGGGGTCAAAACAGCTATCACGATATTATTGCCATAGTAAAATTATTATTGCAATATTATTGCGATAGCCAAGTGACTAATGTGACGCTATCACAATAGTGTTTTTCCCTTCAAAATGTTTTCTAACCCAGAAATAAAGTGAAGTCACTAACCACAAACTTTTTTGGGCATTTTTATTGAGAACAATTTTCAAATTACTGCTACCTTCCACCATGTTGTTGAAATACATTGGTCATTTCAAGGATGGGTCTAAAACACAGACTCAGACTTAAAGAATTCACCTCCTCAACAACTTTAGTTTGTAGATTTAACTAGATCATATTGGAAACAATAACGATATAACATTTACGTAAGATATAAACTCTCGACAATGTTACAACATGTGCTTAAAATTCTGTTTAGATTCTAAGTCAGTGATAGTGCTGTTCTGGTATTTAGCACTACCCGATCGACATCCCAAAGACGCTTTCATAAATTGCAGCTTGCAGCTGTTTTTCGGGCAATAACTCAGCAAAAAGAATTCTTGCTTTTTAAGTAGTTTTTTGTTTAGTTATAAAACTATTAGTAACAATCAATAGTTGAGCAAACTATCGTGACAGTTATCGCCTTGAAAATTTGTTGCTGATCTATTGCTATTGAGAGCAAAGCTTTTAGCACTACAACAATAAGTCAACCTATCGTTACACCACTAGATACAGTCAGAATTGTCACACAAGAAAATTAGTGAAACAGTAAAATTGACCTCTTGGAACAATATATGTCCTGCAATGATCTTCATACAAACCTGACTTCAGCTGTAGGGATGGCTTCAGAGTTGACCGGTACCTGGACACCCTTCTCCCAATCCTGTTTCCACTGGTCTGCTATGAGGTGGTAGTTCTCTGCATTGAGAGGCTCCGAGTCTGCTAGCTTCATAGCACTAATCAAGTCTTTTCTGAATAACTGTAGGAAGATCAGTAGGAAAATGAAAAATTCAAACTTACTAAATCAGTCTCCTTCATTAGAATTACAAATTGAATTAAATGTGTATGAAGTTAATGCCTCCTCTTCTATTTGACAATATGTTTTCAATCAAATACATGTCTTAATATCTCACTCTTCATTTTTTGAGCCAAGGGCTAGGGTCAAATCGAAGCACTAAATACATATAATTTGAACTGAATTTTTTCTTGCATTGAAAATACTGATTAATCATTAATAAAAAGGTACAGATAAATTCAATAGAAGATGCACCAGCCTTGGCCAAGTCTGTGTAATGTTGTACTCAACAGATCATCATCATTACAGCAGAAACTGTTCCATCTATGTTAAAATTTCATCTAATGAAATATATTCTAAAAAATCACAGCTCAAGATATGTTTTGGCTATTCTTATGAACAGAAACCAGATTTTTTTCCCACCTATTTGTGAATGGGCCCTTTTTTATAAAAAGAAAAATCTGGGAAAAATGATGGGATTAATTAGGAAACAGATTTTTATGAGTAAACTACATATTTTGGGAATTTGGCCATATTATGAAAAAATCCTATTGGGAATGGGACCCATTGAGCCCTTGGAAATGAACGTATATACTTTCGTGTCTATTAAGTAAAGTTTTCAAAAAAGTCACTAGTCTGAGGGTAGTAGGCCTGTAACAGTAGCCTCAGGTAACTTACCTCTGCTGGTTTGTTGTGGGACGATACACTGGGACTACGCAGTACCTTACCCCCAGCTTTACTAGAGTTGGCTGTAAACATAGATCAAAATATATGTCAACAAAAATTTATCTATTCTGAGAAGCCAAATTATTGAATTGATACAAAATCAACCGATCATTTCACACTCAACATTGAACATTTCACCAGACTTGACATGACACCGACTGTGGTGCCACTTTAGTATTTGCAGTGAAGTCGTAATTGAGTGACAATTTTAATGTTATTTCAGATCACTTTCTTCAGGATGCTTATGTCATTAGCAAAGAAGTTCTTATAACACAACCAGTGAAACCTATCTATTTTGGTGTATGAACTTTTGAGTTCTGTTACTTCTTTCAATTGAACAACAGAATCTTTTTTTTTCTTCTAATTTCAATAGCTCCATTTCAATTTCATTCTCACAAATTAATTCTTCATGAAATCGAAATTAAATCATTAATTTATTCTTCCGAATGCATGTTTATTCCCAATCCAAAAGTTCAAGGGAGATAACTTAGGTGTTGGTTTTCAAACTTTGTGGGATGCAAGAACTAATGTAACTTAAACAAAAAATGAGGAAGGATAACTGAGTATACACGGGATGGCTACTTGGCTTGACCAAAATGGCTTTGAATCCTTAATGGGATCATTCATTAACAAGTTGGACAAGATGACTCGTGGTATGTTGGTAAAACAAATTCACATCAATATATTTGAGTTGACTAGTCAGGCAATGTACTGAATTTTCCCCCCTTTTTTGTGTTGAAATATCCACAGGGCTTTCACACCCAATTTGGGACTGGGGCCTGGGGCCCTTAGAATTGGGGAAAATAATGGTGTTTTCCTTAGAATTGGGAAAACTTGGGGTCTAAATTGGGAAAAAAAGATACTATTTTGCATTGGGAATTTGGCCCCAGATCTGACAGATCAAGAGCCCTGATCCATATTTAGTGCGTTTAAGTAAGCAGAATTTGGAAGCAATCAATCTTTTTCACACAGTTTGGAAAAAAATAAGAAACTGACATTTTCATATCAATTTTTTGGGAAATCTTACAATATATTTGCTCAGGGAAGCAACATATATTTGGCAGTGAAAAGGGGGCAACAGAACTTATGTAGGTGTCGTGTTAAGTGGAAAATAAAATTCTTTGGGGGTTGCTTGAAGTAACAAATTTAATTGTGTGGGTTGCATCATAACAATTTTGTTTTGCAGAATCAAGTATATGTGTAAATTACAAAAATTAACATGAAATAAGTCTAATGAACTGTAACCCCAGCAAAAAACGAGCATACACACTGGTGCATTTACCCTACACTCTGCTTAAAATCTAAGATCCAGTGATCTAGTGACCCTTCAGTTAAGGATTTCCTGATGCACTATATTCGGACAGTTTTAGTGGGAGTATTTCCACCAATTTCACCTATCCAAACTGATCAGAAGAGATATTTTGATGCCATTGATCGTTTTAAAAGTCATTAGAATGTGTTATTGAAAGGTACAGAATAGCCAGATTTTTTTTCCAAATTGGATGGAATATCCGTTTTTAACTGTACATCATAGTCAAAATCTTAGGTTACCTTTATTCTTGTCGCCATCCTGCATTTCTTTGTCATCCTCATCTTCCTCTGTATCTGGCCTTGGTTTTTTAGAAAGCCCATCTTGTTCTTAACAAATAGCATTTTATTTTTGCAATTAAACAAACGAGACATTACAGGTAACCCTGGACTATTCATTATCATACAGAACCAACTAGAATTACTTTTATTATCTTTACTCTAACAAATTTAAACCATAATGATTCTGACACAAATTCCACAAAACTTAAAAAAACTATCATGATCATTGATTCAATTATAAGACACTTCTGTTTAAATATTCTTGGTGTCAGAACCAGATATAAAGACAATAATGTCAAAATATTTCAGCAATAACTTACAGACATGAATATGATATAAATATCCGTTATGGGTAGCATCCATTTTAACCTCCCTTTTTGTTTTAAAAAGTTTCAAATGAGTGCTAGAACCTAGGGCAAACAGGCATTTATTTACCAAATTTTCATAACCACAATTCTTTAAATGTTACATGAAAGAAACAAAATTAGGGCAAATAATATACATAACTCTTTTAGCCAATCAAGTCAATTCAGATATTTCTAATATCTTGGTGGGTATGAGTTTTTTTTTTACATCAATATCAAAAGCATACCTGGACTTTCATCTCGAAATGGACGTTTGCTTTTATTTGGCGGCATTCCTTTCCTCAGTGGGCTATAGCAGCCAAACCTGAAGTAAGATAATCATCCATATCGATTTCCCAAGTCTATTTTTTTCACTTCTACACTATAACATCATGATCTTGGTAAATAGCAGAGACAACAGAATTAATTGATTCATTAGCAGATGATTTGTTTTAGAGAAGTTATGAGTTGATATGAAAGAAATTATTGCAATAGGGAATTCTTTCCCTTCTTTAAATTTCTTCTGCTGAAATAAGAAATTCTTAAATCTCATCAATATACTGCAAGAATTCAAGTTAAAATGACTTAAAATGGTAGTGGTTTATGTGTCTAAAAGAAGAAAATTCAAATCTTTCAACTTCTACAAATATTCTCATAATCAAAGAATATCGCAATGCAGTCAGATGGCAAAGTTTGAATAACATATCCAAGAAAAAAAGTCAATCAGTAAACACTTGCTCAAATGTTTGTCATTTTATTATTTCTTCAAAATAACAGACCATGTATGTGTGCATGTTCAAATCTCTATTAATATATATATATATTTTTTTTCATTTTTTACCTTATTTAAACAGAAATCCTACTAATGATCATTACTTTTAACTTAAAAATGTTTGATTTCCTTACCTTAATTAGTATTAAAGAATTTCCTGTGGACAAGCTACATGGCATCACTATTGCTTTTGGGATCTGAAAAAAATGATACTAATAATAATAATAATAATAATCGATCAATGTCATGGTGTGTGATAATCACTATGTATCACTAACTAAATTAAAACAAAATACATGTGCATAGCCTATGTGTATGTTTACCCAACTGCTAGCCATTCTGATTGGCTTTCATTTTTTTTTCATAGCCTAAACTCTAAGCAGTTCAGTAAAAGTTCTATAGTTGGAAATTTTTGCAAGAGATTTAATTTTTCAAAATTTGTGACCAATTAAGATGATGCAAAATTGAATACCCAGCAAACAATTCTATAATGCATGAAGATATGAGAACATATCTGTTATATCTGCATTCATGTAACCACTTCCTCAACTTGGCCTGAACTAGCCCAGACCAATACAACAGCAAAATATTATCCTGTGAAATTTATATAGTTATATAGTACTATATTAAATGATCTTTGGATAAAACACAAGTAATTTTAGCGAAGTCTAGCATAAAAACTCCAATTAGTGTCAAATTTATTAACACAGATTGAACTTTCCTTCATATTACCTTTCGACAATGTTTCAGAAACTTGGTTTTAAAGATCAGTAGAAAGTTGACCATGAACAGCAAAGTGGTCAGACTTTTGTAGTCTGTAATCTTTTCGTTTTGTAGTTTTTGCCTTTTGCCGAGAACTAATTCTAGATGATAGTGATTTATATAACACAATTTGTTGAACCATTTTAATTGTACTTGACGTCAACAGACTATTCCGAATGTAAACAGATGATTAACAGTTACCTTTAAGTGGTCAATATCTTCAAACATATAGCCATATATATAACCAACAAAGAATTCAATTGACATCATAACTTTTTTTTATCTTGGTTTATTTGACGTTTTAAAAATCCCGCCTTTTCTTGCGTCATTAGACACCTCGCATACTAATCAAAAGCATTTTTCATGGCTCAGCGTATTCTGTTACATATGTCAGCGATTCCAGACGAATGTCTACAAACTAACTAACAACTATAGCACTTAACTACAATGAAATATTGAAGAATAACAATATTTCTCAGAAATTATTCGATCATGGTATGTACGTTGAAGAAAGCGAAAAAACACGCGTTGTGTTCTTGGCGGTTTTCCAATAAAAGCTAAGATCCGTGGCTGATCATCGATTTGTTAATCTGCATATAGCAAGAAGGGCTAAGGCAATGTCTGTAGTTAGACCAGGAAGATGGACTTTACATAAATTTTATGCTGAAGAAGCTAAACTCTCAAGATAGAAATGAGTTCATAGAGACGTCCATTTACGAAGCGATGTTGTCACACCTTGACATTACATATTTAGATACCGAACTGTCTAGATGTCTTACCGCTGAAGGCGCTGGACGGGTTCCTGTAGGAAATATTAATTTAAAGATATTCCACTGAATCGTCAATTAGGATCTTCCCTGTTAATTATAATGAATAAATAACAACATTTTGTACATTGATTTGGCGCCATCATGGAGAATTTCTCAATTCAGGTCAACGAGATTTAAACGGTACTTCAGACGAGACCTTAATGTGTGGGAGTTTATTTTAGGCCCTCGTTTCGTATTATCAAATTGGAATAGGAGGATACTCCGCACCACTACTGCTTATAACTTTATGTTTTCCATTATGACGTAATACTCATCAATGCCACAGTGCGTTAGATTTTAATCTAGATTTTGAACTTTGAATCGGTGGTTTTCATTGCATGTCAAGCATCTGCTGGTTGATTATGTTGCTCAAGTGGATGAGTAACTGAAAATTCAAGCTATGCTAACGTTATGTATACTTATTACGGTAAATGCCCTAAAATGAGACATGTATAAGAATCAATTATGAATCTTCCTAACCCGAAATATAGTATTGAACGACATTATATGAAACGAGTGACTTAAGTGGCGATATCGTTGTTTTCTTCATTAAATTCGAGCATCTCGTTGTTACGGCCATTTGCATATGATACAAATGTTTTGAAGCCTTTGTGTTAGCAGAGACATATATAACACGTATATATACGTCTCTGGTGTCAGACTACCATGGAAAACTTAATTTTAACACAATCACGTAGATATCCCGATTCTCTGGCACGAACGATTTAGATACAGTAGAAACCGCAACTGCTTCGTCCTTCAATGGAATGTTGGTACTGTTCAAAATGTACACGTCCCGTCACCGGACGTTGTTCTAAAGTTATCTAATATATTAAAATAACGAAATTAATTTAATTATTTGGCTGCAGCTCATCCCCGTCTAGGTTTTGGCTTTTTCTTTCGATCACTTTGGATTTTTCTCGGTCGTCCCCTAGACTTAAAAATTATGTCCTTTGCATCACTGACGAGAACTAGAACTTGAGACGAAACAGAAGTATGATGCAGTTTAATTCTTGTTTGGCTCTATTACACTGAACTATAAATTTGCATTAAATGGTGTTAGTATTTTTTTCTTTTGTACTATATATTGGGACCTGTCAGTGATGCTAAAGGCCTATATGCGGCGACAGAATCCCACGGGGCGACTGAGTAAAGTCAAACTGGTCGAATTCAATGTGAAAAATCATATAAATAAATTTTATGAAAGCATCAAGCGCATGTGTATGAATTGAAGTGACATACAGATTACGGCAAACTTCAGAAACTAATAATCCATCGGTAGTGTCTGCTACATGGGAACTCGATGAACCTAATGAATTTTACTGCATAATGAATTAGTCAGAGTTCCTTCCCTTCAGCCTGTGTGGGAACGTTTCTCTCACCAAATTCCTGGATTTTTAAGTGATATTTTATTTCTGAAACGCGCTGCTATAAGGTAATTGTGTAAAGGATTTCAGAATTGTGATGGAAAAAGTAAGTCATTGCCATGTTCTTATCACGTTATCACGGGAATTTAGAACGTTACATTCAGTTACAACGGATGGTTTAACGGAAAGTTAACACAGAGTAGGTTTCCAAGAAGACGGTTATAGACGAAGTTGGTTGAATATAGAGTTGAATATGAATGGAGTTGGTTTTAAAGGTAATTGGATGTAAACCGAATTGGTTGAAAATTGCTATCGTATATGGTTGTGGCTTGAGTAAGTTCTACTGTGTGTTGGTATCAATGATGAAGATTGTGAACGAGTTGGTTAATGGGTTGTAAACTAATTTGATCTGCATTTTTATTTGTTACCTGTTTGCAATGGAGAGAGAGAGAGAGAGGTTGAGGTTGTACATTGTAACGTTTTACGATTTAATACACCAGTTAAAAGTAATTATCAAATCATCACAATAGCATATCGATATTTCAAATAAAAACTTGATGTTGTTACGGGTAATAACAAGTTGTTTGGTGGTTAATTCATTTATGACTATAAAATATCAATAAAACATGTTTCAATTCGTTTAAATTGTCAAAATGTCACAACGTAGGATGTAATTTCCCGTATAGATACGCTCCGTCTCCGAATTTAATCATAAACTGAGGCGATATGGAAAACTTAGTATCATAACTTAGTTGAATGATTTGTTTTTAACAGCCAGACAGTTTATTTGTATCGCGTTTACACTATATCACATAAGATCTCCGTTAATCTCACTCTCCGCACGGTGTTGCAGCTGTATGATAGTAGATGGTGGGGTTGTTTTGAGGCGGGATCTACTTACAGAAACTTTAGTGGCTACTTCACTGAACAATATGAGACAGGTCATCGAATGTCGTACAGAGCGATGTGAATAAAGTCTATTATACAAGGACACAACCACAACGGCACCTTAAGACCGGTTCGTTTCTCAACTTCCCCGGGAAAGAAAGAAAAAAAAAAAAAAAACCCACACAAACCTCCACAGGTAGGATTATCGAACCATACTGGCAGTTCGGATATCGGAAAACAATTAAAAACCAACAATATATTTCATTATATTTCTCCTTATTTGGATGTCTTGGGACAGATAAACTAAATACAAGGTACTTGGGATCACCCAGTGATGCTGCAAACGGTCAAAAAATATTTCCCATAACAGTGCGTAAACTCCAATCAGAGACGTAAAACTAGGTGTAGTGCATTTGTTACATATACCTCATGCAGTCTCTTTTTGTCACAAGAAACTGGCATGTTTGCAAAGTTTCTGTTTTAACCATGATTTCACTATTCAAATCACAATAAAATTTAGACATCAGACATTTAAACGCGATAAAAATGCGATGAAATAGAGTAAACACAGGTCGTTTTGCTTACATGTATAAACATTTAGAAAAAAAAGTCTACAATAATTTAGTAAAATGCATGATGTTGGAGTTGATGATTGGGGGTTTGGGGTGGCCATGAGGGTGGGGCTGGGATAGGTTTGGGGGAATTGCGATTCAGAGGATGTGCTACCATTGTTGGGCAGTATAATGACCATCTGAATAAAGTGTCATATCTTCCAACATTCCTTATTAGTTACAACTAGCTGTATGAGAATCGATATGCGGTGTTGTTTTCCTGTCCTTATAATTATTTTAAAATACCAAGACTGCGCAGTTTTAATTTAATTATCACAGTGTGTTTATCGTATTTCTTAAATCATTCTCATGTAAAAAAAGCTAATAGCAGTTGTAAAAAGTAATCTTGTAATTGGCCGTTTTATCAGTATATCACATCCCGTGCTATCTGTGTATAGAGCAAATGAACCAACGTTATAGAGTGTGGTAAGGTGCCCGAGGGGAGCCGTATCTCACATGTCCAAAAGCTGTCTGCTTTTTCTCCGTTTTATCTGCACTGTTCTCACTCGGTAATATACAACAAGATACTGTTATCGGCAAGACAAGTGATCACTCAAGCGCAAAACGTGTCTGCTCAAGCGGGCGGAAATATCCGATGATTGACAATACAGACAGTAACCCGTGGTGAACCCTCGCCGACACACCCACTGGCCGAGGAGTGGGTGTGTCCCGTTCTGAGCTCCCGGATGTAAGGCGTGGCAAACCTCAGTACAATGTCAACATGGCGGATGGTGCAGTCGAGGAGACTCTGAAACAGAAGAGTATGTCCCCCCGAAATACAGACAGTTTACGAACTTCAGCCGAAGAGGATTTTTCTGAAACAGGTAACGATCACGTTCCAGTTGAATGAGCAATAATACACTGTGTACAGGGCGTCAGCTGATGGGAGTTTGCCCTCGCGCTATACAGATCCTCTCATCTCGGTGTTTGGACCGTTATATGTTAGTCTAGACCCACGAGACTGGGGCCAACTGCCAATAGAGAATTTAAATATAAACATTTCAAGACCTGTTCCTGTGACGCACGTTGCAGAGCCATCGATTGTTTGTGTTTACCGGGGTCACTCAACTGTGTCACTGACGGTGAAGCTGCATAACTCCAGGCAAGCCCGCATTGGAATTGTTTACAATATATATCTTATCCAATATCCCCCATCCCCCGAGCTCAACTCCCACATGCTTTCGATAATCCGACCCATGCACACGTGATGTACACTGTCATGTGGTATTTAAATGTCGCACGATGTTTACATTTATCATGGAGGTTTATGTGAAAACATATTCTTAAAATAGATTGGTGAAGTTAACGTTAGTAAAAAACAGTAACGATGGATAGACATATATATAAATGCCAAGACAGTTAACAATTTTACAGTTCACCTATTGTATATATTGTTAAAGAGAGAAATGTATGTATGACATATTGAATATTTGTAAAGCACAACAAAATAACTTTCCAGTTTCTTGACTCTTCCAATTTTTTTCCACATTTTTTGACAAAAAATTCTCTCAAGTTTTGTTTGCTGGCAATCCCTGGAGTTAATCCACACTTAGACACTTGACATATATATTTTTACAGACTGATGTCAAACAAAAATGTTCACATTTGCCTGAAAACATCATGAATTTCACATAACCAAACATGAATCTCATATGCAACTTGTTTATTTTTGTGTTTCAATTTCTTTTTATACCCCCTCCCAAAACACGTCAAGGTTGGGGAGGATGGAGGGGGGTTGTATAAAAATTACCTTATCTGCCTGTCTCCATCTGCCCAGAATATTATATGTGCAAGTTCAACTCTTATGTTTGATGGCATTTCATTGAAACTTGGTATTGATAAAATGATTATGATGTTTTGCATGATAAGCATCCTTTAATACATCTAACACTTAAAATATATACCTGTCACGTGGCTATGAACCATTTCAAATGAATCTGCCCATGGACCATTTGAACATACCTCTCAAATTCAAACTTCTATCTGAAATTGTCAGTTTTAGTTATATTTGCTGATGATAATTGGAGATAACTCTTAGTATCATTAGATACAGCCTTAATATCGTTATCAAAATTAAGATTATTTTGGTATATGAAAAGTTCAGGGAGGTTGCATTGAGCAGTATATTGCTGTATACTTTTGTTTAGTTTCTGAATTATTTTTTTTCCCCAGATGATGAGGAAGCACGATTTCAGGAACGTATAATGAAGTAAGTAGTCCAGTGAAAATAGTGCTACTTGTCAGTGGTCTGTCAGACTCTGTGTTTGTTGTCATTGCCAATTTGTAAAGGCCTTGGATAGTTGCCATTGCTTGTTGGACCACTGAATGGTAGTTAGGAAGTAGAAGGTCATGATGGCTCAGGTATTAGTGGGCATTTTGATTCTAATACTAGTGCATTGTGGGAGATCTGACATATAATCCAATGACAGAAAACATTCTTGTGATTTACTCTATATTGTTGTGGACATTTTGAACTATGAGGAATTAGGAGTCTGATGGGTGTTTGGAGTTTTCGTGCTTGTGGTAGGTGGAAAGCAATTGAAAATCTTGTCTTGCTTTTCGGAATTTCAAGGTGGAGCCATTGCCAGGGTTGTCATGGTAACTATAAAGAATGGTTTGTAGTACAGAATTCGCTAATTGCATTTTCTAGATGAGCTGATATTGGAGGTTGCTTAATTGTGAGGTGTGCTTGACGCTGTCTGACCAATCAAGGTACAGCTGTATTTCACACTAATGTCACACAACACATTCGACTACCAGCACTAAATATTTGTCATGGTTATTGAATTTTCACTGTCTGTCCTTGGGAAGGCAAAAAAAACCCCAAAAAATCCTTTCGACTTGGAACTCTTAATTGAATGAGTTTCCTTAAATGGTGTGAACAAGGGCCTTATTGCTTTTAGTTAACTACTGATTTGATGATAAACATTTTTCCTATCAGAAGAAATCGAAATACACAGATTGTGACTTTGGTTGAATTGTCTTATCGTCAAAAAATCAAGGGCATTCTTTATTCTGCAATAGAAGTTTATTTAAATGTTTCTTTTTGCAAAACATTTTGTTGTTTCTTTTAGCATTTCAATTTATTGTACCCTGTAACCATTACACTTCAAGGTCACAGGAATAGAGTTCAAAGTTCAAATTTTTGTAATTTTCAAAAGTATGATGAGGTTTTATATATAAATTTGACCAACTTATAACTCCTGAATGACTATATATGATGCTAAAAAGTATATCAGGATTAACATAGATGTGACAGTAGCATCAGTACGCAGTCCAAACTAATCTCGTATCCTGTACCAAAATCTCCATTCAGACAATTACTTCTAAACACAGAATTCTTTTTGAGGAAACTTCATATATATGGTAATTTTATGTCTAGACAAAGGTGTCATGGTGGAGAAAATTATTACTAAGCAGTATTTCAATATGATTGGATGTTCACTTTTTTAGCGTCTGCAATCAACTTTTTTTTCTTTTCTGAAATATTGTCATTTCTAGCCAGAAGGATTGTGTGTCATACAAAGCTGTCAACCTCCATCTTTTTGTTTTTTATTAGACAAAATTTCTGAAGAAGATATTCTTGCAGTAGGTTCCCATACAAAATTTTCTTATTGTTAATGTAGATCTGTCGTCCACTGAACAGTTTTTCATTTGGTGTTGAGGTATAAGTAGGCATTGGTTTCGCCTTTGATAACAAATGAAAAAAAAAATGAATGAAAAATGAATATTAATACAAATATCAGAGACACTTTGGGAATTTATTAATCATCTAAAACAATTTTTATTGACAGTATGAAAGAAGATGAAGATTTAAGTGATACAAATGATCAGCCATTGGTAAGTTACATTTTCTGTAATATTTAATGTGCTCATCTGTCTGGTAAATAGTGCTCAAACATCATTAAATATATATACCATAATACTAATTCATCAGTCGATCTACATCCCATAATATTCATACATCAGTCAAGAACAATCCCATAATCCTCATATATCAGCCAAACTCCATCCCATAATACTCGCACATCAGTCAAACTCCATCCCATAATACTCATACATCAGTCAAACTCCATCCCATAATACTCATACATCAGTTGATCTCCATACCATGATACTCTTACATCAGTCAATTTCCATCCCATAATACTCATACATCGGTCAATTTCCATCCCATAATACTCATACATCAGTCATTCTCCATCCCATAATACTCATACATCAGTTGATCTCCATACCATGATACTCCTACATCAGTCAATTTCCATCCCATAATACTCATACATCAGTCAATTTCCATCCCATAATACTCATACATCAGTCATTCTCCATCCAAAAAAAGGCAGTGCAAAAGAAATGCCATGTTTAGAAGTTTCATATGTTTCAGTATATCTTCAACAATGAGAAGTATACTAAAATTGACATACACAGTACATGTATGGTCTTAAGATTTTCTGATTTTTGGGTAGATAATGGACCCCTTCCCCAATTAAAATTATTTCATATTTAAGCCAAATTCTAAAAACTCACAATTTTCTTTTAAAACTTTCCTGTACGATTCACCAATTTTCTTCCTGAAATGTGACAAAATGCCTCCCATCTCAAACCAGTGAAAAATAGCCCTCACACTAAACATTTGAAAATATCTTTAAAGTAATCTGCTTTTGGTATGACATTTGTTTCAATCTTGACCATAGGAAGTATGATACACTGATGCTTACAATAGTGTAACTAAATAAGAAGCCCATTGGCCTTGGTTGTGGGTCCAATGCAATAGGATAACATTTTATCATCATCTGACCTTGTCATGGAAAATGTTTCTCAATACAGTATTATGATATTGTCAATGAGGTGATTACTTCTCTTGTTCTCTTGTAGGCCGTTACTGATGAACATTATTTAAGACTAATTAGGAAAAGTGAAATATGATAAATGTGTTTGTGTTATTGTCCAGGAAATTTTGGTATTACCAGGTACATATAAATGTTTTCCTTCTCGATTTGTTATAAGATAGTTGCAGTTATCTATAAATATCTCATGTGTTAGACCTTGATGATGATGTTTAAATTTCCATCAACCTATTAAAAAGAATCTTTAAAAGTATATTATGTAGAAGACAATGCTGCAAAGGCAATTCTGTTCAGGTTGGTTTACTTTTTAGAAACAAGTTAATTTGATAAATTGGAATGCAGACTCTGAGAAAGGTCAAGGTCACTTTTCAAAGACATTTGGTGTTTCATGAATGTTTTTTTTTAATTTGACGAACTTGATCAAGTCAAAGAAAGATGAAATTATTTGAATATTAGCCATTATCAAAGTTAGTGTTACATTAATATAGTGAAACCTCTCTGGTTAGATTACATTTAATGCAAAACTGATAACTGGGATTTGTTAAAAATTGATCTTTTCATTGCAAGGTGGTCTCAGTAGTGCCATGGTCTCTATAGTGAAGATACATATTTATGATACATATTTAGAGAAAGTTAGCTGTTGTAGTTCAGATGTACACATACTTATATTTAACTCATTGTTCCATATTCAACTTAACATTTAAATTTATACAAAATATTCACTAAAAACTTGAAAATTCTTCAAATTATTTTTCTTTATAAAACTTGCAATGTCTGTAAAAACAAGACATGTGATAAACAAATGTTACATGCAGAAAATTTGAAATATTGGAATTTCAGATTAGTTGTGGTAGGTAACATAGCTGATGATAGAAGTCATGGCCTTTTTTTTGTGTTGGTGTGATGCTTTTACCATCAACGGTGAAATTTTTCGACAACAAAAACATAATTTGATGCTTCACTAGGTGGTTCGTTTGTCCTCCTGGAGCTGACATTTAGCTTTGTGGTAGCATTAGAAAGAAAGTGACAAAGCCGTTATAATATGAAGCTATGGCTGAGTGGGAGGTAAAGCATAGGGATGGCCATAAGTTGCCACCCTTGATGACATCTTGACATTTAAAGAACATGATGTGACGTCATGTCTGAAGTGTTGTAACTTTATCAATGACTTTTTTTAGAACCTCTTTTGGTGTCAGGTGAGTTGCTTATACAGTATCAGTTGAAAGCGTTGTTGCTCAAGAGCTAAGTTTTCATCTTCTTTTGTTTTCCTGTGACGTAAGAAGTGTACATAGAAGCAAAACAATTGTTCAGGTTTAAGCTATAAATGTGAATTGATGGTTACATTGATGAATGTCAGGGAGAATATATAGGGATGGTCCTTTCAGTAATGCACTTAACAGACGTACATCATTGTGTGAATATACATGACCTAATGTTGTCAGCACTTTAGTGGCTTCATTTTTTGAGGGATTTGGAACTATTTTATCTCTTACTAATATGGAATTTCATTTTAGGTCAAGGTCATGGCCACCATAACTATTTTTAGAAAATTCTTGTCAGGGATCCAGCAGCATAATTTCTCAAAGAGTTTTAATCAGACTTCAAACACTTTATGAAGGATCATAATATTTACAAAAAGTTTCAAAGTTGTAAGGTCAAGGTCACTACAGCTATCTTTTAGAAAATTTTGCTAGTGTCCTTAGACAGATTTTGATCAAACTGAACACACTTGGCCATGTTATTTATTACATTTAAGTGAAGTTGGACCCATGAGGAAACTTTTTGATGCCTTATGGATAAAAAATTATCTAAAGAAAAAGTAATATTTACCTTACACCAAAAAGATTACTTTTCATAATGATTTAGAAATTGTTGTTAATAGATATTAATTGTTTTTTGTTACGTAATTCAGTTTTAGATATTTAAGTGATAGGACATTTTACTGGAAAAGCCATGAGAAATATCCTTTGATATTAATTGTTTCATTTAAAGAATGATGTTTTTGAGTCAGAATATTTTATATATGTCATTGACATAAGGCAGTAACAGAATGATAAAACATTAAAGCTAAATTAATTGTCTTTAATATGGTATCATGCCTAATTACAGTAAATGATTCAAAGATTCTTTGCTCAAAGTTTGGTTAGTTTAAGCTATCTAAAAAAAAATCCCCCCAAAACAATAAAAAAACAATAAAAGCTAAATAAGTCTCAAATGAAAAAACATGACTTGTGAAAATTGGTCACTATTCAGATATCAAAATATTTGTTTAAGATTTCTCTTAAAAAAGTTTGGTTTCATTTTTTGTTAGAGTGTTTGAAGCTGACAATGTGTTGGATAAATAGACCTAGGTAATACAATTAAAATGAAAAATTGTACAATGACATTTTGTTGTGGATGTTGTGTCATATTGGTGTGTACTCAGTCATCTGACAATAAAATAATTTAATTTTTAAGACACATAATTGGCTCCACCCCCGCCCAGATTGAAAATGCTTTTTTTGTTATGGTCTAACTTTGAACTTAGGGACAGAGATTTACGTCATAGAGAAAGCTATAATTGCAAATGGGTGATGGTTTGACATTTTACCGTGTTAGCTGTTGGGCGTGGTCTGGACAGTGTGTTATGCGAGGTTACATGGCTCTGTTTTCACTCAGGAATTCACCGAATAAATAGACACAAATTACCGACATGCAGATTGTAAATTCTGAGACCTAATTTACCTATGTTACAAAGCTAATAATGGATATCGTTCTCTACTTTGTGTCTGGATGAAATCACATTCAGCATTGTTAGCATAAGTGGACGTAAGTAGAAATTAAATCTTTCAATTTCTGACTGTTTAAACTGGAATAATTTTTCAATGTTTTATGGAAAATGAGATAATATAAGTTTAGATTGCTGTTTTGTGGGGTGTAAACTATAATTTAAGTGTTTAAATGTACAAACAACAGTGCTTCCTAAGCTAACTAATATATGGTACATGGAATTCCAGACAGGTGAAGGTTTATTACTGGCACCTGATCATGAAAATGACTGAAAACATTCCACTGTCATGTTGAGAGTAGCTAGAACAACATACCACAACATTTGTAGGTCTAGTCTCTGTAACTTGTTAAAGGATGTCTGAACTTATCCTAATCCCTTGTACTTGTCCATTGTCTGTCCCCTCTATAACCCCAGTACAATGTTTGTAGTTCTAGTCTTGTTAAAGGATGTCTGTAACTTGTACTTGTCCATTGTCTGTCCCCTCTATAACCCCAGTACAAAGTTTGTAGGTCTAGTCTCTGTAACTTGTTAAAGGATGTCTGAACTTATCCTAATCCCTTGTACTTGTCCATTGTCTGTCCCCTCTATAACCCCAGTACAAAGTTTGTAGGTCTAGTCTCTGTAACTTGTTAAAGGATGTCTATAACCCCAGTACAAAGTTTGTAGGTCTAGTCTCTGTAACTTGTTAAAGGATGTCTGAACTAATCCTAATCCCTTGTATTTGTCCATTATCTGTCCCCTCTATAACCCCAGTACAATGTTTGTAGTTCTAGTCTCTAAAGCTTGTTCACAGGATGTTTGAACTAATCCTAATCCCTTGTATTTGTCTATTATCTGTCCCCTCTATGTTCCCAAAACAAAGTTTGTATGTGTATTCTATATTACCAAGGACATCTAAATTCCTCCTTATCCTTTGTACCATCTTCAGATTTACATGTGTTCTATTCACCATTCTCCTTCCCCTTCCATTTTTCATCATCCCTTCCCCATTATCCAGATGAATTTTCCCCTCTACATCTTTCTTAAGCAACACATGTTCCCTCCCCCCTTTTTCTATCAACCACTTTTTTCTCTTTCCACTATTCATATTTAGAAGTTTGCTCTTCATCTCCCCTTACCCCCACTCATCCCGACTCACCACCTCCCCAACCCCCCCCCCCCCCCTCCCCCCCCCCCCCCCCCCCCCTCCTCCTCTTCCTTTCGAGCTGAAGCTTTTTTACCATGTCTTTTCCTTTCCATTGCCACATCATTTTCATTCTTCCTCTGGTGTGTTCTTTTTTCTGTATTCTAGTTTCCTAGTTCCTTTACTTTTCCCTTCTTTTTCTGATATCTGCTTATTCTCTTCCTTTTGATTCTGTGGTCCATTCTGCCCTCCATCTTTTAAGTAGCAATATCAATACTTTTCTTTCCATTAGAAAAAATGAATCAGTAATTTGATTTTTCTTATAATACATGTTTAAATTTTGATTTTCAAATTTGATATCTCGGAATGTTTTTTGATAATGATATGACCTTAAGTTACTCAGAAAGGTATCAATGAACAGATCAGTATTGATACAAGATGAGGTTGATCTCACTGTTTTATCTACCCAAGGAGCTTTTAATTTGCAATTGGTCAGTTTGTGGTCTGAAGGGTATTTCAGTTTGTTTCTTGTGTCTTTGAGGTATTAACTGTAAATGGATTTTGGCCAGTTGTTTACAAATATTGACCACAGCAATAGGATTATAATGATAACCATAGAGTACCTACTTGGTAGGTTGATATCAAGTTACATTAGCAATGTTCAAAAGTTCTACTGATAGGTTGTCCATATTGTCCTATTCACATTGACGAGAATCAGCTTTCATATTGATAAGGACTAATTAAACATAATAAAAAAGGTTTCTGTAATATGTCTGACAAAAACCAAATATTATCAGTGTTTTCAGATACTTTTGGCACTTCAGCAGGTGAAGGTTTGTCAGTTGAATGGTTCGGTTTCATTATTTGCATGAATAATAAAAACTAAGGTCGGTCTACAGAGTCCATGTTGCGGATGCTGAATTTGACATGTGTAATGCTTCAGTGTCTTAGTTCAAATATTAGCGTTCTAGAGGACTGAGAAGGTTTGATCGGCAGGATTTTGGTGCTCATTGTGTAATATTCACATTATATGCTACAGTTTGTCTCAAGATCAAGCTTGTTCTCTGATCAGCCGTATTGATGGTGAACGTTTTCCTTATTTATCTTGGCTATTCGATAGTGATATATATAATTCCACATTTTGCATGTCAAACATTTTTTGGATTATCTATTATGGATGTTTGTAGACATACAATTTTACTTAAATTTCTCATGTATGTTTTCGGAAAAGAAAAAATAAAACCAAATCTCCAAAATCAATCAATTTGCAAATGCAATTTATGTACATGCTGCACTTCTAGGTAAGGTACAAATGGGTAAGGAAATTTAGCTTACTCCTAGAAAATAAATAAAATTGTCTGATCTCTCGAGTTTTAGTACTGTACTTTCGTGATTAAGTGTAATGAAGTTTACGAGGCTGAAGTGTCCAGTTCAGAAGCATTGTTACCTTGACAACAATTTCACTCAAGATAGATTTCTTTTTAAATATTGCTAAAAAAGAAATAGAAATTTTTTGTCTTCATTTCAGATGTAGTGATACAAGCCAAGAAAAGTATTTGATAATTTCAGTTATAATATATGGATTTAGATAAAAGATCGAAAGTCCTTATGTGGTCTTGAAAGATTACAGAATGTACTCTTAAACACAAGAAGAAAAATATCCGATAATTCAAGACTAGTCGTCCAAATAGAACAAATTTTAGTGACTTGCAATGTCTGAAATGTCTGGTTGTGTCGTGGGGTGGCCTATGTTAATTAGAGCGATGAAGGAGTGGGTAGGGATGCAAACCAATGTTACAATTTACAAGTCTGTTGTAATTTACACCTGAAAAGGAGACACTGCGTCAACACTACTCCAACATGCCAATGTACATCAGACTACCAGTTCCCATAGGGACAGTATTTACATGAATATTGCAGAGATCAGATTGACGTGTTAAATTGAGTGAGTTGTAGTTCTTACTGAAGTTGTATTTTCTGCTCCCCTCCGTAGAGGGCGCTACTTGATGTTAGCAACTAAATTGAGTTTTTCCCTCCAGGGGGCGCTTGTAGACGTTCTTTGTTACCAGATTGTGTGTTCCCAACGGAGTGCTAGGAGAATTGTCATGGTTTTCAACATTTTTGCTTCCATGAGATCCTGCAAATTGTAGGGGATGTTAAAATTTATGAGTTGGAATCTGTTGTCTGTGATATCTGACTGTGACTCTCCGTGATTTAGTGCTAAGTTTTACTGTAAACTGCTGGGTTTGTAAGAGTGCTACTTAATTTTGTTTTATACCCGTGAGATTTTAGGCTTCGTCAGAGCAAAGGTAGAGGTTTTTCCCCTGGGCAAGAAAAAAACAACCTGATGCTACTTGGTCAAATTAATTGTGTCAAGGTGCTTAATTAAAATGTTATGACCTTGGGACATTGTAGTGGAATGAGTCATTTTTTTATTTATCAAAGTTTTCAAATGGTTGACCTATTTTGGATACTCTTTGATGTGTTGATTGAATGATAAAAGTTGAAGGATAATTATTGTATCAAGGAATGATAAACATTCAAGTATAATTATTGAGTATCAATGAAAGATAATCATTCAAGGATAATTTTTTGTGTGTCAAAGACAATCTCAGTGGAAAAGTAGAGAAGAAATTGCTTTATTTCTTATTAACTTTTCACAGCTTTCAAAAATCTTTCATGACATTAATCAAAATAACTGATTTGTGAACACAGATCTTTGATTGAAAAATTGGTGATAAAGCATAGGGAAATGATCACTGGATTTATTGAAGATATAGCAAAGGAAAAAAAAGAGAAAACAGAATTGATTTCACACCTTCACAGTTATTAGATTTGCACTATAATAACCAGCATGAAGAACGTAACAGAATCATATAGGGGCTAAAACTGAATTAACAGTAAGATAAATTCCCTCCCAAATGACCAAAAGTCACTTTTAATTTCACCGTTATTTGACTTGTGAATACACATCTGTGTACAACGTAGACAGAAAGTATCGCTAGGTCAAAAATTTTCCTGGAAATCTTTGACTTAGGGTATTATGTGGCATTCAGCATTTGCAGTAGAGCTGATGTTACAGAAGTAATGTAAAGTTGTACAGACAAATTCTTAGATTTTGAGTAAGGCGTGGTAGAATTGTGACTGGTCTTTACTGAGAGTTGTACAGACAAATTCTTAGATTTTGAGTAAGGAGTGGTAGAATTGTGACTCCTTTTAGTGAGAGTTGTACAGACAAATTCTTAGATTTTGAGTAAGGAGTGGTAGAATTGTGACTCCTTTTAGTGAGAGTTGTACAGACAAGTTCTTTGATATTGAGTAAGGCGTGGTAGAATTGTGACTCCTTTTAGTGTGAGTTGTACAGACAAATTCTTTGATTTTGAGTAAGGAGTGGTAGAATTGTGACTCCTTTTAGTGAGAATTGTGACTCCTTTTAGTGTGAGTTGTACAGACAAATTCTTTGAATTTGAGTAAGGAGTGGTAGAATTGTGACTACACATTGAGGACTACATGGTAACCGTGTAGTCATCATAATGACACACTTATCTATTGGTTGTGTTCTTAGAACTTCCGTGCTAGTGACTGGTCTTAACTGAACAGTGACTTTGGACTTGGCCAAATTTCATTTCCTCTGCAATAGATACGTAACTTAAAGACACTCCTATCTGAGTTGGATATTGTTTACACCAATGTTTAAAATTCTGGACACCTTTTAAATCATTCTGTTCTGGAATTGGACACTCTTTGTAATTCTGTAGAAAATTTTCCAAATATCATTATTTTGATATTGCATATCTTTTCAGTTAAACTGCTTTACTGAGATATTTAAAAAGATGAAATAAGATACAATACATGATCTACCAATTTGTATCGGTTTTGTTTGCTTGTGAATACCTGTTTGTGCTAAGAATTTTTGTGAGAAAACATAGGCAGTGTTTAAGGTATGTAGCTAACTTTATGTCTCATACGATGATAAATGATTATGGCTTGAGGATGTGACAGTCCCAAGAGAGCTCTTTACATCTAGCGATTAGTGGCTATTACTTTTACATGTTACTGGTGTTATCTCCCCTTGTAAGCGACCCCATGGTAACCATGGAGAGCCATGCCAAGTCCCTTAGCATTCTGAACCAGCACAAGGAATCCAGATTTGGGGACAGGTTGTGAAATGTTAAACATTATAAACACAAGTCATGAAAAGAGCATTACGTAAATTTTCATCTTCTTTCTGCAGACTATAGGTTTTATTTTCATTCAAATTTTTATTATGAATAATCTGCTGTGTGTCTTTATGAATATAAAATGTGTGTTGTCTGCTGAATAGTGAATAGTACATACAGATCATTACCTGAAAAGTTTTTGACGCCAATTCTCTTTGGATTTTCTGTTTGGTGTGTGCTTTACAAAATTAAGATAAGTTAAACCTAATATAAATCTCCTGTTAGGGAATAGTGGGTTTTACTTTTGTTAATGTCAGGATATATTTTTAGTGGTTATGAGGGTTAAAGGTGTTTTTGTTGATTTATGTTATTTTTTGATGTTATAAGGGATCCTTCTATGTTATTTTTCATGGATATGAGGGGCACATGGGTTGTGATATGAAGGTGTTAACGCAGGTATTTTCATGGCTAGTTCACTACGTCAGCTACAGATATTACTTCTGTCAAATTGACTGGCAACTTGTTTTTTTGTTACATTTAAAGTTTCATTTCACATAAGACCAGTCATGCAACAAACACTTCAAACTGTAATAGAAGTTGTAACTTGTAAATGAAAGGACGTCATGATTTCTTGCCTGACCTTCACCTTGAACGCAAAGCGATTAAATTGTCTGAGGTCATTCAGATGTAAATGTCACATGTTCAAATGTCAATTTTCCTTTGATAAATGCTTGTAGTATGTCAGACCTGTGTGCATCTGTCATTCTGTTTTGAAGATCTAGGGGGCTAAGGGCAGGCTCATCTCCATGGTGACTCATTCAATGTTCTATATATATATATATATACTTTAAATTTTTGTCCTGGGGATCTAGGAATATGGAAGAGCTCATTTCATTGGTTCCCTTTGATCTGTCTTTGGATATCTACTGAATCTCGTGTAAGGATTTATATAAGAAGGACAGGTTGCCATGGTTACTTATGATTTTTGTGAAGTTTGGCTGCCCAGGGTATTCATGGAGTTGATGATTAGGGTAGTGATCTAACTGGATACCATTGGGAGGCTTTTTTGCTATGTGGAGTTTTGTCCTGTTTCCAGATTACTTACAAATCTCAGGGAATCCAGGGAAGAAACAACTGATCATATGTTTGGGAATAATCTGCATAGGTACCAGTGATCTGTGGGACACATTTGCTCAAAGGACTTATAGGGCCAAGAAACTGATAGACAGATCTAGTTTTTCCATTGGTTGCCTTGGACCTTGTGAAGCTTTCTGCTCAAGGAAGTCATTGAATTGATGAAGGGCAAAGTTCTCCTTGGTGACCTAACTTACCTGTGTGACATTTGTGAGGTTGATCAAGGGCAGGCCTATTTCTATGAATACATTGGATTGTTTAGAAACTTTCTCTTGAGTTAATACAGGGAATTGATTGTGTTGTTAGATATGCTCTAAGGATCCAAGGAACAATTCAAAAAGCAAGGCTGTTTATGGTTATTGTTGTTTCTTATTGTCGGGCTTCAGAGGCTGAAGATGACCTTATTGCCGTGGTTTTCTTTGGACTGTTTGAAATATAACACAATTTAATATAGTAAATAGTTGAATGTATATTTATTTATTAGATAGGTGAGGTTATCTTACCTTCTAATCGGCTTCTTTTAAAAATCTAAAAGATGGCAGGTCTGGCCAATTATGCAATTTGGCATGTGATCAACTGTATTTATCACCTCATGAACTTTGCTAAATGTATTGATATAAATAGAATGACTTGAACAACCAGACATTTTTTCCTATCTTTGGATGTGTACATTTTACTAACTATCTGTATATAACCAGTCAAGTCTTTCTACAGGAGATAAAGGTGTGTTGTCATCCAGTGTCTCTACAGTACACAGATTTTTATCTTAGCTTTTTTACAAAATCTTTTAAAATATTCTATTTTCAAAGTTTTATTACATTAAAATACTAAAACTATTATAAGAAGACATTTTTTTATTGGGTGTTGACATAAAAGATAACTTTTGATTGGATGGTAGTACATAGGGTGATGTATCTTTTCCATTGCAAATTTATAATGTTGATGTTCTTAGATTATAGAGTGTGGTTTCAAAGTTGTGGCGTTTAAATTTCTGTGGGATGTACTTCATGTTTGGAGGCATTTTTTAATCAAAGAGATTAAAGGGAGATAATTGGATGACTACATATTTCCTTTCAACCTTTCCCTGTTGTGGCATGGTTTTGGTAATGTGATGGTGAGTGAAGGTGATACAATCAAGAAAATTTAATCAATTTTAGTTTTTTAATTCAAAATCGCATCATTTGTATCGGTATTTTGTGTAAGTGTTTTTGGTGTCAGCAATTTATTGACCAACTCGCATTGACAATAAACTGGTGTCTTTGCCAAGAAATCTTTTGGAATGGAAATGGATTTTCTCAGTGTGAAAACATGAACACTTAAGTTACTAATTCCCAATTTTACAAGCTTTCCTTAACTTTCATTTTCTTTCTGTTAAAATCTTTACTTTGTATGAAAGATTCTATAACAATTTTCCTGTAGTTTTCTTTTGAAAAACTGTTTAATTCTGAAAGTTTAAATATCTTTAGACTGGGGCAAAAACTCTTGTTGGAAAAAGAAATTGACTATTTTGGATTTTTTAAATTTATTGATTTATTCTATTTGATTGTAAAATTTCCTCCATCTATTATATGTTCCATTTATATGTGAAATTTAATGAACTTTCGTGAATTTTTGGAATGTTTCCTTTAAATGATGTTCACATTGAAGTGTTGTCTAAATTGCTCTTAAGAATTTATTTAAATATTTGAGAGAGTATCATCTTTAAAATATGAGTAACAAGCTTGTTTATGTTCCTGGAAAGTTGGAGGTCACTGAGAAGAGAATCTGACAAAGTGATTCCTGTTATATCTAAGTATACCAGGTTAAAAATTTCGGAATGGGTAATTTTTTGTTTAAATCACCCCTTTACTATGTAGTATATGTAATTGACAATGTAAGTTTTTGAGTGCTCTGGTTAAGGTCGATATATGCTTTGGGACATGGAACTATTTTTTTGAAGTTTTAGAAGCTTGCCATGTAAATGTATGTAATTAAGGAGTGCTGACTTCAACAAGAGGTTAAATATTCAGATATTATTACACTAGGGGTGGGAAATAGGGAAAAAAGAGTAGTAAAGGTCATCATGTGTTATCTCTAGTTATTAGTCCTTGACTTTGAACAAGGATTAGGGAAAGTTGACGTGTGTCTACCTTAATTAAAGTTTGCATAGTGTTCCTTTGGTTTTTGCCTGGGCACTACACTACTTGTTACTATATCTCTGTTTTTGCAGTATGAGTTCACCTTGGTAGGTCACTGGAACCTACATTTTGACCTTTCATTAACATCACAGAAAAAAGTTTGCCTGGACATCTTCATCACTACCTGTCACTTCAACTACATACTTTGGGTTTGTGTTTACCATAGTGAGGTAATTGTTGTGTATCAAAAGCAGGTCACTCTGGCCTTTATTTTGACCTTTGACCTACTTCAATGACAATTTTTTCTAGACCTATATCCTGCAATACCTTTTACTTGAAATTGATATTCGGGCTTGGAATCATGTTGGTGGGGGGATCTCATGTATTGGAATTAGGTCACTGGGACCTACATATTTTGACCTCTGACCTTCATCAAAGTGCTTTATCTCTTACACTTCTAGTTATTTGAACTTTTTTATCGGGCATGGATCCATTGCATTCTCAGCATATTATTCCTTACTTGGTTGGAGAGTGAAATTTGCTGAATTTTCTTATTAATTTTAGCATCAGGAAAAAGTTTTAGTGTGGGAAAAACAAAAAATCTTGCCACATTCCTAAAACCCTTACTTTTATGGTGTAACTATACATATATTGGACATAGGTCCTACTATATACTGTCAACACTTTCTGTATTTTACTTTAAAATGGAGATATTTACTATAAAGATACATACTAATCTGATGAGTTGCATTTTTCCTCTCTTATTACTACTATTATTATTTTTTTGCTGAAACAATCAAAATCTTAAGTATCATTTAACATATGGATTGGTTTATATTTCAAAGACAGTTTTTTTCCCCAAACAAATTTTAAATCAGGAAGTTGACAAATTTGATATTTTGGGTAAAGTAGAGTGATTGAGTTGATGGACGATGGCAGTTGAGGATGCAGACTGCCAAGAGACGGAGACGTTACCCAGAGGTGAGATGTTGGATCCTATCCAGCCTCCGTACCTCCCACTTCTGACCTTGTCCCCTTTTATCTCTCAAAGTGAATAAGAAGTCATGTGATAGGCTTGATAAACTACTTAAATGATAGAAATATCACATCCATGTTTTGCTGTTTTATAGGGCAAAACAGCGAGAGTGATAACCATCGGGTCATGGTAATCGCCTCATCACCGTAGTAACGCAGTCTGGTTGCATGAGCTGCCACTCTTATGTTGCTCAAATTGTTTTACTGCCTTAAATTATGTAAAGTTATCCGTTTAAGCATGTGTGTACTTTGTACCCCTATCGGTGGGTTTGGGTGAGTGGTGCGGAGGCTGGGCCTGGGTTTGGTTTGTGGAGGTCGTACTCCCTCTGCGTCGTCATGGTTAACAGAGGGAGGTCTATGTGTCCTAACCTTTAGTAACAGTACATGGTAAAGCAAGGGACTTGGTAATTCAGAATAACACTTTATGTAATGTACTGGTGAATCTGTAGTTATTTACTGATAAAAGTCTAAACAGGTCTGTTTTTTTTTTTTTTTTTTTGGACAAGATGGTGACAAATAGATTTGCCACATTCAATACGAAAGTTTGCTGTCCTTTCCAAACTGTTGACTTGTTTTCTATCACCACGATTGGTGGAACATTTGCCTTTAGCTGGTACGTTTAGAGCATTTAGCCTCTTTCAAAGTTTGATTTTAATATTCCTCTCTGCCGGATGTTTAGTTTTAATTTGGTGATGCTAAGAATTGGCAAATTCATTAAAATTTGACATAGTCGAATGGAATAGTACTTTGCTGCTGAGTACGGGTACAACATTTCAGTACGATGGCACTATAAAAGTGACCCTTGAAAGAGGATGCCATTTTTCTCAAACTGGATGGTAGTGAGTGTATTTAGTAATTTTATCTATGACTCAACTAAACTTGTATTGTTATTTGACTTAAAATTCTGTAGTGATTCATTCACCTTCCAGCTTGTGAGATATTATTATTGAGTTTTTATGAGACTTTCCTGATGGTATCCTTATTCATGTTTTGAATTTGAAAATTTACCAACTAATCTTTATTAACCCTTTAGAGCATTTTATAGGTTGTGGATTTAGATTAATTTACAGGTGGGATTGGTGAATTTTACAAAGTCTCTACAATAACACAAATAAAAGGAAATATTTGGATTAACATCTCTCCTATTTTTCAATTATTTGTCAGTGTCTGTACAGATAGTCCCTATATTTATTAGCAGGCATAGCAATGAACATGTCCTCACACAGACAGATATCCAGATGTCGTACGTTTTCCACAGGTTTACTGTGGTTGTCAGAAGAAAGTCTGTTGCCAAGGGCTAATACCGATTTACTGCTAATATAATGTTAGTGTAAAGTCATCTGTCACCGGTCACTCAGTTGGTCATTTGACTGGTCATTCACTGCATTGATCCTAAATCTCTTAAACCTCCTGGACATCCTTGTCTTCAGATCCCTAGTTGACAGGACATGAACCTGCCATGGAACGGACAGCTGCTCACTGTTAACAACACACATACAGAATATATATTTGTGTGTGATTACAGACCTAAAGAACCTAATAAATTCTAAATGCAATGTGATTTGATCTTTATTAAATTCATTTTTGTTTAATTAGTTCTAATTTGTAATTGGTAATATTTTTCTCCTCTATTGAAATTAGTCGCACATATATAGAGATAGGTAAAATGCACTTAAAAGAATTTGAAAAGCCATAATTCAACATCAGTGTCGTGGTAAATGAACGCCAGTTCATCATAGAATTTACTTCCCTCTTATGTGATACCTTTTTATACAGCATGGTTAACTGAAGTGGTTTGAAGAATTTATTACTAAGATGAGGGGTGAGGTGCCACTGTTCTTCTGCACCAGGTTTGACCTCAGGTGGTCGTGTTTTGTGCTGTAATTAGGGGTTAAATAGTTCATCTAAACACAGGTACAATGAATTACATGAGTAGATGTAACTTGCGTTTGTATGGTGTAATAATTGCTTTGTGAATCACTTCAAGTAAGTGGTTGCAGAGGTTTTTATCTAGCAAGGTCCAGTTGCCAGTGATTTGTTAGCTTAGTTATAAAGAAAACATGAAATTTTCATATTGATTTATTTTGTTTAAAAGTGGAAAAAGGAAAAGAAAAATTCTAAATAGCATATTAACATCTTAAAATATCAATTACTACTTAAAGTTAAGCAGGTATTTCAGTTTAATTATCAGAAAGAAAACAACAGTCAAATTTTAAGTTATTTCAGTCAAGCTAACAGAATATTTCACTAGCGATGGTTGATCACAGGAAGAGGTGTGGCCCCTCTCTTTGCCTATCAGTCCTATGAAGCTAGTTTGTGTTCCTTGTTCTGTAGTGTCCGGTTTATCTGTGAAGATTTCCTGCATAAAATATATAGGTTATAAGTATTTATGATGTACCTGTCAGTGTGGGAACTCAGTGTAGATTGAAAATATCGCAAAAAGGAGGGGCAAACTTAAATAAAAGGAATGTTTTCTCTCAAGATTAACATGGTTTTTACTGTAACAAGTTATTTTTATCATGCACATTTTTTCCTTGACCATAAATTATGGATATTTCATATTTTTTAACCGATAATAAGTGCAACATGAAAAACACCAACATAAAAGTTTGTCTTGTATTTTTTATGGGATCTGTTGTCTGATATTTGCAAATATATTATCTTGCCAGAATCTTCGTCAAGATTTTTACATCATCAGCAATAAAGTAATAAGAGTTGAACTAAAAACTGAAACTAGCTCTAAATTACAGTGAATAAAAGCCTTGTTTTTTGAAAGTGAAAATCAAAATTTCATGACAGTTACAAAAGTCCACAGCAAAATCCAAGTTTGAAAACAACATTTCTGATATCAGATGTCCTTTATAGAAACTGTCTTTATTCCAAATTGTTCAGAAATATTTCAGATATCAGAGGATAAGTCTTGTTTAAGAAAACCTGTCTATTCTGAAATCCTGTCTAATCCATCCATCGCAGATGATAAGTAAGGTCACGGTATATTGACATCCTGTTTAGTCAGACTAATATGTTGTAACCCATATGTTGTCAAGTTAGACAAGGCTAACCCTAAAAAAATGCACTCTTAAATCATGTTAAATTTGATATGTTTGTCTCGTGATATGGAGTTTACAACTTCGTATATACGAAACAACAGTAATGATTTGAAACCTTACCAAAGTTTAAGAAATATAAAATCATATCTCCTTTGAAATTTTATTTATTTTTTGTTTTGTTTATGTATGTTTAGACATTTTTACATCCTCCTAAATCATCCTTGGTCTAGAACGGCTGATAAATGTGTGAACATTTTTCACATGATGTGTTTTTAATTTCTACCACTCCTCTGTGTGTTATGAGTGAAATACTGCGTGGTTTATAAGGGGTCAAGTTACCAAGGGAGTCGTCTGGAATGGTGATGATATTGCTTGTCTTTATGTTCCACAAAGCTACTTTTAGCTTGAAAATTTATGTCATTAACTATCAAAAAGTTGTAAAATAAATAAAAGGCCGAATAGAAATAAAAGGTTGGTATTGTTATTCTGAATATTTTGTAATGTTGATGTATAAGAAAATTTAGAAAATGTAAAAGGTTAAATTTGTACCCATATATGGGACACCCTACTGATGCTGTCTTTTGCCTTTGCACTTTACTTTTGATGCCTCATTTTTCAAAAACCAATATTTTGGTACCTAATTAGGAGGTCAATAGCAGGAAAGGTCAGAGGGTTGATAGAAGGAAAGGTCAGAGGTTGATAGAAGGAAAGGTCAGAGGTTGATAGAAGGAAAGGTCAGAGGTTGATAGAAGGAAATGCCTGAGGTTAAGTGTGAGATTAAAAGAATTGAGGCTGACTAGCATTTCTCTGTATTTGACGCTTTTTCACCTCTCTATAGCAGACAAGTTCTGATAGAATAGAGGGTAGAGACAAGGTGTGATGGGGTAGAGGGTGGAGACAAGGTTTGATGGGGTAAAGGGTGGACACAAGGTGTGCTGGGGTAGAGGGTAGCGACAAGGTGTGATGGGGTAGAGGGTAGAGACAAGGTGTGATGGGGTAGAGGTTGGAGACAAGGTGTGATGGAGTAGAGGGTAGAGACAAGGTGTGATGGGGTAGAGGGTGGAGACAAGGTGTGATGGGGTATAGGGTAGTGACAAGGTGTGATGGGGTGTAGGGTGGAGACCAGGTGTGATGGGATAAAGGGTAGAGACCAGGTGTGATGGGATAAAGGGTAGAGACAAGGTGTAATGGGGTAGAGGTTGGAGACAAGGTGTGATGGGGTAGAGGTTGGAGACAAGGTGTGATGGGATAGAGGGTAGAAACAAGGTGTAATGGGGTAGAGGGTGGACACAAGGTGTGATGGGGTATAGGGTGGAGACAAGATGTGATGGGGTAGAGGTTGGAGACAAGGTGTGATGGAGTAGAGGGTAGAGACAAGGTGTGATGGGGTAGAGGGTGGAGACAAGGTGTGATGGGATAAAGGGTAGAGACAAGTTGTGATTGAGTAGAAGGGAGAGACAAGGTGTGATTGGGTATAGGGTGGAGACAAGGTGTGATGGGGTATAGGGTGGAGACAAGGTGTGATGGGGTAGAGGGTAGAGACAAGGTGTGATGGGGTAGAGGGTGGAGACAGGGTGTGATGGAGTAGAGGGTGGAGACAAGGTGTGATGGAGTAGAGGGTGGAGACAAGGTGTGATGGGGTAGAGGGTGGAGACAAGGTGTGATGGGGTAGAGGGTGGAGACAAGGTGTGATGGGGTAGAGGGTAGAGACAAGGTATAATGGGGTAGAGGGTGGAGACAAGGTGTGATGGGGTAGAGGGTGGAGACAGGGTGTGATGGAGTAGAGGGTGGAGACAAGGTGTGATGGGGTAGAGGGTAGAGACAAGGTGTGATGGAGTAGAGGGTGGAGACAAGGTAGGATAGGGTAGAGGTTGGAGACAAGAATTTAATGAGGATGGGAATTTGAACAAGGGGCTGGTTGGGAAGGAATGTAGACGACGTTCTGACGAGTATGAGGATTGAACAGGGTGATGTAGTTGGGATATGGGAGAAGTGAGTATAGAGGCTTAGGCAGGTGGCGAAAAGAAACGATTTTGATGAAGGCAAGGCAGCCATACTAACCACTGTAATCAGATAGGAGAATAGGCACCATTCACTACAAATGTTTAAGAACCTTTCCTGCTACTGTTGTGTACTGTTTAGTGTTTGTGACTCACATATGGTGATCATGACTTTGATTCCTTTTAAGTTTGTTCACCTTAAGAGCCTGTACTTATGTCAGAAGCCTACTTGTCATTTCTAATCAGGTCTTCAGATGGTCTGTCAGTGTGCGAGATGAATATAGTATTATTGAGGGAGTGCCTTGTGTACATGCCTCAAAATTCTCTTGTCTTACCACAATAATTTTGTACACTTACATGTATCTTTACATGGTTACAAGTTTGTTTTGATGTCTACACCACAAATAGGAGTGGCCAATTTATCAAGGAGTTTATTTTAAGCTTGTGATTATCTCCCTTGAACCAGCTGTCACCTAATGCTATAATATATTATCTACTGGTGTATGTTGACTGTTATTTGCATCAGACTTAAAGATGTATGGTACCTTTTACTCTATACCTTTAACTTTGGTAGGGTTAGAAACGAAATCCCTTTCTCCTTTTCTTAACTTGTATTATTAGAATATATGCTACCTCTATTCTCTAATTTTAGTTCAGGATTGGAAGGGAGATCACTCTCTTTCTATTTGTGTTACTTAGGGATCTATGCTACTTTATACTCTTTAACTTTGATTGAGTTAAGGGTTGAGAAAAGTGCACTCTCTCTATTTGTGTTAGACTTAAGGATATATGCTACTTTGACCTGTAACTTTTGTGAGAGTTAAGAAGTTGTTTTACCTGATATTACTGTATCTGTAATTTGTGCTGGAGTTTAGTGGGGTCTTAAATTGGAACTCTCTTGCCAAGGGAGGTGAAGATGATAAAGAGTAAATTGCCCTTAATTTTCGTATAGGAAAATTTGATTTAGTTGTATCTTGTTGGAAAATTTTGACAGTAGTATGTCTTAATGATGCATACGGGTTTGATTTCTGTGTACCTAATAAATAAGTAATCTTGAATGTCCTCATGTTGGTGACCAACAGTATCCACAGGTTGTCTTGATAGGATATAACCTAGAATTGGTGGTAACATGATGCACTGGCATTCAATCCCTGCCATGTAGAGGTTGAAGGTCATCTATAGGTCTTAACCATGACTTGGTGACAAGTTTAACCCTGGGGATAGACATCTGCCTGTGTGATGGTTTAGGGAAGTGTTTAGCATAATGTGGAGATCTGATGTGACCATCAGTCAACTCATGGTCCAGCTGATTTGTAAGTAAAATTATGAAAAATAAGTCCATAAAAAGTTTTTGGACTTTTAAAAAAAATCAAAAGAGAAAGAATATTTCAAGGATCTTGTTGATTATAGTGTAATTGAAAAAGGAAAAAATAAAATGACTGAAGTATTTACATGTACATATATGGGTGAAAATGTCTCTGTATTTTGCTGCTGAAGATAGACATAAACACTAAGTACCAGATCTATATGAAAACCAGATAATATTTGTAAAAATCTCCAATAGATAATTAAGATGAAATGTGTGTTCTGATTCCCATGAAGCAATCGACATAAACCCATTACTTTTGTCAGTGTGGCTTGGGCGGGGTTCTTCTAAATAAGTGTCTTTATCGTCATGGAAACGGTTACTTAGTATTGAACGCACACTGCTGTGTCACATCCGAGTTTTTATTTTACAATATGGCACATTTTTAACGTAAAAGCTTTCGTGATTAATTGAAGCAAACATTTAGATGCAGTTTACCTATATGTGATAAAAAATATATTTATATTTAGTTAGATTAACATGAATGATACTACCTCGGAAGTGTACCGGTTTGTCCACGGAAGGCTACAGCCAGCGATTAGATAAAGTAAGCAAACAGTTAAGGTGTGGCTGCTACTATCTCTCTCCATCACATTCATAGGCTTTACTTTCATGTCCGTTAGCCGTCCAGGTAAGGCCAGCTACAGGCCAGCTACGTCAAGGATTCCCTTTTCACCTGGTACAGGTAGCATGGCAAAGAAGACTCAGTCTCCCCAGGTAAACATCAGGTAAACATGGTCATTTGGTTTGTCTTCGAAGCCAGGAATAGCAACCCCTGTCATCCGTAATCTAGCAAGATTATCAGTAGACTTAAGTGCTTGTTTGATGGGCCAGGGATGTTTGAAAGTGAAAATATTATCCAACATGTGTCTCCGGCGTGTCTATTAGGGTTAGCCAATGGCAGCGCCCGTCTCGGAGGCTGTGGCTATATAACCCACTCCCTTTGGGCAGGGCCGTATGGTTGCACCCATCTTCTCGAGGTGTTTCATGGACTTGTGCTAGACAAATGTCGTGGTCTGTCCAAGGTTCTTGTTTGAATCTTGATAGTTTTTGAAGATTTTATTTTTGCTGCTGTCTCCAACAAATGTTTGCATAACATTGAAAACTGTTACCTGTGGGTGAGCTTCGAAGGGTGTGGTGTTATGGACACCATCGACGAATGGGGCTTGATTTGATGTATTGTTACATGGCCATTTTGTGAGACCTAATTTCTGGCAGTGAATTGGACAGTGTTGTACTGAAGACGGAACAACTGTTGTCATGGCAATGTCTGATACATCCCACCTTGGATACTATGATCCCGCTCTAGCTCACTGGCATGTTCACCCGTGGTCAAAGGTTAGCAGCCATTTCTGTCAAGCTGTTACTAACAGTGACAGTGAATAATTATGATTAATTTGTAACTGAAAAGTAACGAATGTTTTGCAATGAATTTTCTTTTAATGAATTTCATCACCTATGTTTATGAATTAATAGTTTTTTACAACAGGTAAACAAACTTTAAGAATGATGATCATTCATTGGTGCCCACTATTATAGTGAAGTGTTAAGTTACAGAGATTGTCGGGTTAAACAGGTTTTAAGTTCCTCTGGGAAACATTCCAGAATGTTGAGGTTGATGATTAGGGAGTTTCCCACTGATGGAAGATTTTCAGAGGAAAATGGCTATACTACATTGGTCTCTTATTAGGGGGATTGCTGGTTTGAGCAGGTCTCTAAAGTGTACAGCAGGACAGATGATGTTTGTTGATAAGGGTCTTCGTGTTGAGAAAGTGATACAACCATACACAAAAATGAATGTCTTTAAAAAACAAAGACTGTGATGGACACAAATATAGATAAACACACATTGCTAAAGTCTCTTGTGTGGTCTTTCGTTTGGCTCTTGTTTGAGATTTGCTGTTAAATAAAATCATTTTAACTCAAAAATTGCAGTGAAATTAGTGTGCAGTTGAAAACAACACGAGGAAATGTTAAAAATAGTACACTGGTCTTGGCTGGGAAGTCTGCACTATAACCACATAAAATTTGTTTTTGTCCTGGAGTTTGGTGAAATGCCTTTTATTGTAGCACTGAAGTCTCAGTTCTAGGACTGAACTATTTTGATGCAGTGCTGTGATATTTTCAGTTTAGAAGTAATATAGTTTCAGCACCTTGCTTTTTTATGTAGTATTGTGATGTTACTCATGTTTTTGCTGAAAATCTTTTTGAAATTCTCAGAATATACTACATTGTATAGGAAGGTCCAATCTGCTTTCTTCAAAACCCCAATTTTTTTCCCCTATAAAATCAATGACCAAGAATTATCCCTGATATTGGTTAAGTTTTGACAGTTCTTTGAAAAATGAATTTTTTCTCTCAAATCTGTAAACTAATGGAATGGTTATATGGGATTGGAATTGAAATTGATTTGGTCCTTTCCTATTGATAATAACATAATGGTGATGTCATAAAAATGAAACCAGTTTCACTCTGTTTTGTGTAATGTTTGGTTCGTCAGTTCTGTTTTCCGATCTGCTCTCTAATTCCGTGGTGATTGCAGTGTGGGAGTCGGATCAATCAGGCTCGACAGTACTCTTTACAGATCAGAGATAAACAACACAGACCAGCGACTTTATGAACTGACTGCTAACCTTTTGTTTGTAGTACACAACAAAACTCTAGCCATTCTGCATCTTCAAGGCATGCCATAGATTTTACGTATATACCTGATTAAGCCTGAAATTACTATAATTAAACTCAGAAGCTTTCGGAATTATTCTGCCAATGTACCTGCAAGTGTTTTGATAGATGTCAAGTGGAAGGTTCTAATTAGCTGCTCAGGTGTGGCAGTGATCAATACTAACTAGCCTGTAGCCATGCTAAGGTGAGGCGGTATATAGACAGACCAGGGTGACACACCCACTTTAACCCTAAGGCACACAGGCGGATGGTAATGGATTGCGCTGTCACAGGAAGCTACCAACTTTCCAGAGCTTGGACCAAACGAGGCAGTGATTTATACGGTAAAAAAAGCCCAAGTGTACAGGGCCTGAGAGCTGAAAATATGTGGTATGGTACAGTTTTATGATGGGAAAGTGTCCATTTCTCATTGCATACAATTACAATGTACTGACTGAAAAAGCTATGACGTTGACAAGTAAACTACATCCACACAAGATATAGGGTGAACCTGTTCTAGGGTTAGACTAAAGGCCAGTATGTGAGGTATGAGGAAATACAGGGCAGAATACAAGATATAGAGTGAGGGGAAAATTACAGAATACAAGACAAGGTATAGGATGAGGGGAAAATTACAGAATACAAGACAAGGTATAGGATGAGGGGAAAATTACAGAATACAAGACAAGGTATAGATGAGGGGAAAATTACAGAATACAGAATACAAGACAAGGTATAGGATGAGGGGAAAATTACAGAATACAAGACAAGGTATAGGATGAGGGGAAAATTACAGAATACAAGACAAGGTATAGGATGAGGGGAAAATCACAGAATATAAGACAAGGTATAGGATGAGGGGAAAATTACAGAATACAAGACAAGGTATAGAGACAGAATACAAGACAAGGTATAGAGACAGAATACAAGACAAGGTATAGAGACAGAATACAAGACAAGGTATAGAGACAGAATATAAGACAAGGTATAGGATGAGGGGAAAATTACAGAATACAAGACAAGGTATAGAGACAGAATACAAGACAAGGTATAGGATGAGGGGAAAATTACAGAATACAAGACAAGGTATAGGATGAGGGGAAAATTACAGAATACAAGACAAGGTATAGGATGAGGGGAAAATTACAGAATACAAGACAAGGTATAGGATGAGGGGAAAATTACAGAATACAAGACAAGGTATAGAGACAGAATACAAGACAAGGTATAGGATGAGGGAAAAATTACAGAATATAAGACAAGGTATAGGATGAGGGAAAAATTACAGAATATAAGACAAGGTATAGAGACAGAATACAAGACAAGGTATAGGATAAGGGGAAAATTACAGAATACAAGACAAGGTATAGGATGAGGGGAAAATTACAGAATACAAGACAAGGTATAGGATGAGGGGAAAATTACAGAATACAAGACAAGGTATAGAGACAGAATACAAGACAAGGTATAGGATGAGGGGAAAATTACAGAATATAAGACAAGGTATAGGATGAGGGAAAAATTACAGAATATAAGACAAAATATAAGGTGAGGGCAAAGTGGCAGGATACAAGATATAGGACGAACTTGTTCTAAGGTTAGACTAAAGGACAGTAGATGAGGATAGTGGCAGAATACCTGACCAGAGCTGAAGATAGAAAGTTACAGGCAGGAAAGGGCAGAGAGGAGAGGAAAAGAGGCAGGAAAGAGATGGAGGGGCAGAAAATGCAGAGATGGAGGGGTATAGGATTGGGAAATGATGTTTGATAACAGCAGACAGATGGGAAATTGGCAGAGATGGAGTGAAAAACAGGATATTTTGTTGACAGCAGGAGGTATAGAGGGCATGGAAGTTTAGGGGTACACAAAGGGGGTGAACAAGGCTGGGTCATCTGATATTTACAACCATATTATACCCACTTATATAAAGTACAAGCATGTTGCGTGTGCCGGTTTGTCTGTACAAAGGTTGCATTAGTAGGATACGCTGATAGGGTGAGCTCGGTAGTCGGTGGTGAAGGTCAGTGTACCAGCTCCCACTGTCAGATTATTATAGACTGACATGAACCAGCAACACGATACCTCGGGGCGTAGACAGGGAGTGGTCTGGTGGGCAGGGCGTCTAGTGATGGAACGGCAGTCCTGTATGTGCGTGTGTGCGTGATTGTAGTGGGGGTGACAACACTTGATGGAATGCCAGCAACAGTAGCTTCAAACTGAAAGTGGGGAGTGACTTCAACATCAGAAAAAAATTGTTAGCCAGTACGGGGGTTGAAATACTCAGGCTAGAAACTGAAAGAACTATTACGTCATGTAATGTTGGATGATATGAGTTAATTTGCATGGTAAGTGTGTTTGTATGTCAGAGGCTATACGTGTGAAGCAGTGTGTATTGAAGGGTGTGTATGTTGTGTGTCTGTGTACAGATCAGCTTCCATCACATACAACATATAACTGTAAATTCTGCCTGGGGTCATCTCAATGACCACACCTAGAGGACTTAATACATACCAGGTGACGAAGACTGACCACTACATCTACTGACCACAGGGCTTAAGGTAGAGTTTTATCCGCTATGGGTTCTATTATGCTTTTAATCAAATTCTTTGTAACTTTGAAGTGTGAATGACCACAATGTATATCCCCCAGTCAAGACAGGCACTAATTCTGATGCTATTTTGGGTATTTATAAAGTCACTGACCAGTGGTCAGTGAGGGTAAGCGATACAGAGGTAGGACAGGTGAACACAGGTAGGTCATCATTGTGTTATCAGGAGATAAACAGAGATCTGGGCGACAGATTTAATTTTCAGGATTTCAGCTGTTAGCGGATGATAGCAGATAAAGGAAACCCTGTAACCAGTGTAGTACATACATATAATGACTGGACAATGTCAGCTTCTGAAGGAAAGGTGTTTCCACTCCCCTTCGGAATTTTCCTGGGGTGTAATTATTTAATTTTCATACGGGATAATTCAATGGAGCAAACTTCTTTAGGACATGAATATCATCAGGACTGTTGAGAATACTTTCCAGAAAGCGTGAAATTCTGGAATTGATTTTATGGAAACTAGACACAATGAGTAATGTATGTATTAATGATAAACTTGGATTTTACTTAAAAGGAAAGTTACTGATAACTTCTGTAAAATGTATACAGAGTGTGAACGACGGATGTTAATGTTCCAGCTGAGCAATGATAATGGCTGACCTTTTGACCTGTCATTATACTGAAGCAGTTGATACTGGTCATAACGTAATGATGTAATGAAGCAGCTTTTACATTGATGTTTATTGTTGTTTATGACAATGTTTATTAGCAATGTATTTGTTTGTTATATTGAAATATTGTGAAAGTAATACGTACACAAAATATTTTCTACGATATGTATATATGTTTGTAATTTTCTTTTTTTTTTTTCTTCAAAATTTTTATTTGAGAAAACTTTTAAGTGAAAATTGAATCTTTTGTGGAGAAAAAAATGATACCTTGAATTATCAATTAAGTAAAAACAGATTAGGAGGTAATTTTTTATTTGGGGTTTCTTCAATAGCCCAGTTAGTATATCTGGTTTTTTCTGGAGCAGCCTTAAATAAATATACTTTGTGTGTGAAAAGAAAAATGTTTTTTGTTCATAAATGGGATTACAGATTATGAAAAAATCGCTTGTACAGTGTGTTGTCGGGTGTATGCTTCAAAAGTGTAAATCAGGGAGCATGGTGAACCATATTCTTCAGAAGAGAGTTTGTATATCGTTTTGTGGAAGATACTCCAGCTGTTGGCATAACATTTTGGTGTTTATTTAAACAAATGTTGCCAAATATTATTGCCACAACGTGAAATTGTCACAAGTATGCTGCTGCTGATGATGATGAATTTGTTGCAGAGATGATGAGATTTTGATTTTATCGCAGAAACTAAGCAGTAAACTTTCTCAATGACAAAATCAGACCAAAGTTTTGCAATAGCATCCTTTCAACTTTTTTGTGGTAAAAAAAGAACTATTTGAAAATAAGTTTTTCATGTCATTTTGATTGTAGATTTCCTTAGAAATAATAATTCTGTTCTCCGATGAAGGTTTTGATCGATTGTTTTTGTATTTTCAGCTGAGTAAAATGACAGAGGACACTTCTCCAGTATTAAACAATACCCGGCATAACAACAACTGTAGCCATGAAAATTCAGTGCGGAATTCCACAGAGAGCTCTCCAGTGATGGAGGAAGATTCCTCCATGGAGGAACCACCTTTCAAAATTAAACGGAGGATTAAACATGAGAAAGATGTAGGAATGTATGAGTCGCCCATGGCAATGTCAGGACTGTGTGTTGTGCCAAATAACTTCCAAATCAAACTTGAGGCTCCAAGCCCTGAAATGTCTTCATCAGATTTGAGCCCGGACTCGCGGGGGTCTCCATACTCCCGTCCCTCACTGAGTGTGTCGCCAAACCACTCGCCAGTAATTGGGGAGGAGGGGGTGAGTGCATTCACCAAGACAGTGCCAAAAAATCAAACAGCCGAACAAAAACAAATGTCACTTATCAAACTTAGTCAGATACGATCAGCATTCTCCTCGCGACCTTCTGGTGTCAGTGGACCAACATCTGTGGGACAAATGTTTGCCCTGAAAAAGAGGATCAAACAGGCTCAACTTAATGGAGACTTATCCCTTTCTAATCCCGCTCTTTCCCCAATCAGCGGGGCGGAGCTTGTTCCTAATTCGCCAATCAAGGAGGAGAGTGAGGATTCACAATCACCACCACGGAGACCAGATGGCAAGGTGGGTATCAGCTTGTTGTCATTGTGCAGTTGATGGGGATGATGTTGTAATGTCAGGTCATTTAATGTAGAGTCCATTTGAAATCTTGTTGAGATTGGTAAGGTACACCAAGGATGCCAGAAAACTTTTTGATGTGCCTCTAAATGAATGTAGTATAACATGTCAAAATGGTGGCATAGTTTAAGTAATGAAAGTATAACAAAGTTTGAGTTGTGGCGGCATAACTAGGTCTGAGTGGTGACAGTGTAACAAGGTTTGAGTGGTTCTAAAATAACAAGGTTAGAATGATGGCAGTATAACAAGATTTGATTAGTGGCAGTAAAACAAGGTTTGAATGGAAGCAGTATAACAAGGTCAGAATGCTCGCACTATAAGAAGGTTTAAGTGGTGTCATTATAAGAAGTTTTGAATGGTGGCAGTATAACAAGGTCAGAATGGTCGCACTATAAGAAGGTTTAAGTGGTGTCATTATAAGAAGTTTTGAATGGTGGCAGTATAACAAGGTTTGAATGGTGGCAGTATGACAAGGTTTGAACGATGGCAATATGACAGGGTTTAAATGGTGGCATAGTAACAAGGTTTAAATGGTGGCAGTATGACAGGGTTTAAATGGTGGCATTATAACGTAGTTTCTCTATCAATATGGGCATCAATTTACTGACAAATTATTGTAGTGGAAGAAAACTTTATTTAAAAGAGATATGACAGTCTACATAGCAATGTTTTACCATTTATTTAGTTAAACATTGTGTTTGACTATAAATATGCTATTGTGACCAAACAGTTTGAACTTCTTACTCTGTGATAAGTATGATACAGATATTGACTGAGGGAGAGCGATGTCTGGCAAGTGTGACATTTTCTAACATCAACATGATAAAACTGAAGCAAAAATACCAGCATGTTATCCCCCTAGCGGGAGTTAGCACCCAGACATAAGAGGAAAAGTATTTATAGAGTAAGGAAGGCAAATGTACAAAAGACTTCTAATTGGCTGGAGTAGCCAGTGTATGTAACTATCATCTTAATTACTGTTGGCATTTTTAGAGAAATTGTTAGGAAAGCTGTAAGTGATCAGAGAAGAGCACCTGAGATCTGCTGACGGCTATATGTCACATAGTACATTTAATCTACAGAACCTCAGTCTGTCTTAAGATCTCTGATAGTTTGTCTTAAGAATGATCTCAGATAGGTAGGGACTTAAAGAGTTTATCGACTTCAGAATGTTTATCTGAACGCCTACAACAAGTTGTTTTGAAGATATAAGATAATTTATGTTAAAGACTGCAGTAAGTTTATCTTAAGGCTTCATACAAGTTATCTTATAAGATTTCTTTTAGTTTTTCATTTCGCTCTAAAGACTTCAGAAAGGCTTCCTTAAGACTTCAGGCAATTTGTGTTAAGATGTCAGATAGTTTGTCTTTTAGAAAAACCATCTTAAGACCTTGTTTGATTTTATGTGAAGATCTGAGATAGCGAATTTGTCTTAGTAGGCATTCCCTCTAGTGTAAACGTTTATGTAAAGCCTTCAGATCATGCTTGTACATAAATTTCATCTGGAAAACTTAGCATTTTTGTTTTAAAGATTTAAGACATTCGTTGGTAAAACTAAGATGGTGGTTAAGAAAGCATTATGAACAGACAGCTGCCACAAAGATCTCAGACCTCAGATATATATCAATGTAAATGAAAATTGCAATGAATTTTTCTGATTGATTGACTGACAGGTTTTCCGTCTTCATGACTCCTCCCATGTCCGGGTATCGTCTCACAGACAAATGTCAGTGTTCTGGTGACATAAGGGGGCAACCTGTATCCCCTTCAGTATTTTCCAATGAATATTTTGTATATATAGTTATAACTGGTAGGACTTGGTGATAGATTGATGCTGTATAATTCCTCCACATGTCAACTGTCCCTGTGGTGTTAACATTTATTTGTTTTATCATTTATTTAATTTATTGATGTTTTTTTGTAAAATCTATATTAAAATTGGTTGTTGATTTTCGCTTGTCAATTTTAATAAAAAAGAATTGATTAAAAACAATTTGTGTACTTATAGAAATTCAAGGATTATTTAATATTATGAAAATGCCATTTTCAAAATCCAGTTGAAGTTAAGACATATTGATGTAAAGATGATCCCTTTAAGCAAACCTTATGTGTATATAGTTAAATGTTTACATATTCTGGGTAGAAGAATATATGTATACTTATTGACCTCTTCATATAAGGAAATGAAGTCATGCATGTTAAAGGACAAAAGTGAACTAAGTGTAATAATCATGCACAATATTTTGTTGCTTTTTAATTTGATCATGGGAGATGGATGGAGTGACAACATGGATGGGGAGGGATTGACGGGGCAGGGATTATTTTTAATTTTTTTTTTTATTTCTACTCTCAAATCCTAGAGTTATGAAAATAAGCTTTTGGAGGTATAAAACTCCCCCCTCCCCCCAACCAACTCCAAACACAAATCTTATTCTGTTTGGGAGGTTTAAAAATTCACTAGTCTTGGTTTGCAAAACAAATCAAATGTACAAATGTATTTCAGGCCCCAATACCCAGGAGTGACCTCCAAATTATATATCGCTGGAAGATAAACTAGACAGTGTCCACATCCATTGAAAGTGCAGGATGTCAGTCAGTACAGTCACACCCTCTCTCTGAAACTAGTAGTCACAGATCTGGTTGACATACTGTTGGTATGATACGCACCCTCAACAGCTTCCGAGGTAAACAAGTCTCTCTCATTGTTCACTGTGTAAGAGGAGAGGACACATTAAAAAGGAAATGGTAGCTACAGGGTTATCATAAGCTATGTGCACGTTGTCACACTATACACATGTGTATTGGGACAATCCCTGCCCCGTGGGGTTCACACGTTTACTTATCCGTAAATAATCCAAAGAACACTGTTTACGAGGCAATGTCATCTTCTTCTGGTTATTTGCCAAATTTTCCACATCTATGACAGAGTGGCAGATCGAATTTGCATTTCTGTCACTGTTTCTTCTTATTTCTGTTTCTCTTGTTCTTTATTATTTTGTATATTTTTGTATCCTTTTCATTCGTTTTGAGATTATTTCTGTCATGGGGTCAATTGGAACTACCAACTCAAGAGATATGAACTTAAAATGTTGCGCTGGTTGAGGATTTTTCACCAAAAGGCATTAGGAAAGACAGATGTGTTGGAAAATCTCCACCTTTGATGAGATTTGGGAAGACCATTTATCTTCCTGCCCTTGACAATATAGGATAAACATTGAAGAAGACAGGTTTTAAAGTACACAAGCACTTCTTTATAAATTTCTCCATCTAAACTGTCACCTAGAACTAGTGATGTTTTCAAGACAGTCGGCGTCTCGGAGAAACTTTCTCTCACTTTTTCAATACACTGTTCTGCCATGATTTGTAAAGACATTTCAATACTATTCTTTACAAAGAACCTTGGATAATCGTTTCCTTTCAAAGATCATCTCGAACTTCATTATTGCTACATAAACTGATCTCGTCTACTTATCCACACAAAAGCACAGTCATATCTACAAAGTGCATGTACCCAGATCTGAAGGTAAGACATTGCACCTGAGTTTCCAGGTGTACAGGTACGATACCCCCAGCATAGACCACTCCCCTTTGGTCGTACAGGTGTCAAGCACTGCGGAAATGCAGATGACATGTTAAGTACCTATAAATGTCCTGTTTTGTGATGGCACATGGCTGGTCATTGTTGACTGTTGGGGTCAGACTGGTGAGGAATGTGATTCCATGTTAACTAGATAACTTTATAGGTATAAAGTGAAAGAAATAGGTTATTCAGTTGTGAGAGAAATAGGTTATTCAGTTGTGAGAAAATAGAAGGAAAAAAACTTGTTCTATAGTGAAATTTGACACTTGTGAAATAAAATGGATGGCTCTCTTATTGTAGTTGTCATAGGGATGTTTTTCTTTGTTAAATGAATTTATGTAAATAAATTATAGCTGGTTTTGTACTTAAATCTTGTGTAAAGCAATATGACTTATTATGTTTATTTAAATGCTTTCTATGTTGAAATTTCACGATATGCGTAATTTGACTCGCAAAGCATGCATTGTCACTTAAACTTTTAACATAAGTGGTAATACTTTAATCTTAAGGGAAAGTGTCTTAAACCTGATTTAATTTTGAATGATTTACAAATGGTGACTGGTTGTCAAAGAATGATACGCAATTAACTGGAAAGTGTAAAGGCATTATCTATAAATGATCATGGGTGTGATAATATTAATCTTTTAATGTTGTGTCATTACAAATAGTGTTGTAAATTTGAAAGTATGTGTGTTGGTAAAGATTACACCTGTAACACCTTTATAGATATAGACTTTGGTTAATATCTGTCAGATGAAATTTACGGGCGTTTGAATATTATATAGTGTTGTATGTGGCATTAATTGATTTATGTCTTGTTGCTATATGTCTTTGTGGTGACTTGCACACATTAATATCAACATGGGAAAAATAGCAATGTTGAAGTGGTTCACAAGTTATATGTGTGTTTCACCATTAGTGAAAGTGTTTTCCCACATATATAAATATACAGAAATAAGTTTATCTTTTACCTTACACATGGAACTGATTCATTCCCAATGTGAATGTAACGACTTTACACAACATTTTCAAGAAAGGTTGGTGTGCTTTTGGGGAAAAGATAAATGTAATTTTTATCCTAACCAGCGTGCATGTTCTGCAAAATTTAACAATGTGAATTAATAACCTCTGATGGGCCTCAAACAGTTTCTGTGCCGTGGTTAATAAAACCTTTTATCAATTTCATCAAAGGTCATTAATTGTACAGTGTTACATTCCATTAAGAAACTTGTCAATAAAAAATTCTTTGTTTAGTTTTAGAGTTGAGATTGGACAGGTTTCAGAGTAATCAGGTTTTGTTTTGCAAGAAAGAATTTCTGCTGCAAATCAAAAGAAAATACCAGAAAAATATTGTATTTTTTTCAAGGATTCTACTCGGTATATGCAGTCAATTCTGCCTGAAAGGCTACCTGTGTATGACAAAGTCCTTAGCAAAGGCCACTGTTATTGGGTGTTAATGTTATATGATTCATAATGATTAAACCTCTTTAAAAAGGCCACCTGTCTATAAAGGCCACTTTTCTCTGATTGCCTAGGTGTTTCTTACAGGACAGTTCAAGTGATAGGAAACAATATCATTTCTGACTTCTAATATTTAAATATAGTTGTAGTAGTAGTTGTGTTGTTAAAAAGTAATTGTTTTGACTATCTCTTGTAGTTTTGCTTTTGTTTCTACGTCTTGTAATGTGGTTACACAGTTTGTACTAACACAACCTTTCTATATCCTGTTGCACATCCCCCCTCCACCAATGCCCCATCCCCTACCCCACCCCCTACCCCACCACCACCTTCTTCTTCTTCTTCTTCTTCTTCTTCTTCTTCTTCTTCTTCTTCTTCTTCTTTTTCTTTTTCTTTTTCTTTTTCTTTACTCATACCCTTAATCTATCCTATATTAATCAATTTTTTTAATGAAACTCCAGGAATTATAGAGATTTTCTATGTATGAAAGGTGTAGGTAATATTAGCTTAAGAAAACACAGAGGGAAAAGTGCCTGTCAATGTAAAATATAGATTAATTTCTTTGTAATTTGCTTGTTTTACTCTTGCTCTGCTACCAGACTTTTCTCCGCAAAATGAATAAATCTGACATGGCCCATTGGATGATGTAAATTGAATTCTGATAGCTACAGGCCCAAGGTTGTAAGGGGCCATCTCCAAGGTCATTCTCTGGTTGCCAAGATCTCCAAGGTTAACACATACATCACACTTTAATAGTACCGAGTGTCAGCTACCTGTTATACAGATACTTGGTAGTTAAGCAACTTTAATGGTCTGGCCTATATTCCTTGTACTGTAATTCTAGCCTCGTTCCCTAACTAGAGCATCCTTAGGTTGGTTCTATAAGTGGACAAAATACGTTTCATCTTCTTGGTTGTGAAGTTTTTTTAAGTGGTGAGTGTTTATTTACATTCACTTACTGTGAAATGATGTCTTGTGGCCAAACCTTACTAACTATGAGGAAGTTCAATCTTCAAAAAATAAAAAAAAAAATTGCAAAACTACATAATTTGGGAAAAATAATGATGTTATTGAAAATACTAAGGAAATTGAAATAAACAATTGGGGAAAAAAACAACATTGCATTGTGGGTAATAATTCAAAGATAGTCATGATGGAGGTATCAAATAATGTTTGTAACTGTTCTTATTTCTGCTGACTACTTATGAAGTTAAATGAGAATTCCTAGAAAATTGTGGGAATTATTTCTTCATCTCTATCACTTTGTTTCTTTTTGTTCAACTTTGTTCTAATGAATTAGATCAGATATTACACCAATATACTTTCAAAAATATAACGAAAATAAAATTGAAAATGAAGCTTCCATATATTTTTCCTCATAATTCACGTAAAGCATTGAAGGTGAATGTATATTGGTACGTAATAACTGTAACAACGAGCCTTTATCTCGAGCCTTGTTGATCATAGACATTAAAGGATGTCAAGTGCTAGGAGACAAAGTTCACATTAGTATTGCATGTCATTCATGATCCTATAAACGTTTATTTCCGATCGTTGTCTGTTTCCTGGTACACAAACTTCCTAGTTGTATATGAAAGGCTATCGGTTAAGTAACTTTGTAAGAGTACAGGAAATGATGATAGAGAAATTCTGTGGGAAATGTCCAGCAAAGGGGGAAAACTCATGTGTAACTGATCATGAATGATATTGCATTATTAATTTTTTTCAAGGCAATACACATGAATGTATTGTGGATGTTTACTCAGAAAAAAGATCTGATGTGTCCATAATTACATTTGTTCTGTGACTTTCATTTTAGACCTGATGATGCCATAATACATATAACTATTACCCTCTGCATTCATAGATCTATGAATGCAGAGGCAGTTTGTTAGCTTCGATCTATTTCAATAAAGTTTTCAATATGATGTTTGTTGAATATAGATTATAGTAAATGTTCATGTGGAATGGATTTCAATTTGTCTGTGATTAAGGTTGATAGTCAATGAAAACTCTCAATATTTCAGGGAAAAATTCTGATAGGGTAATTGAATTAATGAAATTCATCTTTGTAAAATGTAAAGATTTATCTATGAAATTGATATTAAATATTAAATTTCTGAAAGGTACATTCTGGAATAAAAAATGTCATTGCAGTTTAATTCTGATGTTTGATGCGTCGGTATCCAAGGAATGTCACTCTTTATGGAGGTTGTTCTGTAGATTGTGTAAAATACTAACAAACTTCTTTCCTTGAGGGATTCTCATCAAATTTTATTCATTAAGTACCAAAATATTTTGGACAAGTTTGAGTTTAAGTGTTTTTTGGTCAAGGTCACTTTGTACTTTTAGAAAAAAACATTGTCAGCATTCTAGCAGCTTCATTCCTTTAGTGATTATCATACACTTAAAAAGCACCAAATGATGTGTTATTACTTCTTTAGATGAAGATTTTCAGTGATTAAAAGGGAGATAAATCTTACAAAAATTACAGATTTCACTTTATCTTATCTTATTTTAGTTGTTTATCAATATTATTACTGTTTATTTTTTTGCATAGGAGCTCATATATATTTCAAATGAGTTTTTCTTTGACATCAAATTAAAGGGATCATGCCAGGAAATATCGAGCACGCATCTTTAATTTTCTAGAAATCAAAACATATTAAATAGCACTAGAGTTTATTTAAATAGCTGGTAGTGTACTGATTACCTCTGCATTTACTCGATGTCAAAATTACTGGTAGATTGATTAAATGGACCTCTTACATCGTTGGATTAGTGTACACCTGGAGGCCTTTACCTATACAGGTATGTCACAGGCTTACAGCTGGCTGGCTCAGTTATAAACAAAAGGTCCACCACGCCCAGGATAGGACAGGTAATATTAAACCACACATATACCAAACAAAGCAAACCCGTCCCGTGGAAAATCGCACTATTATGTCGCCAGTGGGGGATGACCAGCAAAAGTACAGCCGATTTTAGGGCGCTGTGACCTTGTGTGACCCATGAAACTGCAGGATGAGACCCCCAGGGAGAGATTGGAATCACCCTGGTCCCGCATCGTAGCCCCCTAACACTAGGTGCTTTGTCCTCTAGTCACATTGTTCGACATTTTGTGTTGTGACCGGGTTCACAACAGAAGGTAAACGGGTGTTGAAAGGGATAACATACACACCTCCTATCTGAACAATACACAGCATTACAGGAAATAGAATGGGAGTTGTATTTAGTCAGGGTCAATATTGACTCGGCAGTAAAACCAGATGAAATCATCACAATTATGTATTATAATCGTTATTTTTACAAGCGCATAATTAAAGTTAAAACCTTGGCATGTGGTCTTTGTAGGAGACACCCTGACCCCACAGAAATTTAGACGGCAATGTTTACCGATTACTGATCCAGGAATATGAATCTAAAATTGGTCAATTAAGCAAAAAGGTTCTCAAAAGTTGTTATTGTGTTGACATTAAATTTTCTTTTATTAGTAGTAATAGGTCAAGAAAAACAAATTAAGAAATTTTGATAATGTTAAATAGATGATTTTTTTTTAAACAGAAAATTAAATGAACATGATTTTGTGCCTTTGAACCTTGACGCAAATAGTAAAGAAAACAGATCCTAGAGGATTGTATAATCTACATGCAATTACATTCTCACTGTCTCATTGTACGAGATAATTTAGGATTTATCCTTCTCAAAGTTTTATATTTCTTACTAGAACTTTACCAACATTTAATCCCTTTCCCACAAAAATAACCCAGGTTGATCCAAACCCTTTCAGTTTATTTCCTTTTTTCCCACTCCTGCCTGCTTTCCCTTCTTTGTATGTTGTATTTCTCTCAAATCCTCCATGTTCTAGATCCCTTTTACCCAATCTTTATCTTCTAAGTAACTTTCCCTTGTGATCCCTATTTACTGCTAAGTGTAACACTTTCTGTTACATCTTGCCCTAATATGTTTCTATAACTTTCAAAATTTCATCCAACATCCCCAACACCTTTGTTGAATCTGTTGCCTCATTTGTGTCCCTTTCCTTCAGCTCCTTTCACAGCCTGTCCCATCCAACTCTCCTACCCTCAGTACCCCCATATGTTCCCCTCCAATTCCCCTAGCCTCAGCACACCCTCTTGCTCTTAACCCTACTCCCTTCAATAACTCTCTATTCCCTGCCCCTGCCTCTTGATCCCTGCCCTATCTCCCTCAAACTCATCAACCTGAAGTACACCCCTGCCTTTTCCCCTTTGTCCCCTGCACCTATCCCCCTTCAACTTCCATATCTACAGTACACAGTTGTGTGATATCTATATTCTGGTGTATATAGGACAATGGATACAAAATGTACCTATGATTAAGGTCACATATTATTGTGACTGCCTGCCTACAAAGATCAGACAGTTTGTCACACTGAAGCCAGCCGCTCCGCCCGTCAACACCCACTCAACTTCCCATTGTCTCTTGGCTGTCTTGTCACGCCCCAACGAACACACAATGGGTCCAATCTTCATGCTAGTTTTTCCTCGCTCATCCGCGACTCCAGTGCAATGTTATCATTATGATTATGTAGGTGTTTTCAGGGGAATACATTTTCACTAGTGGCTTATTGTTGACAGAGCTATTGTTAGCTCCGGTAGTTTTGTCGAGATAAGTGATCAGTATTTAGGAACTAGGGGGTCTAATCCAGCCTGCCTACCGCTATTAAACACACCTGAGTGTGAATAGGCATATACACTACCTCCTGGGCAGGGTTGGGTGAGGTAATAGTCAGTCGCCCAGGTAAGTGACACCAGTCGCTTGATCGGCCCGCGTGAGTCGGGTTGTGCGGGAGTGTCTTATCCAAGTGCTGCGCTGTATACAGCTGATGGTAATTTACATTGACGCGTGGGCTAGTTATCCTCACAGTATCATATTAATTGTAAGCGTCATATCCAGGAAGTGGTTGTGTACAGTGTGTTTTGAGACTTGTCGGGTCATTGTGATTCGGAGGATAACTGAAAACCAACATGCATCTTTCCGTGGCGGAGGAAATTCACTTACATTACTTATACAAGATGAACCATTGTCTTGCGTGTCCTCCAGTTCTACCTTACCCACCGGGCCTTCCATCGGTATGTTTATTGTTTTTGCTCTCTCTCTCACCTGTTAACGAGGTCAAGTATCTTGATCTACTTTTACCAATTAGATGACGTAACCAATTAATGTCAAGATTTCCCTGATGGCCTTTAAGTCTAATTTTGACGAGTTTCATTACTATTGTTTATAACTGTCTGTCTGACGCTGTCAGAGCATATATATACACATAACCTAACTTCTCAGACAAGAATTCTTTTAGAGTATAATTTTATTAACTTTCCTACCCCCAGTGACCTTTGGCAGACTATAGCATACTTTTGAGTGTGACCCCCTGGGGTTTTCTGGTGATTTTAATATGAGGGTGTTTTATTTGTGTGATTTTCACTGTCGTCACTGCTTTTGTAACTTGTACAATTTATCCTTTGTATATGATAAGTACTACCAATCCTATAATTCACAAATTAGATTAAATTAAATTGAAGTAAATTGCCACTGGAAGTTTGAAACCCTGGGAGGATACACTATATATTCCATATTTTCTCTGAGGGATTACACATTTGGAGGAAAGCATGCCTGAGGGCAGGGATCAAATCCCCAGGGGATGAAATAGACATTTAATAATGTGGATTTCATTTTTATTACTAATGTATGAATTAAGAGATGACGTTTTTGACACAGAAAAATTCTGGGACTTTAATAAGCCAGAACATCCTTGTATGAAAACTTCCGGGGACTGCTAAGGGTGACCCAAGGACCAGGTTGGGTTGTTTGTAACCACAGCAGTACAGATGTGACCCTGGGGGCTGTAACTCTAGGGTCATGTTACGAGGCCATGGTGACAGGCACTGCATTACACCACTAAATGTTAACACTTCAACTTCTCAACAAGTTTGATGGAAAATTGATGTCTGTATCTGTCCGAGGTTAAGTGGTTCATGAATGCGACTTTGTGAACAATTGGTGACGTTGAATTTTCCAAGAACTTTTCTGTACAATTTCTTGTTGTGGTATTTGAATAATGACAAGCGTGGTCAAATAGTGGAACAGTAGTCTATTTTATGTAATGAGTATTAAGGTTGAGATCATGACAGAGATTTTCTTGAGATGAGTGTTACAACGTTTACTTTATATAGTTGAAAACTTTTGCTGGGGTTGTGTCAACCTTGGGGTGCTAAATTCAGGCCCTTCCTGGTACATCACCTCAGATAACCCTGACTCCCCAGGGAGCTGTCTGTCGATTATGAAATATATCTCCTCCACTTTATAGATATGAAACAAGACTACCATATTGTTGTAACCTATGAACACTCAAATCAACACTTCAGCTCCTCGCCTTCTGATACCTATATTGATTTTTACGTTAATATTATCGAGAAATAGGTTTAATTGAAAGTCTCCATATCTGCAGGTAACTGTGCCACCTGGGGTGGTAATACATGATTGTGTTAAAAAATAGCAACTTCATGATGACATTTTGTGTGTGCTTTAAATGAAGATTTGCATTTCGGCATTTAAAAATTTGTGCCGGCAGTTTTAAATCTCTTGTCCTGTCATTGGTGATTCAGTGATATAGCTATGAAATGTATCTCATACATTATCAAATTTTCTCCTGGTTTATATTTTCTTTGACTTCCAACACAATGCCTCTCATATTATCCAAACCAGTTTTCCAAATAACAGCTACCTGCGTTTAGCATTCTGCTGCCACAATACAGGTTTACAAAAGATATTTTATCATGTTTCTTACAAAAAAAAGTAAAAAAATGTCAAGATTGTGTAACTAGAGAGGACTTTTAGGGTGTGATGATGTTGTGAATATGAAGATTAGAAAAACTTTGTTTAATATACATCCTGTAATAAAGTAAGACATTTACCTGTTGTTAAAATCTGATTTAGCTGACCAAGTGTTAAAGATAAAAGGTTTTTAAACATACCAGGTAATTCAAATCAATTGTATGTGAATCTCGTGTAAGACTTGAATAAAGGAGTGAAAGAAATCTCCATCTTGCATGTCGTTTCTCGGTTGGAGACATAATTTATTTCACCTTGAAGATAATATGATATGAACAACAATGCCATGAGGTCATATGTAACCATTGCTAGGGGAGCCAGTATTTCACGAGAATATAGAACTTTTGCATACTTTGTTAAGAAAACATGAGAAAAAACAAAAACAACAAAATTCCAGCATCCATTTTAGAGAATCAGTCATTTTACACTTGAAGGTATACATGTAGAACAAACTGGAGTGTAAAACCTACTAAAGGGTCTCTGGATGTTTTTCAGATCTTGGTGCCGTGAATGCATATTTTAAATCTGCACTCCTTTTTTCAGTCATTTCATTATTGTGTAGATTGTATAAATTATCGTCTTATTCTTTTGTTATCTATGAAGTCAATATTTACTTTTTTCACTTTTCACTAATCCATTTATTCACTCTTCCCCATCCTACCTGTACCTGTCCTCGGCAGCAGGGCGTGTTGCACGGAGCTACAAGATAGCTAGGCAAGGAAGGAAATGAGTGTATTAACACCAGATTGATATGTTGATGACGTAGGAGAGACTAGAGATCTCGTTTTAGCTTACCTGATTAACATTTAATAGTACAGGTGTGGCAAGTCGTCTGTATCACCTGGGGTTTAAGCTTGTTACCTATAAACTTTAATGTACTCCACCTTTGTCACACCCTGGTGCTGTCTAGGCCTTGGTAGTGGCTGGGCTCTGATTTATGTCTTCCTTACCACAAGGTGTTGTTTATGCTCCGAAATCTTTTAAAAAGATGTGCTATTTTGACCTAGCTCACCTTGTTAAAATTTTGATCTTAGTGTAGGGAGATATTTAAGGTAAGGTGTGTCACAGGGTATTAAAACTACATATGTGATATTTTGTATCATGAATCCTGATTGTATAGTTTTCTGTAGTGAACAGGTAGCTTTAGATGTGTATATATATACAGACCTCTGTTATAAAGGGGAATTCTTACCTGTCATTGCAGTCAGGTGTCAATTATTAACATTTGGCCAATATTGACAGGTGGCCAATATTGACAGGTGACCATTATAGAGAGGTGGCCAATATTGACAGGTGACCATTATAGAGAGGTTTTCATTGCAATCAAGGGTCTATTACAGATAGGTGCTATTACAGACAGGTGTTAATTATTGACATGTGTCATTTATAGACAGGTTTATGTTACAGACAGGTGTCATTATGGTTGTGTGTCCATTATAGACAGGTTTTCATTATAGACAGGTGCCTTTTATGGACTGCTTTTCATTAACTGAAGTGCTCATTATAAAGAAATTTTCATTATAGACCAATGATTTTACACAAAGATGAACAGGATTTTCAAGTATTGGATGGAGACATGAAATGCATTTCATATCTAGAGATTGTATTTTCATAAGAGATTTATAAATCTACTTGATTATGAAAGTTGATTTAATATTTTGGTAATTTAAATGATGAAAATTTTGTTTTAAGTTATTTCAGAGTCATGTTTGTATTTGTATGTTTCAGCCAGTACAGACAGAACCAGTCGATCTATCTGTTAGCAGCAAACGGCCATGCAGTCCTGGTGAGATTACATTCAGGACGCAACAGGGGCTTGATCTACGGGTACAGCGTAAAGGTCAGTGTCCACCTCAGTGATGTAAACAGCAGGTTGCCCAAGTTACAACAGCAGGTTTAGAGTATATATATTGTCATCATGGTAAAGCTAGGGAAACATGGAGCTGTATTAGGGAAAACTGTGTAGAAGTATTAAACGAAACCCAAACAAATCCCAATCACATTATGCAATGACAGAAATTTGTAAGTAATGAAAGCGTAATATATGAAATGTGTTATTTGTATTTTGTTTGGCTATATTCATGCTTGTTTTAATGTGTTTTAAAAAGAAATTCAGTTTCCAAAATTTTATTTGTTGTGTTATACATAAAGCTGAAAAACATTGTCAGAGTTTGGTCTCCACACAGCTTTATTTTGGTGACATGTTGTGTTCACGATACAAAGAAATATTTACATTACACAGAATCATAACAACATGCCAGAGACCTTAATCAGCTCTCCTGGTGATTGTCCAAAGTTGTGTCCACTGCTGTGGTCATTTTCAATATGGTGTCCTGACTGACCTCTGATCAGCAGTCAAGTAAATCTCCTTACTTACTGCCATTGTCTGCAATGAGCTTTAGTGATGGTGCATGTTTCGGTTTAGATAAGTTATTTGTTTGTGGTGCTTGAAAGACGTTGACCTACGTGTTACATTGGTAGCTTAAAAGATTGGACAATGGCCAGCAATGTACTGGACAATTGCTGGATGGCTGAGGTGAAGGTTATAGAGTGACTGGACAGTGACTGGACAATGATTGGACAATGTTTGGACACTGGACAATGGCTTAAGCTTGTTTGTAATCCTGTGTAATGTATAGGTAGTAAGACCCCTCAGGAAACTATTTTTTTCCAAATACCATGACTAGCAAATTTAACAAAAAAACCTATGACAGGAAAATTCACCGCAATATTAGTATTTTTTTTCAATTTTGAATATCAATCATACTATTTAACGTTTGATGGCTTTGAGTGTCTGTGTTGGCAGGTTAAGGTGATTGTAGGGTGTAGAGTGGGGTGGGTGGGGTATTGTACCGAATGGTACTGCCCTGATTGATCAACAGCCCTCCTGGAGTGCGAAGCCACTATGTCAGTGTTTAAACCTGCTTGTATGTGTATTGACTTGGTTAGATAGTTTGTGTTCACTCAGGCATGACACACACAAAGTGGTGGATCACGGGTAGAGCAGGTAGGAATGGTGTATTTGTCTACTATTAAATGCCTTGATGATCAAGCACTTGCTGTCGGTACTAGGACGCATGCAGTAGAGTCAGCCTGCCATATCCTCTGACTTTGCACCTCATGCAAGACAGGGCTAGTGGGTCACATATTAGAGTAACATTAAGGCTGTTGTCATTTTTACAACCGAAGCAAAGCAATGTTAATTTAACATGCCATGAAAAGAACACTTAAATCCTCATTTCTTTTTACAAGTCGGCAAGTGTTTCATCTTTTTGTTAAAGATGATCATTAAGAATCTAGACATATACAGCTTTGCAATAAATTTCAATAATTATAAAAATATTGACATTGAAATATTCTTTTAATGTCTTAGTAAGCCAGCAAAGCTGACGATGCGTCGAATAGTCAAGCTGAGAACGACATTGCAGATATTTGATAGGGCGTTTTCTTGTCACGATGTGTGTTGAATAGCTATCATTATACAAAGGTACATGAGAGATTTAGTGAAGATATCTGCAAAAAATTCTGTTAACTTTTAAAATCTTTACTCAGCTTGTAAGATCTTTGGTTTACCTCACACTGTAGAGAGGTCAGAGGTTAGATTAGAAGCATTTGTACACAATATTTTTTATGTATATCAGATAACTAAAATTGATTAAATCACTTTATAAGTGTTTTTGGTGTTATTCAAGGTAAGGAGGGCAGAGAAATTGTAAATATTTTTATTGTGATTTAACCATGGAATTTTGCACTAGGTTATTGACCTGTAGTCTATCCTGTGCCTGGACCTTAAAGCTATCCTATACCTAGGCAGTTTTAGGAATGGGCTATCCTACATCTTTAATGTTCTTTCTTAGGTCTTTCATATCTAAGATCTGTCAAGTTTTTTGCCTGTCCTGTGTAGAGTCTGTCCTTACATTGTGCTATCCTGAGTCTTGCCTGTCAAATATTGGACAATTCCAAGGCAGCAGTGTCCATGCTGGGGCTGTTATTAATCTTAACCATCCAAAGTTTGGAGAATCCTAAGTCTATTATCCAAGAAATTGTGTTTCTTATCAAAGCTGTCATAGGTCAGATGTATCCTAAATTTAGGTCATCTTGAATTAAATTTTGGCTGTCCAAGTTAGAATTACCAGTGATCTTCGCTGTCCTAAGTTAAAATCCATCTAAATTCTAGGACAAGTGGACAAGTCTAAGCTTTCTGTAACAAAACCCTATGCTACTACAGTAGAAAGTCTACCTGTAAGGTTGTATTAAGGTGTGGATGCAGATGCTGGATTCACACCTTCAGGTACCCTGACACAGGTACTGATATCGAATGTCTTGTCGAATTGATTGTGTTGAGCTGGAGATCAATTTGAGGACACTTCGACCTAGTAAATTAATTGTTAAGGCCAATCCTTTCCCGTAGTATAAAGGGAGTGGTGGATCTTGTATACACACACAGACACACCTGCGTCGAGTACCATATGAGGCCTACGTAATGAAACACGCCAACAGCAATAAAACAAAGGACCCTGATCTCTACAAGTAACATCAAATTGATTCACTATCTATCAATCGTCCTCAATTTTCTCCAAACATCAATTCATTCTTTACAAAGGCCATAAAAGGCTGTAATTCTCTCTCCTTTATCTGAAAATCTTGAAAATAGAAAAAGAGGAAGTGAAATAAAAAAAGGATGATTCATCGTGTGCATGTGAGAACCATTGTTTCTCACCTGTTTGGAAAAAAAAAGATGTGTTTGACCTTTTCGCCCACGACACAGCTGTGGAGTAGAGGATTCATCCATGTGAATGTGTTTATGACAAATTTAAAGCGTTTCCTCAGGATGATTACATGAAAATGTTTTATATCCCATTCAGACAAAAATCATGATAAAGAATTATGAGATTATCCACCTTTCTGAAATCTTGTCAAAACAAGTTTCGTCAATAATGATATGTTTCTAGGTTTAGAATAGGAATTGAAGTGTTTAAACGTTGATTTGAGAGATATTGTTAAAACATGTCTTCAGATATATGTAGCTACCTGATGACATGTGGGAACATGTGGTTTTATAGTGGCCGTCTGCAAGTACTTCAGTTCTTTGTCAATGAAAGTACCTTGTAAAAACTAAATCTCTTTGTTTAAAAAATTTTAATCTTTCGCCTTTTATTTCTCTGTCTTTTGTTTTATTATTCAGCTCTTTTTCCGATTTTTTTCCGATTTTTTCGCCTTTGAAAATAAAAGAAGTTCTCAAATATTACATGAACATTGTAAGACATTGATACGGAATTACATATTGATAAAAAGATAGAAAAATCAAACAAAGGAAAAAAATATTTGAATCTTTTGTCATGGAAAACACAGTGAAGAAAAAAAATTGCCGACCCAGCTATGGAAATGGGTAAAAATATGTACTGGGAAGTAAAATGGGAGAGACTGGCATTTCATTATAGATTGAACAAGTAGGTAATCTCATACATATTGTATGGAGCACTCAGTTTTAATTTGATGAAAAACTGAAATTTTAAAGCAGAACTTTGAGAAATGATCCTGATATCATTCAGTGGATGTTTTCTGTGTCAATATTTTGTTGATAGAAGTAACAAATATTTACTGATCATGTACTTGTATGTGTTGTAGATATGGATGACCACCCAAATGTCACTCTGGAAGCAGTAAACAAGATCGGGTCGGCAGCACTATTGTCCTTGCGACGGATCAAAGAGGCCTCAGAGTATGTATCCTATTTTTAACTTCAACACCATAAATTTGATTTCTTTGATTGATTTTGTCAATCAGGTCCAATTTGCCAAAAAATAGGTAAAGCTTATATACTCCTGAGCTTTCAGTATGAAACACCACTAAAGTCTATTCTTATTAGATTTTAATGGTCATTGGTCAAAGTTTAAGGTCAAAAGTTCACCCTTTGACCACATTCAAAGTAAAAACCTCGTGTAAATGATAGCCATAAACAACAAAACATACTTAGTTAAAATTCACACCATAGCATTAAGATCTACATTCGATTAGTCGGTCTGAGAGGAGGAGGATGGAGGGGAGGGGGGTATATTTTTGTTAGCATCTGCTCACTTTGTTTTCAAGATGCAATAAAGTTTCAGTGTCAGAATGAGTTTCTTTTTGTGTAACAATCACTTATGTGTTAAGCTTATTGACATCTGATGTTCAGTCCTGTCGAGGTGAATGTAACACAATACACCATTTTTATCGAGCAGTTGGTATGGTGTGTAAAACACAATTGCAGACTCATTGTTGGCCCTGCATTTGTTGACTTTTCTATTGAAACTACAATCGATATGTGTGAGCTTTTTAACAGGCATTGGGTGAACGAATCAATATGCTACATGAAATATCTAATTGTAACTATAAATCCATTGCTAATTTCAGTAAATTCAAGAGTTTGGAACATACACTTCCACACACTGCGAGTTCCCCTCTGCCTGTCAGCAATCCCTACTCCATCTCTCCGGTGCCTGCTGGGATGGATACCTTCCTTGAACGCGAGAAGAAGAGGCGAGTGCATCGTTGTGACTTCGAGGGGTGTAACAAAGTATACACAAAAAGCTCTCATTTGAAGGCTCATAGACGAACGCATACAGGTAGCTATCATTGTACAAAATTAACTCAATTGGAATTTATTAATGAATTTAAAATTGCCTTTTGGTTTCTCAAATTTGAAACAAAGAGTAATTTCATTTTCTCTTTCTATGCTTTGTGTTAAATGACCAATCTTGTATTTGTTTCTTTGAAATCAACTTTTAACAGAAATGTAATTTTTAATATTTTCCTGTTTGGAATTGAAATGATTAAAAATGGTGATAATAAACAGATTGTGCATCTGTTTTATGACATTGCCTAGGGGAGGAGGGAATGAGAGAAGGGAAGAATTGATCCTAGTGGGGAGGAGGAGGGGAGACAGGTAAATGGATCACCTGTCGTCTCTAACCTTGTTGTAACGGAAATATAATGCACTATTTGATGTTGACAGGAGAGAAGCCCTATGTCTGTAATTGGGAAGGATGCACCTGGCGGTTCGCACGCTCTGATGAACTCACCAGACATTACCGAAAACACACTGGTGCAAAACCGTTCAAGTGTAACGTCTGTGATAGAGCCTTCTCACGGTCAGATCATCTGGCCCTGCATATGAAAAGACATTGAGGTAAGGGAGATAACTGCATACATTTTTCAAAAAGAAAGTAAAATTGCATTATAGCAAATTTATTTTAGAGAATATTCTTTTGATTGCACAACCTGAATTTTGATCAAATGAAAGTATGAAATTGTTTCAATTTTTGTTTTGTATGATGTCCTTGGGTTGTCATTTTGGAAATTAATGTTTGATACTCTCTCAAACAAAATGTAGAAGGATTTCCTGTTTAATCATTTGGCTAATGATGTTTTATTTCTGTGTTGTAGGATGTACTTTGTTCAAGTAGATTCCAATATCAGTGGTGATGATCCTCCATTTCCTATGGTTGTCATGCCAACCAACTCCACCAGCAATAAACCTGAGGCTGTTGCCTGTTGAACTGCGGGTTCAGTTCATGCAGCTGTGAACGCCGATAAATGTCTTCATTATTGAAGAGACACCAATCACCTGGCTTAGGTCCCAGAAGAATTTCTCAGTTGCCAATGAGTTTTTTGCTCAGCAAATTGGAGGATCTTACGGCAAGTTTAAGCTGAAAGTGAGGCTGCAGTCAGAGTTTATGTAGGGAACTGTCCTGTCATGTTGCTAAGCAACCATTTGGACAGAGAAGAAATATACACCAAAAACAGGGGAAATAAAAACCTTGATTCAAGTTTGTGTCCACTGCATGGCTAGTATTTGCAAGCTGTAAAGCCCTGTCCCTGATGTGTGATTGACAGTGTACAACAAACTAGGCTCCGCCCTGGATGTGTGATTGATAATGTCCAGGGGCAAACTAGGCCCCGCCCCGATGTGTGATCGACAATGTCGAGGGGCAAACTAGGCCCTGTGGCTGATGTGTGATTGACAATGTGCATGGTGCAGGGTACAAAACTCTGTACCACAGTATGATTGCATTGTATAAGAATTGCTCATTGCTGTCCCAAGTACAAATGTCTGACAGTGATGATGGTTGCTAAGCCCTGCCCCTCATGTGTGTGATTGACAGAAGCTTGACAGAATTGTGATCGGTACATTAGCAGGCAATTTCAGTTGAGACAGTATTCACCAAATGTATAGATAATTTGTTTTCACTGCCAAAATGCCAAATGCTTGTTAGGAACAAGCTTATGCAATCGTGAGTGTTTAAGTGGTCTGTGTGTGGGAGGCAGCACAGAAATACACACACGTGCGGTTGGCTGAGAAGTCACAATACACAGTTCATTTATCTTCATTTGTGCTTCATTGATCACTGAACTGATACCATGAAGATACATTAGAACAGTTCCAGTTATTTTGTCTGGATTCAGCATAAAACCACAAATTTCATTATAATTTTTCATAATGAATTATTTCCACTGAATTAAAACTTTCTGCATACATTGTATGCTGGATAATTTCTGTGTAGAGCTAGTGAAAGTTTTAAAGAATATATAACACACATGTTGATTAAGTTGACAAATCACCCCACCAGGCCAAGTATTGCTCTCCCACCTATAGTAATAAACCTTCTAGCTTTTCAAAGCATCATTTGCTTTGGATTTCTCTGATGATATCCCTGCAAAAAAAAAAATTGACCTCTTTAAATCTCAAATGTTTACCTAGATTAAATTTATGATATCATTTTCAACAAATGTTTTGGAAGTATAATTTTTTCCTTTATTTCATTAGGCAAGTGTGGTACAGATTTCACTAGTTACAGGAAAATCACGAAAATATTCAGCATTAAACTTTCAAAACCATAAAACATACAAGCAGTCTTTTGTCTCATTGTTATTAACAACTCCGGATGTTGACAAACAGACAGTTCAGGTCATCGAGGTAATTTCCTGGCAGACTTCCTCATATACACACGAAGGCAATTCAGTCCTATGTTTATTGTTACACACACCTGTTGAACAACATTCTTCATGAAACTTAGAAACTTGAATTAACATGTATTGTGTTTTTTCTTTCTTTCTTTCTTTCTTTATTGAAATTTCAAGAAGCAAACCAGACAGTATGAATTGTATCTACAGAAAACTATTTTGAATTTTTTTTTCAGTTTTTCAAAATGGAAATTTGTGACTTTCATTTGTGCACTGTTTTTTTTTTATATGTGCACTGGTGGTTTTGATGCACTAGAGTCAATTACGGTCTCAGATTTGACACAATGCCAAGAGGTTTTAAGACCCAGACAAACATAAAGCTGTATTAGTCAATTATGAGCAATATAGACAAACATTTCCCTGAGGTCTTCCAGAAATCTGCAATAATCTGTACTAGGTCAAGCAATATTTACCTGTTATTGTTTATTTGGTTATTTACCTTCATTGTTTGTATATATCTTTTACCACAATGTTCTGGAGTTGGTATTGATTGACACATTCTTCCCTGGTGATGATCTACGAAGTTAAAACCTGTGATTTGAATTTCCTTCCTTCAAAATCTTGCCAGATATGTTCTGTGATTCAAGTAAAAAGTTATAAAGACATAGTGTAGGAAATTATTGCAGTGAACATGTTGTAAAAATAAGGGTTATTTTCACTATTGGTCAACTGATAACAAAATTCAGATTTAAATTTTTCTAATAAAATTTTACTTTAAATTTGTTTAATTCACTGTTATACCTAGAACTGTTTTGTTGTTTTAATTAATGATTGACATAGAATGATGGATAAGAAGAGAAATCATGTCTGTTAATTTCTGGTTACATGTACATTAAACGCATTGTTAAGATAAATGAATGGTAACAACATTATGTTGATGTAGAAGATATTGATAGAAAATATGTTGAAGCATGTGGCTATTTGAAATGATTAACCAAATGAGTAAAGATCTTCGTAAATTTAAGTCAATATAAGTACTTCTTCCGAGAGAATATTCCAAATTTTTTGTGTGGAGTGTTAAGTTTGAGGAGTTCATTTTACTGTAAGCAATAAATCTCATCATCCCCAGGTCATTTTGAGACTGTTTTATTGTCTGTCCTGCTGTATAAAGATCATATAATTCAGTGCTTTTGTGTAAATTATTTTTTGTGTTAATATAATTCAGTTATTTTTATGTAAAGTCACTGAAACATGGTGCTATGTCTATGTATATTAATGTACAGAAACAGCTTTCCTTCACTACCTGTATCAAATATCATTTCAAAAACAGCTATCCTTAATATTCAATTACCCATACCTAGCTAAGTATACCCAGATTATATTTTTGCCCAATTCTGTGTCTTAACCAAACCTTTTTTAATGAAACTTCATTGTACAAAATGTGTAACATTTTTTATAATTCAAACATCTCTGTGCCCCAATTTTCTTTCAAACTTCTTTTTAACTCTGATTCACTTTCAAGTATTTGTATGACCCTGATTTCTTTCATTTGTTGTTATTCATCCTTGTATCATTGTTAAGTGCTGTATATAGAAAATTATGTCTTTATTTATCATTAACTTATTTAATTGCAGTATTTCAATAGATATTGCAGAACATAATGTTGTAAATATAAATGAACAGATATGTTCCTTTGCCAGAGGGACCTGTTGTAAATATGTAAATAGACCATGTACCAATTGATTCTATGAATGTGGTAATTTTTACAGAAGTCTATATGTTGTTTTGGTGATTACAGTGTGAAATGTACCCTGTGGAATATAGTTATAGAGAGTGAATGGTATTTTTCATTGTTATCAGTATTCTGTTTTTAATAATTGTTTTATTCAAATTACTTCGATGATTATTTTATCGGTTTTTTTTCAACAGCTTTTAAGAAAAATATTTGGTCAGAAAAAAAGAAAACAAATCAAGAAAATCTGTCTCAATGATTGGTTATTCTTCAACATGACAGCATTCTTAAAGACGAATTATTTTGAGGTTTTCCAAATGATTGAAGTAAAAAAGATTTATGAAATATTTAAAAAAAAAAAACAAAAACAAAAAAAGAAGACAATACACACTAAAAATTTTTTTTGAAAAATTGAAAATTATTAAAAGTAAATAAATTTTCAAATGTATTTAAATTTTCATATAACATACACATGCTATATTGTTTTAATCATTCCTATACCAAGTCACAAAGTCATCCCACTGGTCATAGATTCATCTCCTGTAAGGTCGTGGGGTCATAAGTTCATCTCCCTGTAAGTTCACAGGGTTACAGGGTCAAGTGTCAAAGTGCAATAATCCTCGTATAAAGATCATTAAAGTCTGAGGAACATTTTTATTATTGAATGTTTTATTTGGTGTGCTAGTTATGCATTTTGTTAGATATGGTTACTATGGTAACGTATAGATTGTTACTTTGTTAGTGTGATGTTGCGTGAATGTTTGTTAATAGTGTGATAGTTCCGATTGCTCAAAGTTTTCATTTGTGTCAATGTGGGATATAGAATAGTGGACGAGAGTATAACGCAGCCGTGGAACCCTTTGGATATAATTCCTATTTCTTTTTAAGGGTGAAATATGTTACAGGGCTAGAAATATGATTAATTTGTGAAAAATAAAGATATTTTTTGCAGCTTGTTAAGAAAAAATGGAAAGTGGTTTCCATGGTGATGAGAGATAGTTTGGCCATTGTTTACAATGTCTGTGGTCAGAAACAATCATTGTCCTCTATAATTAAAGTATATAGAGCCAAAATATTATTGTCTGTTGTTTGTTCAAAAGGTTTTTCATGAGCTAAATGTTGACTGAAAACTAAATCCAATACATAAATGCTATATATATACAAAAGAGTTCTTTCGACAAGAAAAGGTTTCAATCTGACCATCTTATCTGCAATTTTTAGCCCATGATCATCTGGCTATTCAAATACCCCTATGTCCATGTTCTGCCCATCTGTTAACAATTCTCGATATCGTTATTTCTTGAGAAGTACTGGATGGATCTTTCTTAAATTTCATATTTAGGTTCCCTTGGTCCCTAGTTAAGCCCATTTGATTTTTGGACTGATAAGAAAAACAAAATGGCGGACAGGTGGTCATCTTGGAAATTTTCAATGATGTTTGCAATCACTATTTCATGAGAAGTGCTCGATGGATCTCTCTCAAATATCATATATAGGTTTCCCTTGGTTCTCAATTGTGACCTTTTGATTTTGGGATTGACAAACAGCTGACAAATGGCCATTTGCATAGATCTATCTCAAATCTCGTATGTAGGTTCCTCTTGATCCTTAGTTATTCTCGTTTGATTTTTGGACTGATCAGAAAAACAAAATGGCTGACATGTGGCCATCTTGGATTTTGACTTTGAAAATTTGTAATTGCTATAGCTTTAGAAATGCTACATATAGATTTTTCTGAAGTCCCTAGTTGCATCCGTTTGATTTTGGGACTAATCAGAGAAATAAAATAGCCGTTTAACGATTGTTATAGTTATTTCTGCAATGGAACATTCAAATTTCTTATAAAGAGCAAAACAGAAAATAGAAGGAAAAAGTACCAACTTTCAAAGAACAAAGAAAGATCGATCAGTGGTGGGTGACAAGATCACCACTGTTATGAAAGCGAAAAATATATCCCGGTAAGACAGCCAGAACCATTCGGGCCACAATTGTCTTTGTTACAAAAATAAGGACATGGTACAATTGTGTGATAATTGCAATTTCAGCACATTGTACAGTAGATAAGTTTTACCAGAGACATTTTGATTAATCAAAGTTTCTTAAATGACAAAATAAATAATAACTGGAACAAAGAAAGGGAAAAGTATCACAGACATTTTGATTAGAAAACAGCACTAAATATTACAAATACACAGTAACTGATAACAAGTGAAGTCACTAAATGAATAAAACACAAAGGAATATTTCATTTCCACTTGTAATTGTCAGCGTTCCTTCACGGACATTAACATTTGGATAAACTGTCTACTGATAAGAAATTAAACCTTCTTAAAAATATTCATACCAATGAAAACGGGTTGATATCAGAATGTTATACACAAGAAGGGAGATAACCCTTATTACAAAACGGTATTATCAGCACAACTTCATCTATTTAACAAAACAGAACTTAGAGCACAATTATTTTAAAGAGGTATACAGAAGTGAGATCTGTGCATCTGCTGATCAAACTATTTACTTCATGAACAACAAAAACAAGAAAATGCAGTAAAAACATTTTTTTTATTCAAGTCTTTTTTTTTTAAAGTTTCAAAAGTTGTTTGCTTATAACGTGGAAGCTAGATTGTTACTGTGTTTGTTAAAATAGTAATATCATAGATTCTCCACAGAAATAAAGTGAGCCAGACACGAACCCCACAAGGGAGTCCATGCTGACAACTTTGGACCACTTTGGTCTTATACACAGAGCGAGGCATCAATCCAGAAACAACAAGTCTCAAATCGGGCAAAATACACGAGATAGCGCTACATCAGGACAACAAAATGTGACTCAAGTTTATATAGGGTAAGTACTTCTTTAACAATAAGTATACAGAAGGGAAATCACTTTCAACACGTCCTAATGATTTGTAAAAAAGTGCTTTTCCAATACCATTAAAAAACATATTAAATTGCAATAAAATAAATATCTATCAGAACCTCTGATCTAGAGAGGTGCTACGGAGTTCATTGAAGTTAACAATTCTTTATGAGTAAAGAAAGCCTAAAAATGTAGCAAATCCGTTAAACTCTGGTGGGTTATTCATACAAAAATAGCACAGAATATTATATTCGGCAGGTTAATCAAACAGCACACTAGGAAAGATAGCTTAAGAGAATAAATCTTCAAAAAAGGAGAACCATGGCAAGAAAGGAAGGCATGAAGATAGAAGGAAGACTAATCAAGATGAAGATGTCAAAATTAGAGAGAAATTGGGGATGTACATTTAAACTACATTATTAAAAGTTTGCCATAATTTAAAACAGAACAAGTATATCAATGTCAGGCAAAACTTACAGGAAAGCAAAACCAAAACAGAGAGGAGGGAATAATTCCTACATAGGTATTCTACAACCATGGGATAATACGACCCTGAAGTTAATGCAAGGTCACATCCTAATATGGTTAAAATTTTGTCAAAATCGATGGTTATTCACCAACCCAGCGGCATCTTAAAATCTTCAGTCAACCACAAGTAAGTTCTAGGTACAATGCAGGTCACACATGTTAACAACCTAATATGTAATGGTCTTGAAAATTTTGACATTTATAGTTCTGTCATTTGTTGACATGATCCATATCTTGTCCAAGACTGAAGAGTTACCACATGTTAAGCCAAGAGACGCAAGATATTCTCATTACAACCAGCCTGTTTATTGGTAAAATCAAAAGCTAATATTTCATAATTATGCGTAACAAGTTTTAAACCATGATCCCTATAATAGCTGCAGAATATTAATAATATGAATCAGTGACAAGACTGATTGAAGCGGAGATAATGTATAGCAAGTTCTTCATCTATATGGTTAAATACTTTCAATATTCCTGTATACATACTTGAAATGAATTGAATAGTGCTATTTATTGCTATAAATGTACCAATAAACTTCAATCTTAGTAATGAGACAAAAGCCTGATAGAACGCATTGCATGCACTTATATGTGGCAACCGAGGATTTTAAGAAGCCTGAGAGGATCAGGACATTGAGTAGGGTGTGTCCTAGGGAGGCTGTATCACCGGTGGGAGGGGCTTCAGCAGTTGTCATGACGATCTGGCCTTGTACTTATATAGAGGACAACAAGAAATGATCAAACATAACAAAAACAATGGATTTCTTAAAGGAGAGGCCTGATCATCACAAGAACTTGCTGCGGCCATCCACACGGGGACTGCCGTTTATCAGACATTAGGGGGCCTACCTAGGGATAAGTCACATTTTGTTGTAATAATCTTACAGACCACTGGTGTGGAGGATTTATATAGCCTTAGTTAAGGATTCTAAATGGAGAATTTGACAAAGATATCTGCAAATCTAATTTTTAAAAATGTTTGTGCCTGGTGTTTGTTCTCCACTACATTCACTCCCTTTTAATGTAAATTAAAAAGAGTATAAACAGAACCTAGTAAACAGATCCAATATTTACTACTTGCAGTAAACTTGGCACAAATCATTAGATGAGCAGAAATATCTTTGCTCTAATTTTCTTAAAACATCTTGTTCTATAACATGAATGTCTTTTGTACTCCATTGTCTGGACACGATTGTGATGTATCATTAGGATAAAAAGTAAAGTCCGGTTTTACTGTCCAGTTTGGGGGTACCACCACTCAGATTGGTCATCTATACCATCTACCAGTTGGCCTTAAGACTCTGGTCCGATGGATTAATTTTCAACCAGTGGTACATTATATTGTCAAATTGGTTCTTTCTTGATGTGGTAACACATCATATTTCATTTAAGGAATTCTTGATGTGGAATCAACCAAGTGGAATATGATTTTTTTTAAACTCTAGTTTGAAAACAGGTAACAGGTTTGATTTTTCTAGGTAGATAATGCATCATGTGGTTGTAAAATTATCATGTAAATTTTAGAATTTGTTTGCAGTGTTAATGAAACGACTGTTTTTATTTTTTCAGTATTTTAGTTTTAACAAAAGCCTTCTTTTTCCACAAGGTTCAATTCTACACATACTAAAATTCCAGATGAGTTACTTGTAATTTTCCCCATAAAATATACAAACACAACACCAAATATGAGGTTGTCATGACAACAGTATCTGTGACATTTACAGTTGTGACAAAGTTGTAGAGTACAAGCAGCCTTCCTTGGAGTACTATCACAGGGGCTTAACATAGTCAAAATTTAAAAAGAATGCTTATCTGACAGCCAGATCCTAATACACATGATTAACAAATCGTGAACAAACAGTTTTTTTTTGTGTATCACTACTGGAACATAAAGAGAAAACAATGATGGTTCACATCTAAATTTATAAAATCATTGAATCCTGATAAAACACAGGTAAAAGTAATGTTATTAAAAAATTCAAAACATTCCAAGTCTACCAACACAGCAAATTGCAATATGGCAATATTGTAGGGATGAATATTCATAAAGTGAGCAAGAATATTCATAATGTTTGGATGAATATTCATAATGTTGGATGAATATTCATAATGTTGGGATGAATATTCATTAAGTCATGTTTATTTATTGCCAAAATATACATGCAACAGAACTGAGCACAAACCTCGGCAATATTTCTATAATTATTAGTTTCATATCAGTCATACTAAGCATGACCCAAACATGATCAAACAGGTACGACTGGGGTATCAACTACACAGAAAATTAAAAGGAAAAACAAAACAATAATTGGACATTAATTAAAAATTCAAAAATATGTACTTATCAGTGTGTAAAAAGCAATACTGAAAAGGGCTTAAAGGGAGGTAACTATGGAAGGCTGCTTGTGCTCTCAAATTGTCTACTGTAACTGACGATCTTTGTTGTCGCCTGCTGGTGCAGAGAAACTTCTGGCCTCGCCTGCATGTAGAGGCATACTCCGACCCTCCATGGAGGGAGGGGGAAATTTCATATTGTCGGCCGTTGGTGGGGGATAGTTCATATTATCTCCAGTTGGTGGTGGATAGTTCCATCCACTGCTGGTGTTTGGAGCATTTGGTCCCCAAATATTAGCCATTGAGTTGAATGGGTCGAAAGTTCCAACATTTTCCTAGAAAAGAAAAGGAATCTAATGTAGAGATATATAAATTTAATGAAAATGGACTTTTTAAATTTCTAACTCACTGCAAAGATGTGAAATTTCAGATTAAGTTCTTCCATTTATCTGGATATTTCAAACTGAAAAAATAGAATGACAAATATTTTTGTGTGCGTGTTATTCTATTCACAGAAAGATTTTCCTTTCATTTAGATTTTGTCCACAGTTGCGTCCTGTATTGAGTATGAAAATCACACACATAAAGGCCTAAATAAATGAGTAATGAAAGAAATGCTCAGGTCAATTAAGATCAAGGATACAACCAATACATCCAAAGACAATAAATCAGTAAGCAGTTAGGAGGTCGTACAGTACAGACAAAATTTCAGTCGATTGGGTGCCTAGTGTAGTGAAACTTACGGGAGTACTATTCGGGGTTGGAGAGTGGGTGCCATCATTGCCGTTGAAGCTCTCAGTCGTCATGGTATCGGCAGAAGTGGAGACCGAGGTTGGAGTGTTGCCACTCCATCCAGAGGTGAAAGACATCAGAGAGTTCCAGCCAGAGTTAGCACTATTGGTCAGAGTGCTCCAAAGACCTCCACTCTATAAGTAACAGAAAAATTCAAACATAAATGGCAGTCAATCTTCAAATAAATCTCAGCCATTTTAAAATGTATCTTTAAGCAGACATTGATGAACTTGAAAATTTAAGTAACACCTTTATTCAATTTTCTTTCAAAATGGAATCTTTGTAAACTTTTTGAAATTGGACTCATTATATATATATACAGAAATGGTGCTATAGCCTCTTCTCATGTCTAGTTTCATTCTGTTTAACTGACACGAAGCAAGATTTCTAACGACACTGCAATACATGTGTAATATTATTCTACAGAAAATGTAAGTTTAGGATGTGGAATGTTCTAGTGTACATACTGAGGAAGTCGGTGGAGAGTCAGTAGTGGTGGACCATTGGTTTCTGTTCTCCATGGAATGGTATTCCGAGTCCCACAGACTCTCACTCCTTACGGCGGGGTAATCAAAGCCTGGCCACTCTTGTCCTGTAAGGAAGAAAGGGTTTGTTTATCAAACAGATCTACATACATTTAAACTGATATCACTTCCTGAACAAGAACTCCGTCACATTACTTAAATATGTGAGATTATGGTAAATATCAAAACAAAATTCTCTCATCAATGTTTCTTTTCTTTGCCTCAAAGCGTTTTGATCATTTCTATGTTTAAGCTACTGGTGTTAATCTCCACAAAGAGTCTAGGTATTACTTGTACATACAAGACTATAATTAGAGAACTGGACGTTTGTGTTTCATAGCTGGTGTCCCAACACACGAGCACCAGGTACAAACAAAACATTTTACCCTTCATGAATCTGATCTGGTGTTCCTTGACACGTCGACGTCTGTCTGCCATCAGCTTCTGCATCATCGTCTGTGGCTGGTCGAATCCTGGTGCAGCAGTGCTAGTGGCAATTGACGTAGGCGTGGAAGGTGTTGTGGGGCTGATGCCACCGCTTGTGGTGCCAGTGGGACTGTAGTTGTACAGAGGAGTGTCTGGGAAGACTATAAACAAAGTGACAAGCATTAAATCAATGTTTCTTCTTATTTAAAATAATCAAATATTTGAAAAATATTTTGCAAGATATTAAAGGCACTGCAGATGTACCTTAAATTTACTAAATCATTAGAAAAATTCCTGTGGAAGAGTTTAAGAGTGAGAAAAATCACTAACATTTCTATACAACCCATTGATACCTTACAGATAATACTGCCATCTTTCACTAAAGATAATGCTGCAGTGTGATGTTGCATTAATCAGTTGAAGAATACAATGTAAACTTGCACAATTAAATCAGATCTTGTTAAAGCCTGTCTGTACAGTTAGTAACACCAATATCTAGTGGTCTGTACAGTTAGTAACACCAATATCTAGTGGTCTGTACAGTTAGTAACACCAATATCTAGTGGTCTGTACAGTTAGTAACACCAATATCTAGTGGTCTGTACAGTTAGTAACACCAATATCTAGTGGTCTGTACAGTCAGGTAACACCAATATCTAGTGGTCTGTACAGTTAGTAACACCAATATCTAGTGGTCTGTACAGTCAGGTAACACCAATATCTAGTGGTCTGTACAGTTAGTAACACCAATATCTAGTGGTCTGTACAGTTAGTAACACCAATATCTAGTGGTCTGTACAGTCAGGTAACACCAATATCTAGTGGTCTGTACAGTAAAGTAACACCAATATCTAGTGGTCTGTACAGTAAGGTAACACCAATATCTAATGGTCTGTACAGTTAGTAACACCAATATCTAGTGGTCTGTACAGTCAGGTAACACCAATATCTAGTGGTCTGTACAGTTAGTAACACCAATATCTAGTGGTCTGTACAGTCAGGTAACACCAATATCTAGTGGTCTGTACAGTCAGGTAACACCAATATCTAGTGGTCTGTACAGTCAGGTAACACCAATATCTAGTGGTCTGTACAGTAAGGTAACACCAATATCTAGTGGTCTGTACAGTCAGGTAACACCAATATCTAGTGGTCTGTACAGTCAGGTAACACCAATATCTAGTGGTCTGTACAGTTAGTAACACCAATATCTAGTGGTCTGTACAGTTAGGTAACACCAATATCTAGTGGTCTGTACAGTCAGGTAACACCAATATCTAGTGGTCTGTACAGTCAGGTAACACCAATATCTAGTGGTCTGTACATTAGGTAACACCAATATCTAATGGTTTGTACATTAGGTAACACCAATATCTAGTGGTCTGTACAGTCAGGTAACACCAATATCTAGTGGTCTGTACAGTCAGGTAACACCAATATCTAGTGGTCTGTACAGTTAGGTAAAACCAATATCTAGTGGTCTGTACAGTTAGTAACACCAATATCTAGTGGTCTGTACAGTCAGGTAACACCAATATCTAGTGGTCTGTACAGTCAGGTAACACCAATATCTAGTGGTCTGTACAGTCAGGTAACACCAATATCTAGTGGTCTGTACAGTTAGGTAAAACCAATATCTAGTGGTCTGTACAGTTAGTAACACCAATATCTAGTGGTCTGTACAGTCAGGTAACACCAATATCTAGTGGTCTGTACAGTTAGTAACACCAATATCTAGTGGTCTGTACAGTTAGTAACACCAATATCTAGTGGTCTGTACAGTCAGGTAACACCAATATCTAGTGGTCTGTACAGTCAGGTAACACCAATATCTAGTGGTGCCCTCATATAACAAAGTCTCCCCACGTTAGAAATAGAGTGTAATTTGATATAAAAGTAAGGAGAACTGTTTATGGTCTGTATTTTGTTTGCTGGGTCTATCCTCCTGTAAACAGTCTGGTTCATTTTGAGATATTGAGCATTGAACAACAAGCCTTCTCAATACTGCCTTGCCCAAGGACACAATAGCACAGGATGGTTTTTTGATCTTCCAGAGAAATACAAACCACCCCCAGTAGGGACCATCAAACCACACACCACCCCCAGTAGGGACCATCAAACCACACACCTTCCCTAGTAGGGATTATCAAACTACACACCACCCCCAGTAGGGATCATCAAACCACACACCACCCCTAGTAGGGATCATCAAACCACACACCACCCCCAGTAGGGATCATCAAACTACACACCACCCCCAGTAGGGACCATCAAACCACACACCACCCCCAGTAGGGATCATCAAACCACACACCACCCCCAGTAGGGATCATCAAACTACACACCACCCCCAGTAGGGATCATCAAACTACACACCACCCCCAGTAGGGACCATCAAACCACACACCACCCCCAGTAGGGATCATCAAACCACACACCACCCCCAGTAGGGATCATCAAACTACACACCACCCCCAGTAGGGATCATCAAACTACACACCACCCCCAGTAGGGACCATCAAACCACACACCACCCCCAGTAGGGATCATCAAACCACACACCACTCCCAGTAGGGATCATCAAACTACACACCACCCCCAGTAGGGATCATAGAACCACACACCATCCCCAGTAGGGATCATCAAACCACACACCACCCCTAGTAGGGACCATCAAACCACAGACCACCCCCAGAAGGGATCATCAGACCAAACACCACCCCCAGTAGGGATCATCAAACCACACACCAGCACCAGTAGGGACCATCAAACCACACACTACCCCCAGTAGGGACCATCAAACCACACACCACCCCCAGTAGGGATCATCAAACCACACCCCACCCCCAGTAGGGATCATCAAACCACACACCACCCCCAGTAGGGACCATCAAACCACACACCACCACCAGTAGGGATCATCAAACCACACACCACCACCAGTAGGGACTATTGCATACCTCACATCTTCATCTGACATTACAAAGTCTGACGATCTATCAACTGAGTTAACACTCATAGACCTGTTTAATTCTTTAAACATTATGTTACAGACAACTGACTAGCATTGCTGAAGGGTGTATCTTAGAGAAGGTCAATGACAGGAAGATATTACCTGTATTTCCAAATGGAGTGTCCTGTTGAGCGAATGGGTCAGATCCAGATTCTTGTAAACCAGATGTCAAACGAGTCTCCTGTATTGTCTGTAGACCAAAACTGTTGTTGCTGGAAGACAAGAAAATAGACAAGGTTACTCATTACTTACAGACATCAAGTTCACTGGATATCAAGGATCAAGTAACCGTGGAACAAGTTCACAGATCTCTAGATGCAAGTTCACTTGACATTAAGACTTAGTGAAGGGCTCACTGGACTAAATATGTACAAAAATATAAAACAAAATCGGCAACATAGTGTAAAAACAACAAAATTATATCTTGTGTTTCTTGCTATTTTAATAGTCGATCAAAAAGGAAAAGTATTCAAATACACTAGTTTACTAAGTTATGTCTGCAGAAATCACAAACTCGTGTCCAATTAACGACATCGACACCCCTAATGATCGACCTACCATAAGCCAATTCCCGATAAAACAACATCTTTCACACAATTGTTCACGGCAGATGCTATCTAGATGTAACAAGGATATAAGGATAATTGACATTTTCATTACAGATGTGTTGCTGTTTAGACAGGTAAACGTTGCTGTCAAAACACAAGAGTCTGGTGTTGATGGTGGGCGTGTGTTTTACACAACATTCGAAGCAAAATTTACCTGTGTCACTCGTTACAAATAAGTTAAACGCCATTGATTTTTCCTTACAGTCATCCTGGAAATGTCGCTAATAACAGAACAAATTTGAAATCGCCAATGGCATTAATTTGACAATGCCTGCATGGAAAACATTATGACAGAGTACTAAAATCAGAAATAGATGCATCTATAAAATATCATTAGCATACAACAGTGTGACATTTACCCAGAAATAGAAATTTAAAAAAATATTCAATGTGTATCACCATGCCATAATCAAAAGCCGACTTAAGAGAAAGTTCTAAAACTCTAAATCATCCTTAATCATCATCACATCATTGTGATAAAATATTTAAAAAATAATGCTGAACAAAATTTAAAACTATAATGGTAAACAACTATCTCTGCTACTTAACCATATACAAATTTAAATTCTTATCAAAATACCTGGGAGAAGAGGTTCACCACAGAATGGCACAAATCCAGCAGGGAAGCGTTTTTCATTGGCCTTCGGCTTGGTCTGTCCCTCAGTGCTGTTGTTACTGACAATGCTACTGTAGCTACTTGAGCGACTGCTGCTCGTCAATCCGTCTGGGGAGAAACTGAAGCCATTTGCCGTTGGTGATTTCTGTTTCTGGGCAAAATTCTCTGTTTGAATGGACAGCTCACTGAGGTCTTCTGCGAAGGGAGATAACTCATTCATCAACTTTGATTGTAATTAAAGCACAAATATAAAGGTGGTAATACCAGATACATGTTTTTTTTTAAGTTTAAGAAAACAATTTATGAAAATATATAAATATATATGCTTCATTCAGTTATTTCTGTTTGTTTTATTGATACTTTGTTACTAAAAAGACATTTCATAAGTAATATCTCCACAGAACGCAAAGTATTAAAACTTATATTATCAACTATTTCTGGTGATAAATTTGTGAACGAAAATATATATTATCACTAAACAAAGTATTTAAATATATCCAGACTTTCTAAGAACCAATAGGACCCCAGTTTGTCGCTCTCCAGCCACACACTGCTAATCTACAAATCCAAAATGTTGCTACATCTTTATACAGCTTCACCCAATCTAGCACTACTAGGCAAGGTAAGGGATGGTGCAAAGTTCAAATCGGCAAAAACATGCACATCAAAGTAAAGTATAGTACACAGTACACACTCATACATATATAATTAAGAATTATTCTTTCAATAGCAAGTCATGTGATAGGTCACATGATAAATCATGACAAATGACAGTAGATTACATTATAACGATGTCCCGGCTTTGAATTTTTGCACTTGCCATAAACTTTCTCTTCCACCATATATCTTCACTAATATTCTTGAACCATTTCCAGTTCCAGCAAGGAGACATTTTTTCTTTGTAATTTTATTATGTTTCAAAAATTTTCAATATTTACAAAGGACAGACCATCTCAATGTTTAGTCCCCTTTTACATTTATTTTTCTTACAAAATCTTCAGCACACAACTTGAATTTATTACAACAGAGTGGTTTGTAGACTGCAGAGTACATATATTCCATATATCATTATTGAAACTAATAAATCTTTAGTTTTAGCCAGTTGCCTACTTTCATTCCTTGAACTTAACTTTCAGTAGCTGTCAATCACATATCTCAAGTCTACTGAATCTAATAGCACTACTCAAAGTATTTGTGGTCAATTTACTAGACAGCAACGTATTTACCACAACATTATCAGAACAGTCTTTTGCAATATTCATCATTTAGAAGCTTATCATCACATTTAATGCAACTTTTAGTATGGCTGACTCAATCACTTTGAAGATCATGATTTCACCTAAAGCTTTCATGGATTTCAATTGAAGACTTCAAAATGAAGACATAAAGGAAGTCCAGAGGTAATTTTTAGTAATGATGACTACTCCAACCAAGATATTTTTCAACTGACTTATGTCATATATTCACAAACATTTTACAATATTTTGAAATCTTACATTTATCTAGAGTCTTCTATCACAAAATGAAAGTCCTGTGTGAAATTATTGGTAGTCCCATCAACCAAATTCATTAAATATGGTCATTCTATGATTTTTTTTGTAATTTTGTATTCTTTTCTTATAAAAAAACCAACACTAAATTGGTTGTTATATTTGTTGTTTTCTATTCTTTGCTTTTTACCAGATGGAAAGAAACCATGGAAAGTAGAACTGAAGTATCAGAGAAATTAACAGTTTCTTTCATGACATCATGTTTATTTCAGGATTACAGTAGACAATATTTACTGCATATGAAATGGTCATTGTGGCTATTTTTGTAATATCTCCTACTTTTTCAGTAACCCTCAACAAATCTGAATGTTTTCCGATTAAATAGTTCCACCTGCTGTATATATGAAGCAGGAATGACCACACATACCAGACGTTGGTAAGAATTCAAATCTAGGGAAGCTGCTGAAATGGTAACCTGCAAAACAACAAATCTACAATCTGGACTACTGACTAAAAACTGATGTTAAAGGTTTTCTGGAATAAATGCCTGAAAAACAAGTCAACCCTCGATGGAAAGAAAAGAGAAATAAAAAAGACTCCTTGTTAGTTTCCTTCACCTTGTGCATACCCAGGTATCAACCTGCAGTATAAAACTATCAACTACTGTAGCTGGCCTTGATCAATTACCCAGCATTCCTGCCCTGTATCCGATACAAGACACCAAGCCTTGATATATTTCCCTACATAAAGATCACACTGTTTTCTTACTTTCAATACAAAATATATATTCTCCTGTAAAACTATGAAAATAAATGCCTTTTTTCATTTTTTTTGGGGGGGCACTGTTGTTAAAGACTTTCAGTTTACATGACTCCACCTAATTCTAGGTTTCATCTCAAAGACAAAATCAGTCTTCTATTGAACTGCTGCTTATCATTACAATAAAGCTCAAATAATGAACCTTATCATTGCTTCCCATTATCTTATAAACAGTGATTTAGAAATTTTCAACAGAAGTGCGACTTCAGCAGGAATAGCATAATAAAGCTTGGAAGCATTAGCAATGCTGTGTGTGTGAAACAGTGAAGCTGCATTGATGTACAGCTATACTGTTTGTAGTATGAAATGCTGTCTGGCCAAGCTAGGCACCAATAAAGCATGTCAGAAAAGAAAACTGACCAGGTACTGGACTGGGGGTATCCCAGTTAGGTGGGGTGTCACTATCCTCGCTCGAGTCCAGTCCCGGCCAGGACGAGGGGAGCGGTCCTAGACAAACACAACAACATCCACACTCAGGCTAGCTGACATGCATACTACACTACTACTATGATCATGTCAGACCTTGATGTGAAGCCCTCAGTGTATTCTGATGTTTACATATTTATATGTCAACATCACTTGTCGACAGGAAATACTTGTCAAACAGTTCTAGATTTAAGTGACTGGTTGGTCACTAAACAGTCTCTGTCTGTTGTGTCAGTGAGTGTTCTGGCTAAACACTATTGTATTGTTAGACTGTCTGTCTTGGTCTCGATCTGTCGTATGACCAGTTAATGTCCGGTCAGGTTACTACTGTATGGTCAGACTGTTTCTGTTGGTCAGTTGTATGGCCAGTGATTGTCCTTACCGACCACTATTGTATGGTCAGTAACTGACCTGACCAGTCACTTTTGTATGGTTAGAATGTTACTGTTGGTCAGTTGTATGGTCAGTGACTGTCCTTACCGATCACTATTTTATGGTTAGACAGTTTCTGTTGGTCAGTTGTATGGTCAGTGACTGTCCTGATCAGTCACTATTATATGGTTAGACTGTTTCTGTTGGTCAGTTGTATGGTCAGTAACTGTCCTGACTGACCACTATTGTATGGTTAGAATGTTACTGTTGGTCAGTTGTATGGTCAGTGATGACCACTATTTTATGCTTAGACTGTTTCTGTTGGTCAGTTGTATGGTCAGTAACTGTCCTGACTGACCACTATTGTATGGTTAGAATGTTACTGTTGGTCAGTTGTATGGTCAGTGACTGTCCAGTCAGGTTACTATTGTATGGTCAGCCTGTTTCTGTTGGTCAGTTGTATGGCCAGTGACTGTCCTTACCGACCACTATTGTATGGTCAGTAACTGTCCTGACCAGTCACTTTTGTATGGTTAGACTGTTTCTGTTGGTCAGTTGTATGGTCAGTGACTGTCCTTACCGATCACTATTATATGGTTAGACTGTTTCTGTTGGTCAGTTGTATGGTCAGTAACTGTCCTGACTGACCACTATTGTATGGTTAGAATGTTATTGTTGGTCAGTTGTATGGTCAGTAACTGTCCTGACTGACCACTATTGTATGGTTAGAATGTTATTGTTGGTCAGTTGTATGGTCAGTGACTGTCCTGATCAGTCACTATTATATGGTCAGCCTGTTTCTGTTGGTCAGTTGTATGGCCAGTGATTGTCCTTACCGACCACTATTGTATGGTCAGTAACTGTCCTGACCAGTCACTTTTGTATGGTTAGAATGTTACTGTTGGTCAGTTGTATGGTCAGTGACTGTCCTTACCGACCACTATTTTATGCTTAGACTGTTTCTGTTGGTCAGTTGTATGTCAGTAACTGTCCTGACTGACCACTATTGTATGGTTAGACTGTTTCTGTTGGTCAGTTGTATGGTCAGTAACTGTCCTGACTGACCACTATTTTATGGTTAGACTGTTTCTGTTGGTCAGTTGTATGGTCAGTGACTGTCCTTACCGACCACTTTTGTATGGTTAGACTGTTTCTGTTGGTCAGTTGTATGGTCAGTGACTGTCCTTACCGACCGCTATTTTATGGTTAGACAGTTTCTGTTGGTCAGTTGTATGGTCAGTGACTGTCCTGATCAGTCACTATTGTATGGTTAGAATGTTACTATTGGTCAGTTGTATGGTCAGTGACTGTCCTTACCGACCACTTTTGTATGGTTAGACTGTTTCTGTTGGTCAGTTGTATGGTCAGTGACTGTCCCGTCAGATATTTAGTATTTAAGCCATGCAGACTTAACATAGTATACAAACAAGACTTGTCTATATGTATTGTTGTTACAGTACTGGCTATGTTCAGTATATGCTGAATACTTTATTATCAATAACAGGAGAGAGGTTTTTCCTCCTGATAAATTTGAGGCAAATTTTACATTAATGAAACTGAAAAAAAAACATATTTTGATATGAAGTAAATTTTCAAAAAAGTTGACATTTCTTACCTTGTACCAGTAAAACATGATTATTTTCAAACAATTTGTCCCAATCTCGATATTCTTAAGTCAAATAATGTAATTTACTTTAATTTTGAGATTCACCTTAAAAAACAAACTTAAGATATCTGTGAGATATTTGAATTCATACTTAAATCTTAACAAACCAATAAGAATATAACCTTAGGACAAGAACACTGAGTGACATTTACAAAAAGCAGATCTCAATATAAATATTTTCAGAAATGGTCTACTGGAAAAATTCAAAACACTTTTTATTTAAAAATCAAATTTTCGAGCATCTTAGAACCTAAAACTGACAACTGAAAAACCTACAGCCACCCACTATTTATTGCAAGTTGGATAAAAGTCTGTTGACAAGACGTTGCTTTAAAATCAATGCTATGTGTATACTACATGAAAGCCTCTGAGAAGATTTGTCATGATATATGTGTATCTCTCCCTGTTGCCAGAAGTTGATGTCCCTCTACCATCTGTTTTGGTCTGTTGTGGGTACAACACTTGCCTTTAAAAGTCTTTTGTATTCCATCTTCAACTCATTACCAAGACTTTTTTTCATGAAGAATCAAAGTCATATCAAATTATACCTGTCATTATTCTTATTATACCATGTAAATCTGACAAGATTTTAAGGAGATTTTACATATCATTAAAGCTGGTTTGGTCGTTTGTTTTTTTCAAATAAGTTTACCTGAAGATGGAAATTCTCCACAATTCACAGAAACATGTTTATGGTTGAATTTGAAAAACCTGTCAATGCTAAATATTACTGTGGTTTTACACAGGACAAATAATAAGGTAGTCAGTTTGCAAAGTGATTTTGCATATATAAAAGAATTTTCATACCACTTCAGACTTATCAATTACAAGACATGATAAAAAGAATTAACCTTATATCTTATATGAAAAACAAAAAAAAATTCTTTTAAAATTACAAAGGACACTCATTATAGCTTTATATATCAGAGGCTAAATTTTAACCAGCATTCTCTCACATTTTTTGTTATGTGCATCTGATACAACTCAAAATTCAAACAAATATGGATTTTAGCAACAGACAAACACAACATTTATAATACTGAGCCAATACTGTTAAAAAGCACTAGGCTGTTAATCCAATACAGCACTGATAAAGTGGTGGCAATAACGTGGTGACATTCTATACAGGTACATATCAAAAATATCTTAATTCATCTCACAATCTCATGCATCTATCTAACCAAGGCATAAATCAAACTGAATACAGATTTCTTTTTCTTTACAACAATCATTACAAGAAATACATGAACTGTAATAGGAGTAAAGATAAAAGTACAGTTGAAAATGTTCTCATTTCATTTTGCACTACAATGCGACGTGCAGTGGAAACCAAGGCCAGATTCTGAATTATGATAAATGGTGACAAATATCAAACAATTCTGATTATTTTGATCATCATGTAGTCTTGAAATTAATCATGAAAGATCATACCCAGAAAATCCACCAATACGACACAGATATGAAGTCACGAAACGTTAAGTTTAGAGAAAAGAAAAACGACTATTAGTTGTATGCACTATATGTGAATGTTGCTTTACCTTTAGTTTGAGTCTTTGATTTTCCAGATTTTCTGTTGTTATCAGTGGTATTGCTGCCATTTTTATTTTTTTCTGTCTTATTTTCCAAGTTGTATGGTAGATCATAGGTACTGTTCAAGCAAAAGACTTAGGATTAAATGCAAAATTTAATACATGAATGTTTATGTAACTCCACACTTCAGTAATCATATTAGTTAATGAAATGGAGACAAAAATATATCTAATCTAATAAGAACATTTACCAGCCTTACTAATAACTCATTAAAATGTCTGTAAGAATTTTTTTTATAAACAGAAGAATGTCTGATTTTCAAAATGAGTTTATTTTTTCTCTTAATTTCTGTCATACAAGAAAATGTGCTAGATAGGATTCCTTTTTATAATTTCAATTGTCAACAAATTATTTCCAAAAAACAATAACAGTGACCTTGACATTGGAACCCTGAAATAATAACTTATCAAGGAATTGTCATCATTGACCTAATTCTTTGCAGAAGTATTCAGGAAGGGACAAAAAATGGGAAACAATGTATCTTTCGACTAATAAAACTGTGGATGCAGAGAATCTATCAAATGTTTAAGTTGTACTTACTCAGGCATGAGGATGTTGCCACCGTAGGCGTCCTTGGAGCTGACCTTGATCCTCTTATGGGCCTTAGATTTGGAGGTCAATTCAAATTCATCATCATCATAGGTATCGTCGTAATGACCAAGCATTTTGACTGTTCGGGGTTTAGACTTGCGTGGCTTGGATGGTGGGGGCTCAGGAGTGGAATCTCTTGCACTTGAGCTCTGTAAAAGAAAAACAGGCTCATGAGCCTTCTACTGAAAATGTATATTGCATTATCTCTGTGATGACTGGGATTTGATTTCCCAATCAGACATAAAAATATCAATTACCTGCCCAACTACATGAACACTCTATAGCTATTCTACTTTTTCACATGATACAACCCCGTTTAAGCTTCAATCCATGCCAACAAGAATAATGAAGTTTTAAATGTTATGTTACTTCATTAAAGTTATCACATGTCATGTTGATACCAAGGTAAGAAGAAACCAACCGTTTCATTAATGTCCAGGAACTAACCTTCTCATCACCATCTCCCACGGAGGATTCTGTAGTAGTGGAGGACGTTTCGTCCTTGTCGTCGGAGATGTTCCTCACATATCTATTGACGGGGATTGCATCTCGTTCTGAGCGTTTCATTCTTTTCTTGCCTTTGTTCTTACCTGTTGAGATCAACAATTTCGAAGGAAATGCTTATTAATAAACTCACAAAGTTAGAAAATGTCATTCACTGGGCACACATATCAGTCTAAATAGATACGTAAGTAAGTTAACACAGCAGCAACCATCTGAAAAAATGTCAAAACTCTGAACCAAAGAAATCTTGTATGACTACATGATGTTTAGCAGTGTTAAAACAATAATTTAAATACATTGACATATTCTTAGTTATCTAAAAGATTTCTGTTACATAGGAATCTTTCCTGCTTTCTTTTTCTCAGAAGACACATTAACTTATCTAGATGTCACTAGCTTTGAATAGCGATTGCAATATTACCTACCGAGAAGACTTTCATTAGGTTACCTTTAGTTCTAATTCATATCTAATTTCAAATCAACCAATACATTCCCAATATATAACATATATTACATAATGACACAAATGACAAATGTCCCATACTTACCGTCCATGGTCGCCTGAGTATTGCTGACCAATTCATCTGGTAAGGTGATATCGTCTAGTGTATCGGTCATTGAGCTTGACCGTGTCTTTCCATATCGTTCTTGTTTGTCCATCTTATCCATTAGGGACAGACGGACAGACTCGTTTGGTAGTTTCTTGTTGTCCAGGGTTGATGTCTCCTTGTTTCCCCCGCGTGTGGGAAGACAATGATTCTCTGTGTTAAGGTGGAGTTCGTGTTGACGTTTAGCTGCCTTGGATTTTTTTGTCTTCTGTGTGGGTATGGATTTCTCAGATATAAATGATTCCTGCTTCAGAGAAGGTTTTTCTTTCTCCTGCCCAGGTTTACAGTTATTACCTATCGGTTGTGTAGATTCAGAAGATTCCTGCACCTCCACTTTTGGTCGAGCAGGAGCACGAGAGGGTTTCGGAGAGAAAAAGTTCTTAGCAATACTGAGAAGAGTAGAATAGAAGGGCTGAGTTTTTGAATTGTGCTCTACATGCCCATTGGATAATTCCATTAGGGGCTTTGTATTAGGTGGGTTACGTCCCTCTGTCAGCTGGGAAAGCTTTACTGGAGCACAGTTATTTATACCGGCCACTTGCTTGAGATCAAATACTTTACCCTTATCAAAGGTCTGTGTGGAACTGCTGATTTTTATCTTCCTACGGATAATATCAGACACAAATATTCTATCTGCTTCAAAGTAAGCTGCTACTAAAATACAGCAGAGCAGGAAGCCCATGGCACATACTATAGAGTAATAGAGCACAGGTTCCCAATTAGGCCGAGGTAGGGCGGCGGAGCACTTGGATAAAGTATGTGGTGGTACAGTAGCTTGGAGGGTATAGTTAGCTGGTGCCCCCAGACTTGTGTATACTGTCAGCGTCCGACGTATCCTAGACATGGTAAAGTCAGGGGTGAACCTACAAACACAAACACTCGGTGTTACTATAAAATACTAGTTGTCATACATTCTGAGTAAAGAGCTGATTCAGTGTGCGGAGTTTTATTTTTCCCTTCCTAATCTGAAATTCCAACTGTATAATGAGTCACGTCACAGAATCTGTAAAATAACACCTTGTCAATATTCAAGTCATCAGCTTTGTTAGTGATATCAAAATATACATTTACAAAGTCTATCTGATTTTCTCCACTAACAGTAACCTGTAAAACAGCACATCAATGTAACAAATATGCTTGGTTTTTTTTTTGTCCATTAAAAACATCTTAAATGGTTGAATGCCAACTAATTCTATTCTTTTAGAAGTTGATATTGATCAAAACTAACTAAAAAATGTGAATATATTTTTTTAAGATATCCTGTTTATCTTATGTCACGAAATTTTTCATCCGTTAAAATTTCACATATATATTTGCTGTAGTATAAACAGGTGAAATCACAAATAAATTTCTAATTTTGAAATTAATACCTTTATTAATTTATATCTATATTGTATTATATTATACTTACGCTATATCAATTTTGCGACTGGTATTGGGAAGCATTTGGAAGCCATCACAATCAAGTACCCTAAAGCCATAACCCTCACAAGGCGCTCCATTGATACAATAACCATGCACATAAAATGGTAGTTCTCCTGTATTTTTCAGAGTGAAGGATCTTCTAACAGTAAAATTGGGTGTCATGCTTTTTGTGTGCTTCTTTTCTGTAAATGTGAAAGAGAAAGGAACTTAAACAATGAAACAGTATCACAAATTTGATATCAAAATCATATCAAATTCCCTCTATTTTCTTTCTCATCAATATATTTGCATAAGCAATTTTCAATTTAGTAAAGAATATGAAAGGAAAACGTGAATAACCTGAATAGTTACTTAAATTTTACAAATGTTGTAATTTTTGCCAACATTAACAATTCCATATTTAAAATTTGCTTATTCTACTAAAAATGTTTAATGTATTTAAGGTCTCCTACTTACTATCACAGTTTTTTAGATGTTTCTCTGTCATGTCAAACTGGAGTGGTATACCAGACCCTGGTTTTTTGTTGCTGAGTTTCATCTCGCCTCGACCGCCCTGTCCCTGAATAACTAAAGCGTCTAAAATTGTCACATTGTTCCTGATGAGTATTAGAGATGTTCGTGAAATATCATCCTTTGGGTGGAATCCAACTCGAACTTTGATTTTTCCATCTGGGCCTAAAATAGTTGTGATGCTCTCTGGGTGAGGTTTAACCCCAAATTTATCCTCTACACTTTTTGGATTTGTCTGAAAAATAAGTAAAGATATTTTTGTCTCTACATCGTGTTCCAAAAGTTAAAGACATATATCTATATTTAAAACACAATCAAAATATTGCGATCATTTTGGTACTGATTATAACAGTTATACAATTAAGAAAGAATGTTAAAATTGATCAATCAAAGCATGAAAAACTTACAAAAAGGTAAATGTCATTCAATTTAAGTTGTCAATGCTTAACTTTTAGCATTTGATTTTGTAATATCCGGAATGAAAACATATGGTTTCAATAAAGTGTGGCTTAAATTGAATAAATCCAAGAACATTACATATTCAAAACTGTTCACACACTTTGAGGGAAATTATAGCATAAGACTTTCGCTAGATGCCACTAATAATCTATTCACATATTTCCACCAATCAGAAAGCTAGAATTGGTACTAACAATTAGTTCCAAAGGCTGTGACATTAGACTGAAACCATAATTGCGTTACGCAGCACTTACATTGTATCTCTCTAAATCAGGAAGAGTAAAAATATCTACATCTTCTGTCTCGATATAGTCTGTAATTTCTGATGATATTCTGCAAAAGAAAAATAAGTTCACTTAATGACATTCTCACAAGGTATATCATGTTATTTTCTTATCTCAAGGTTATACAGATTAAACATTCACTATTTCACTATTTCTACTGGACCTATCTATTTCTGGGATACACCCTATCCTATGTATTGCCCTACTGAAACAAGATTAAATGTTCTATAATATTAACTTCCAAACCAGAACAAAACATGAATTTTAACAGTAAAATAAGAATATATCTCTAAACTGAGAAAAATGTCTATCCTTGCTCCTTTACAAACCAGAAATTTGATAGGTGTAGAACATGATGTAATGATAAAATGCGGTAAACATGAACCAAATCTGTAAAACTCAAGTTTTGCTTATGGGTCCCACTCATAAAATTCAATATTATTGATAATTTTCTTTGAAGTAATAGGCAGGAAATCACACCATGAATAGGAGTGACTTTTTGGAGTCCTGGGGTCAAATAGACGTTTTACAGTATTAGTTCCCCTAAGACAACACTGATTCAGAATGCGACACAATGAATATGTATAGGTAATAATATTAGCTCCCCTTTCAAAGTGCCTAGGACATAAAAATTCTTTGTAAATATCACCATCACTTGTTGAATTCTGTAAAAGGGGAAATTTCTGCCCAGCAGACTCTCCTTAAACCATATGGAGGACTGGTAACTTTCAGAATTTTGAAGCCATGGAATGATATAAGTCTTTTTCACCATATTCCATACATTTTTCATATAAATTACCTCCAATTCAGCATATCCAGCAAAGTTTGAGCATTTGGATAAAAAGCCAGTGGAACCATCTGTATCAGTACTGGAGATGTACCAGGATTCTCTACGATGAAGTCTGCCGTCTGTCAAAATCATCCGAAAATTGAAATATGAAGGAAATTGGTCTGGAGTGATTAAACAGATTTGTAACATTTGTCAAAGAATATGATTAAGTGTTGACAAATAATATACTTATCATGTACAATTACAATTTTGAAGTAAGAAAATTCAAGTTTATCATGCTGAATCTGAAATCCTTTTAATCTGACACACCTTTTTTCAAATGGACTGAAAAACAGAAGACAGCGGCAAAACAGCTTGATGTGAAAAGATTTTTTAAAGACTAAACTGGTTTATTGTTCAGAGTAAAACAAATGTTTATTAAAGTTGTCAATTTTCTGGATCTAATTCTGTCACTTACAGAAGAATTTCCGATCTGTGTAAGAGGAAATCGGATCTTGCACATTTTGACAAGCGAAGGCCATTCCATGTGGGCTTGAGCCGAGTATAAAAAGCCTCTCACTTCACTTGTATCCAACTCTATAGTAACATTGGCCCTGAAAAGCAAAAACAATAAAAGAATATGTACAATTGTTCCACAGACTTTGACAATATTATATTTGTGCACCAACCAATAGACAGACTTAAGATAATTCTTCCAGGCCAATATTTATTTTAAACAGATGGTTAAATTTTCCCTCAGCTCTGTAATAATATCTACTAGCCTCAGACATTTTGCTAGTGAAATTCCTGCACCAATGACACAGATATGTAAAAATGCTTTCTTTTTATTCTCGTACCACATTCTACTTATGTTTGATACAGCATTATCTCAGCATCTCACCAGAACCAAAGATTCAGTTATCAAATCTGATCAACATTAAGTCAGTTCATGCATTTGTTTATTCAAGAATATCAAACTTGCACATCTGGACAGTAAATGTTATTTCTATTATATCTTTACCCCTTCATTTTTATTTCTGTCTTCTTTTTATAATGTACTTACGTATGAAGGCCAGCCTGTTGGATTTTATGCCATTTTTGTTGCAATCTTGTGAAAAAATATTGATCTGTATCGGCAACTTCTTTTTCTAAAGTAAGCCCAAGCAACCACTGATGTCCAGCTGTGGGTTAAAATAAGCCTTTCATGACACATTTAGTTTAAATCAACTGTCACTTGTTCTACTTAAATATTATTTTGTAAATGTTTTCCATGGTTGTGTGAATATTTTATGTAAGTGCGAATGATTCGTGATTATCGGCAATACTTACGAGGTGTGTTCAGCGGTAATCCTACATAGCAGTCTTCGCCACATTCCTTTTTTGCATCAAAATAAACTCTGCCAACCTGCAATAAGAAAACAGATGTTTCAGAGATTGGTTTGAATTTAAATTATGGCAAGATTCCTTACAAAGACAAATCTGGACCAAATTTACTCTGTTAATTTCTTGAACCAAACAAGACAAAGTATAATTTATCACTCTGTATTTTTACTGGAATCAGTACTTAGTATTTCCTGAATAAAATGAATAAAATCAGTATTTATACCAATCACATGATTTCCTTGTTATTCAGTGAATTTCATATTTTTGCTTATTTCTTAGCTTATTAAGACTTTAGATAATCATGACGTGTGACTTAGGATAATCATGACGTGTGACTTTAGATAATCATGACGTGTCACTTTAGTGTGACTTTTGATAATCATGATGTGTGACTTTAGATAATCATGACGTGTGACTTTAGTGTGACTTTTGATAATCATGATGTGTGACTTTAGATAATCATGACGTGTGACTTTAGTGTGACTTTAGATAATCATGATGTGTGACTTTAGATAATCATGACGTGTGACTTTAGTGTGACTTTAGATAATCATGACGTGTTACTTAAGATAATCATGACGTGTGACTTTAGATAATCATGATGTTTGACTTTAGATAATCATGACGTGTGACTTTAGTGTGACTTTAGATAATCATGATGTGTGACTTTAGATAATCATGACGTGTGACTTTAGTGTGACTTAAGATAATCATGACGTGTGACTTTAGATAATCATGACGTGTGACTTTAGATAATCATACGATGTGTGACTTTAGATAATCATGACATGTGACTTTAGATAATCATATGATGTGTGACTTTAGATAATCATGACTTGTGACTTTAGATAATCATATGATGTCATAAGAAATTCAAACTAAATGAGAACAAATTTCACTAACAAGAAAAAAACTTACTACAGTATTGTGTAAAGGTTCCAACACGATCCTGTCTGTGTTGGTTGATTTGTAATAGAACCTAGGATCTGACGGCTGGAACGACACGCCGGTCACTGTCATGTATTCACGGAATGTACTGTATATCTGTATTACTCTGTATGGAATATTCCCCTGGAAAGTCCAATAACAAAACAATCAATTTCTGCAAACCTTGCATCTGATTTATATTTGATTTAGGTTTGAAAAATGTTGTGTAATTATATACTGTAAATCAGATGTTTTTTGCAGACATCAACTTTCATATTTTTCATACTTTTTCGGTAGATTTCATGGATTAATATAATTCAATAAATCTGCTTATACTAGCTTACAAAGCTCGTGAGTATATGGTGATTTCACAGTATGCTCCCAATGAGTTAAGAGTCATAAAAATCACTAACACATATGGAAATGACTGTTATGAAATGACATTATAAAATATTTGAGTAATTGACTTTTCAAACAGATGACTATTAATTTGTTATGGCAAAGTCAAAACTGTATTCACCTAGCCACCTTATTAGTAGACCATAAAATGGTTTTTTACTGCAGGTAGTCTCTCTGATACAGGTTTAGATTAAATTATTTTACAATGAAAAATATAATCACTGAAATGCATCTATGCATGAAAACCACTAAAATTAGGAATTTATATGTTGCTTTTTAATTTTATTTATTACATGATCTATTGCTTCAATGACTAGTGTTACTTACAGGATATGCTTTGTCAAATACAAGTGATTCTGGTATAAAGTGCAGGCTCCCAGCAGCTGTTCTTACTGATATAGGAATCCATATATCCTATAAAACAAACACCATATATCATGATCATGGTTTTTTCTGCCACATACGTGGGGCTGACAATGGGCCCCATGCCCAGTTGGATTCACTTCATATTATGACCAAATTCCTAAAATAAATAGTTTATTTAAAAAAACTATCCTTCCGAATTGATCATTTGTTTTCCAAAATGAGATAACAAGACCCTATTGAAAATGAGTGGGAAAGAACTCCAGAGTAAAATTACATTTACATGTTACAAATTGAAAAAATTAGAAAGATACAGGAAAGATAATGGAACATATATCTGGTCTCCCTGACGATGTCAACATGTAGCCATAGGGACAACAGAAATAAACTGCCAAACAAGTTGATCTATCTAAAGGATAATCCTGTTCATAATGATTAACTTATTGCACTTTAGTTCAAGTTCGAATCGGTGTAAAACAACAAAATATAAAGATATACACTAAACTGCCTTGTTACAATATTCACCCACACATTAAACGACAAAAGTATAATATATTTTACAAAAACCTAATCATTTCTTATTGAATTCAAATTAAAATTTTGAATAATTCCATATTATTTCCCTGGAAAGCAATAATAATTCTTGAGTTGTAATTATAAATACAACTTTTAACAAGAAACAATTAATCTGAGTGAATATCTATTCCAGACAGTGAAAAGGGCACTTTCTATAATACTGAAGATTTGAACTAAGAACGATTTAACAAACTAACAAGTACCTGGAACTGAGTTGTTATAAGCATATCTGTAGAGAAATCTCCTTCGTAATCAGGTGCTGTTAAATTTAAGCTGAATACTGCAAAATGGTATGGTTTTATTTTAAGCTGCAAAGAAAACAAATCAGAATTAATGTCTAGTAACTGCAAACAAAAGTAAATATGCAATACAAATGTTTCGCAAAATCATTTTTGTGTAAGACTACTTTTTACATTTTGTTTTCTGTCTAGATGCTATAATTAAGATTTCTTGTAAGCAATTTTATTGAGACTTTTAATCACATATAAGTTGTGGCTGATTTTGAGGTGGAAAAGCTTCCGTGTCATTTCTAGGACATTATGATCATCATGTACTTACAAAGTTATAATCCACATCAGTGGTGTTATGGATTCTTGTCAATGTTGTACCATTCCCCTTCTCCATCCCTAAAAACTGCACCACTGTACCATTCAGGTCCGGAGTTATCTCCCCTATGTGAACCTGCAGGAAAAAAAGACAGGCCTCTAGGAACAACTTTTATCAGTCTGTAAATTTGAGTTTTTTTTTTATCTAAATTCAAAATGTTATTTCAGAAGTTTTTACTTCTCCTCCTCCAGATGTACAGAGTGTACTCACGTCTACAGGGTTATCATTTCTGAGGGTAAACACCATACTTCTAGTCTCCTGTATTCCCATCGTACCAAAATCCAGCTGACCTTTGAACCTCTCCGGTCTATGGGGTATCACCTGTAGGATTGAATAGGAGTCAAGTCAATATACAGATTCAAGATCAAAATCTTTTTAGTTGATCATTGCCAAAAAAGCTGCACAAGACTTTATTACCCAGAAATTTATCAAATTGTTGAAGGTCACTATGTCAAATACTAGACCAAACAGCACCAGGGTTACAGAATTTATTTGTTTGCTTACCATTATAGACCATTTTCTTGGAGGAGGGGATGGGATGGTGGGGCCCACTGAGGGCAAGTGAACAGAACTTACATTTAGCATTTACCAAGCTGTTGTAGAGGTGTAGAGGGGAGGTAAACAGAACCTACATTTAGCTGACTGTTGTAGAGTTGTAAAGGGGAGGTAAACAGAACCTACCTTTAGCTGGCCATTGTAGACGACTATGGGCACAGTGAATGTGGAGGCATTTGTATGCAGTGTTAAGTGAGAGTTGAAGTGGAGCTGCGTTTCATTGGGATGGAATTGCAGCAGGAATGGTACAAGTGTATGTTGTGGCTGTAATATCACAGGCTTTGTAAAGTTGAGGATCTACAACAGAAAAATAGACATAGACATATAAAGTGAAAACTTTCTTTCATAAACATTTAAAAAAAAAATTCTAATTCTTTTGATGGCATTACCATTTTGATAAGAGTCTAAATTCCTGATCATGTTAAATGTTAGGTTTTTATATGCTTATCGCTCAATAATACTGAGTTATCAGTATAATTTTCAAAGATAATTCAAAAGATCCATCCATTATGACTGTCATACACTTAATTCAGAAAAGGCCTGAACGATATCAAACAGTGTCAAAAGCCAAACTGTATATTTCAACAAAACTGCAGTCTGTATTTTACGACAATAGGCCCATGTTTTTAATAAGCCCATCTTCACACATTTTCGGTACAAAATCACCAAATTTTATACCATTGTCCTGGTAATTTGCCCATCCAGAAACAATATTAATATGAGGGCCCCCTGACTTACTGCAGGACATACTTACAGAAAAGAAGTGTGCTATGTCACGAGGAAGAGTGACATTATAAACAACTACAGAGAAGTTGAATGTATTTGTAAATGTCATGACCCGTGTGATGTTCATCAGGTTTTTGGCACTGAAGAACTGTGAACTATTGGAGTTGTATACCAATGACCTGTGGAAGAAAAATGTAATTCAAATTTAAGTGACATAATTGTTGTAAAATAAACGTTTAAGGAAAAATACAAATAAAGAGATGCTATTAAGTGAAAATAATAAAAAAAAAAAAAAGCAAAAATTGTGAAATTTTGTGACCCTATCTTTTTGGTTCATTACAAATTACTAAACAACAATTTAGCAACTATAAATTCTGATTATATACATTATAACAACATATGAAATATCTAGTTCCCTCTTTTGTCGTCTTGTTACCTCTAAAGCAAGGAAGTCATTTGGTAGAGTAATTTATTTTTCACATGAAGAGTAGGTAGTAACAGCAACATGGTAAAGTGCATGTAGATGAAACTTACCCATGAAGTACAGTAGCTTGGTATGGTATCACAGTTTTCACGTGGGAGTTTTTAGTTTTCACAATAATTTTTCCCGACCACTGTTTTGGATGAAAAGCTTTTGCAGCTGAAAAAGCAAGATTTTCAAAATTATTTTTTGATACTCTCTAGAAATCATCTACCTAAAGAATATCTCCCTTAGAAAAAATTGTTTGAAAACTTTGCTTAAGGGTACATCCTACCTTATCTTTATTCTTTCAAGGAGAACTCCAGATAAAGAGAGGTTATCTAGAATGTAGACTTGAAACTGGTGTTAACATTGTGAGAAAAAAGTTTCTCACCAACAACTATAGAAATTTTTGAAAACTATTAATTATTCAATTTCAAGTAAAAACATTTTAAAACAAACAAACTTTCAATCATAAATGATGAAGTATTCAATTACAATTGTTTCAAATTTATACAAACAACGACTGTATCTATCTGGAACTCATCAACCATATTGTTAACCTGATAAATAGGTCAGTAAAGTGTGACAAGATATAACAGAGATACTGAGCTAGGAAGTTTACACATGAACCAAAACATTTAAATGACTATGGGAACATCTATGATCCGCTAACTAAGTAATGAAATGCTGCAAACAGTCAGCGTTCACTGACACGACATCAATAATTAAGTTAAAGTATACAGGAGAATTTACACTGGATAAACTCTGATTCATTAGAAGATAACTTGCTACATATTTGAAACTTGAATTACAGCTTAGCTTTTTCTATAATAAATATTTTTCATACTATATTTCTCACAAAGTACTCCAGTCTTAAGTAGGTTAAGGAGAATTTATCTACGACCTGGAGCAAGTATACTAACAATAATGTAAAAAAAATCAGCAACATCAAGGACAACCCCAGGTATGATATCTAATTCACAGACATATTACGGTTACATCCGGTCAGCCAAGCGTGCAAATGCAGTTTTATCATTTCATCAGCAATATTGCATCATGTTTTATTTAATCATAAAAACACTAAGGTGGAATAAGTGTTTTACTATTTGGTTGCAGAGAGCAGATCAACTTTCTACCTTCACTCCAGTTGCTGATAGAAATCTATATGTGCTTTGCAATATTAATGCATCAAAACCATTAAGAACTTCACAAATTTTTCACTTACGTATCATTTCATCTTACTATATTTTGCCTCTCAACAAATATAAACTAGTATGCTACATAAACAGAATTTAACAACAGGCATGGCCTATATCACTTTCCTCCTTAATTACTTTAAGTTTGAAAATGGACGTCTAAATCAATACAAAAACAATAATGAGACATTGGAAACACAATGATCTTATGATAATAAATCAATTTTCATTTAGTTTGAGGTTTACAAAAGAGAATTAAAATGTATTTGCTTTTGAAGAAAATTTATGAAATGTTCTTTTAGTAAACTGGCAAATAACACCAAATAATCAACATAGCTATTACATATTCTAATCCACATCAACCGACAATATTTGTACACAATTAAATTTTGTTGTGCTAATAAATACATTCTATCCCTGAAAATTAATTAATGACTGTAAACACTCCAGTGTACCTATACACTCACCTTTAAATGTTACCTGTGCCATTAACAGCTGTAAACACTCCAGTGTACCTACAGACTCACCTTTAAATGTTACCTGTGCCATTAACAGCTGTAAACACTCCAGTGTAACTATAGACTCACCTTTAAATGTTACCTGTGCCATTAACGGCTGTAAACATTCCAGTGTACCTATAGACCCACCTTTTAATGTTATCTGTGCCATTAACGGCTGTGAACACTCCAATGTACCAACAGACTCACCTTTAAATGTTAACTGTGCCATTAACGGCTGTAAACACTCCAGTGTACCTATACACTCACCTTTAAATGTTATCTGTGCCATTAACGGCTGTAAACACTCCAATGTACCAACAGACTCACCTTTAAATGTTATCTGTGCCACTGGCGTTTGTCTTATAATGTCTGGCTGTAGTCGGATTGGCCGAAATTCTACTGATATAGCATTGTTTGGAGGAGACACTGTGATTCCCTGTAGAAAACGAAAAACAAATTTCATTAACTATAATATCTAAATGTAAAGGTTTTGTAAAGCAACTGCCACATCTAAAGGTTTTGTAAAACTTCCTATCACATGAAAAGGTTTTGTAAGTCTACTGTTACATGTAAATGTTTTGTAAGGCTACTGTTACATGTAAAGGTTTTATAAGGCTACTGTCACATGTAAATGTTACATAAAACTTACTGTCACATGTAAAGGTTTTGTGCCAGTGTTAAGTAAGCTGAGCTGTACTGTGGTCGGCTCGTCCAGCGTCCGGAGAATACCGAAGTCTATCAATTCTAATGGAGAATAGATCCCAGGAACTAAAAACAATACAAAATATGCAGTTACTATCAGTCACCATCTATTCAATAGTCAAAGAACTAAAAATGATCTATTGTCAAAAAATTATTTATTTTACCCTTTACATTACCTTACCTTCTTAAAACAAGCACTTTAATTTAAGATTTAATCAAAGATTATTTCAAAAGCACATTAATCATCAGAACAAATTAATTTGTCAATCCAGTAAAATGTATTTCTTACCACTTACTTGTTCAAAGGCCATAATTTAAATAAAATTATCTATCGGACATCAATTTTTTAAAAAAATCTTTCAGGGGTGAAAAAATGTATTTCAATCCCTAGCAAGTACATAAAACCCCTTCTGGGCTTTCTGCAAGTGAACATTTTCACCTTGTTCTGGCCTTTTTATAACCTTGGGATATAATGAGGCGTAAAACAAAAAAAGTACCTGATGACACCTCCACTTCCAGAGGAAGTATTAGGAGTCGGTTTTTGTGTTCCTGGTTAGTTTTTATTCTGATGAAAGCTGTATGGTTGTTCTCAACCCTCCCTATAAAGTTCGCCTTCATGACTGCTTTGGTCTCATACGGAGGGATCTCCTGAATAAAAAGAGAAAGAAATGAAATATACATATAAATATTTCATACAACAATGAACTGGATAATTGCATGTACCCATACCCCAAAGTAAGAAAGATAATTCTGACATTTTGAATTGTAATAAAAAAAAAACGGTCTTGCAAGTCCTTTCAATATATCAGTATATTATTTTACTTCTTAATAGGTACTTTTGAAACAAGTGATCTTTCCTGACCTTCAATCATTTCTATGGAATATGAAATTGACTGAAGTATGACCTTAATAATTGTTCTGTAATATAACCCTGAATTAACTGTGAATTGAACAACTGATTCAATTTTTGGTATTTTTTGTGTTTTACTTTTTCCCCTATAATGAGGCTTGAATTTTGTTTTACAACCTCTATTTTACCACATGATGTGGACCTTAACCTATATTTTGCGGTGTAATGTGGACCTTGACCTATATTTTGTGGTGTAATGTGACCTTGACCTATATTTTGTGAATTTATAATACAAAATGACCTATACTTTTTCATGTAATGTGACACTGACTTACATTTTTTGTGGACTGTAACTTTGGCCAGTTTTCATACATACCCATAAATTCTTTGGTGCCTCTAACTCCCCTGTGGGTAATTCAAGGTGCAGGTCACCTTCACTGGAAAACATTTCTAAAACCTGAAACATAATACATAAAGTCTCATAGATTAAACTTCCCAAAACAAATAAGGATATGATGATCAATAGTATATTATGTACATGGAAAGGAGGAAAAAATGTGCTCAAGGACCTGTGACTACAATTAAGCCATAAAACTCAGTCTTCCAAAGTCGAAGGTTGTCTGCACTAATAAATAAATCATCATACATTTTAGAGTATATTGTTCACTCACCTGTAACATTGACGAATGAGGATTATGCATTTGTATTATAGGTGAAAAACTACTGTTGAGTGGAACTTTTGCTCCTAAATAAGGTCGTAATCTATATGGATTGGGGATGCCGACGCCAAATACCTATAAATAGAACACAGTACTTATATGGTGGACCTGTGTGGATGATGTCATTCACTAGAAAAAAATTATAGTCAATAACAACATCTCATTACCGAGAAATATATTTTCAAAATTCCAAACCAGCGAGAAAAGACAATGATATTCATGAGCAGAAAATAAACAGAGAAGTATAAAAATTTCTTTGTCATCTCAAACATGACATCTTAAGTATTGGTACATATATGCTGTGAAAATTCCTATGTCAGAAGTATATATAAATACCAAGGTAAGTATACATAATTACTTACATGGTATGTAAATGGCCCCTGTGAGGTGTGTATGTATAATGTATTTTCTGCATTTCCTTCCTGTCTGGCTAAAAATACAACATCAAATGTGGTATTGCCTCCTGGAGGGACTGTCTGTAAAACAAAACACAAAATATGACATTAAAATGACAGTGTAGATATTGTCAAACTAGAGTTAGGTAGAAGTTAAACAACAGAAAAAAAACTAATAAAGGTTTTGCCATGGTGTGATTGCTGGGAAAAATAACTCATCAAATCACCTACAGGTATTTTTTCAATGAATTTACTTTTTTAAAGACATGATATAGCCATCTAAGTGAAGACATCTTGTTGTGTAAACCTCAGAGAGCTCTTCTAATTATGTTTCAAGAAATATGTTCTACAGTCACATTTCATTAAAGTACCCTTATGTTGCTGAATAATCTCCCAAAGAATTCTTGGATCATAACAGCTTAAAAATATCATCATTCATGGGCAGAACAGATCATTAAAATTTAGGAGCTCAAGGTTACAAGACATAAAAACAGGTTATTTTTATTTTTTCCAAATCTGTTTTTAATTACACTGGTTGCGCAGCTAGAATTAACAAAATAAAAATTGAAATCTATGTAAGGATTAAAAACCTAATTAAAATGCTCTCTAATAAAGTTATTTTTGTTGTATTTTAACAAGCTAAAGTGAAATTTTAAAATGTAGCTATTGATTCCATTCGAGATATACCACCATGATCATTATTTCCGAAAAAAAAAGAAAAAAAAGAAATATAAGTGAAACTGCATTTGAAGAGCTATTCACACAAAATTTTAGCAAAAACAAACAAAATAAGACCCTGCATGAAATTGTATGATTCAACTTTCATATTCTGAATGATACTTACTTTATCTTGAAAAAATGAACAATGAAAATGCACCGTGCTGCCTGATATTGACAAAAGGTGCAATGAATTTTTTGGGTCTGTATTTTGTATAATGACCTGCTCCATCTTTGGCATTCCTACAGATCTGAAAATACACACAGATGTCATAGGTTAATTAAATCTAGCATCAGATATTTTATATAACAAGATGAGATAGGGGGAGAAGGGGGGGAAATAACTTTCTTTAGAGTTCTGAGAATCTGTCAGCAGCTTTGGTTCATGCTTAGACCCACATCTTCATAACAGTTATATACCTTATCATATTATGATGGTCAGTAGTCAATGATAAAGTACCAAGGGTCTGATTTCACAATTTCTCCAAATTCATAATACCATGTCTCTCAGCTGTTTATTGGTCCAGACATTCAATTTGAAAAGATCTGACGTAACAATTCTTTGATATACATCACTTTCTTTTTCTTCCATTATTTTTATCAATTGAAATAAATTGTTATCAAAAATCCTACCAAACACTTTAAAATGACATTAAATGTTGGTACATTATTTGAATTTACTGTATGTACAATGTATTGTGATACACAATGGATAACTGAATATATATCCATATATCTCAAACAAGAAACAGATGTATTCTGTCTTTCCATTTCCTTTTCTTTTTTTATTTCTCATTCTCATTTTTTCTAAATACAATTGAACAGATCTTTTAAGCACCTGTGCTAGGAACCATAGAAATTTGTCACAGAAAAATATATTATCACCAATGAAATAAGTTGAGTTCTTGTCCAGCACTTGAGGGATTTGGAAAATTAGCGTTCCTATTTAAAATCAATAATTGTTCCATACAACACATTGAAGCGTTGTTATGGCAACCCCGTGTTGTCATGAACCATTCAGAAGGACACATTTGAAAATGGAAACTGTAGCCCGTAGTGCCTTGTGTGACACTTGTCGATAAATGCAGAATACTGCCACAGTGTCGTTAATGGATCAAAATGCCAGCTGATTCGCAAAAGAGCCGCACACACATGCCTACACTTCAAGTCAAACAATTCCCAGATAATTGATTAGGCAACCCTTTCTTTTTCTTACGTACATCTTCATCATGTCACTCTTAGTGTACTCTCTATTACAAGTTACGGGAATCAAACATGCTTGTAAACAATGGCAAGCGGAAGGGGAGAGCAGGGTTGAAATGTATAGAATTAGATGGACAGTCAGACAAATAAGATTGATCACAATATATAATGCCAGCAATACCTCAAAACAAGGGCTGACCCTGACCCATTTTCAAGTCAGTGTCAATCTACAGTTTCAAGCTTAACTTTGGTTTTCATGTGAAATTTTTTGGTTCAGATTTTTGTTAATTTTTTAAAAATTTTTTGGTGAAATTTGCACTTCCAAATTTGGTATGTGGGACAGGAATGAAGACCAAATAGTGATACAATTAATCACTGCTCTTCATAGTCGATATGAATGCCAACAGGTGGTCAATTCCATGATTCTGTAATATAAAATATGTTCATAGAATGGTCTGATTTACCACCAGACTCAACACCGGTAGAATACAGTATATATCACATGAACTGCCCATTCTCTCATGTGATATGCCTGTGTTATAAATATAAAAGGTATATTTCAATGTTTTGACTGTCTCTGCAATAAACGCAAGTCCAGTCGAAATTGGTGTCTTTTAAGAAAATGAATAAGTCTTCTTTTCTAATGAATATTTCTTACATGAGAAATAGAATATCAAACATGTCAATACCACATTTTAATTGCTTATTCAATATAACATGAGCATTCATATAACACCAACTGTGCAGCTACACTGAATATCCTGGGAACTGAGAGCAATAGGCCATTTTTTATAAATGTTTAAATGTGTAAATATTTTTTGTATATGTGGACATTCAGTGGATAAATACAGCAAATGGAGAGAAAAAAAGCAGCATTCAGTTTGAGTTTTGAGGGGCCCAGTGCCATCTGGCCCCCTTCCAGGATTATCTCTGCAGCCAATAGGATGTGATGTGGTTTTCAATATGCTGTACTTACTGTTCTTGAAAATCCAGCCATGGTGGATCTAGTCGTATCGATGAACTTTTAAATAAGATATCCTCTGGACTGAAATGACACCAAAAATATACATCAATACATGGAACATTTGATCACAACAAAGAAGCCACAAGTCATTTTCAATTAGCAGGCTTTTTTTTATTATTTTTTTTTCATTTGGTGGTAGGGGTGGGGGAATGGGTGGGGTAGTTTACAAGTAAAAGCTTCATGTGTAGGAACTCAGTTTTGTTGACAAAGATAAATGTCATTTTCATGACATCATTTATGTAACTTTCCTTCTATTCTTCTGAAAGAATGGTTCAAGTTTGATTAATTGTGAATAGCTTTTCATCAATCTTATTCATTCCTTTGACAAAATGTTTTTTTCCACAAACATAAATGACAATATCACTTATATATGAGGCCTGTTCTACTGATACATTATTACAAATTTCTTTCGGAAAATATTTTCATTGTTGGTTAAAGGGATATGCCAAATGAAACAGAAATAGGGTATAGTGTATATATCACTATTTCAGTAACTGTATGATCTATATAGTGTATATATAAACTCTGTCCAAATTTATTAGATATATTTCCTGAGCTCGGGGCCAACAACAAATTTCCTGGTAAAGAGGAAGCAATTTCCAGTACATATCTTCTGAAAAACATTGCAACATACATGATACAATGCCACTTAATGAAAAGAATGTATAGTATTTAATAATTTCCTAGATCTGTTCAACCTAACAATAAAGTTACAGGTATAAATAAGTTCTATGTGTTATGGCTAAAGTATAAAACAAAATATATGTTTAATAAGTATTGGGCATCAAGTGTTGTTTATCCGTTTTTCACTATGATGTCTAAAATCTTTTTATCCTCAATCCTCAATGAAGTACAAAACCAAACTATTCCAACCAGAACTGTTTCATACTTCATTGATTCCAACCAGAACTGTCCCATACTTCATTGATTCCAACCAGAACTGTCCCATACTTCATTGATTCCAACCAGAACTGTCTCATACTTCATTGATTTCAACCAGAACTGTCTCATACTTTGTTTATTACAACCAGAACTGTCTCATACTTCATTGATTTCAACCAGAACTGTCTCATACTTCATTGATTCCAACCAGAACTGTCTCATACTTCATTGATTCCAACCAGAACTGTTTCATACTTCATTGATTCCAACCAGAACTGTCTCATACTTCATTGATTCCAACCAGAACTGTCTCATACTTTGTTTATTACAACCAGAACTGTCTCATACTTCATTGATTCCAAACAGAACTGTCTCATACTTTGTTTATTCCAACCAGAACTGTCTCATACTTCATTGATTCCAACCAGAACTGTCTCATACTTTGTTTATTACAACCAGAACTGTCTCATACTTCATTGATTCCAACCAGAACTATCCCATACTTCATTGATTCCAACCAGAACTGTCTCATACTTCATTGATTCCAACCAGAACTGTCCCATACTTTGTTTATTACAACCAGAACTGTCTCATACTTCATTGATTCCAACCAGAACTGTCTCATACTTCATTGATTCCAACCAGAACTGTCCCATACTTTGTTTATTACAACCAGAACTGTCTCATACTTCATTGATTCCAACCAGAACTGTCTCATACTTCATTGATTCCAACCAGAACTGTCCAATACTTTGTAGATTCCAACCAGAACTGTTTCATACTTCATTGATTCCAACCAGAACTGTCCCATACTTTGTTGATTCCAACCAGAACTGTCCCATACTTCATTGATTCCAACCAGAACTGTCTCATACTTTGTTGATTCCAACCAGAACTGTCCAATACTTTGTAGATTCCAACCAGAACTGTTTCATACTTCATTGATTCCAACCAGTACTGTCTCATACTTTGTTGATTACAACCAGAACTGTCTCATACTTTGTTGATTACAACCACAACTGTCTCATGCTTTGCTGACCCATAGAGAACAATGTGACATTATTTTATATATATGATGTATCACTAATAAAATGGAAATTTTGTCAAGTGAAACATCTAATGCAACAGAATTGCAAACAAATGCTATTTCATTTCTTGTAACCCCCCCTCACTTATCTTACTTAAGCCAGATGGAATGTTGTCCCAAGGGCTTATTACAGGACACACACATTACTTCACAAATCTTCTGTGAAAGCTTTTGTTAACCACTCATGTCCCTATTCAAGGCAAATATTTTTTAAAAACTTTCCCTGTTACATTAGATTTGAAAATCTTGCCATCAATTTAATTTTTCTCCCAGGTAAGAAATGCCCCCCTTCCTAAAATAAACCCAAAAAATCCCCCCAAAAAACAAAAAGTATATAATTGTGTGTATATTGGGCAATGAAACTTTACAATCAGGTGTATCTGTACATGAAGAAGTTCTGGTGGTGACAAAATGACAGGATATATATCAGGAAGATAAAAGAAAACAAAGTTGTTATCCTGTTTCCCTGCGAAACATATTACACTATCCTACGATGGATCGTCTTGGTAAGTTTATGGTGTGGGTATGTAATAAGTAGGTCAACTATTTATAGCCCCAGGGACTACACAAGATCATAACAACAAACACAAAACATAAGCTTTTACATAAAAGTGGGTCACAACTGTCAAAACATCATAAACATTCAACAAAATTTTTGTTGAAGTGACAATTCAACCACAATTTTAAAAGAGGCGGAGTTTTATGTATACATGGAGTTAAGCCATTGTTGACAACTATGTAAACTTGATCACACTCTACAATTTATTTGTACTGATGCATGCTGGTTGTCCCTGAGCAATTCTGGATAAAGGATTTCTTTTTCTGAAGCATCTATGAATAAGGCTAAAATTTTTTTTAAAGAATAACAGCTTTTAAAATATTGAATACGTTCTGTATGATCAGCTTGTAACAACTTGCAGGCCAGACTTTAAACGCTATTGAAACTTACAGATAACACCAGGAAGTTGGATAAAAACTTTTAAGTGATCTAGCTAGGTTGTATACAAACAATCTGGAGAGCAGTATTGTCTGTTCATCAGGATATACCTCTAGTGATGTGGGGACTTGTCTAAGTAATGTTATGTACACAAACAACAGTCAACATATCACTTGCTTAACTTGACGGGCTAATTTCTCGTTAGTTTTCTGGGCTTTTGCCCAGTGAAAAACAAAGATAATTTTGTGGTGTTGTAGCTGGTACAGTTCTGAACAACATACAGAAGGTCCATTATCAGCCAAGCATAGCAATTCGGTTAAAGTGTCTTGTCAAAGAACAGAACCAGAAAAACACAGATTGGTCGGTTTCTCAGTTTCTTGAGAAACAAACTGACATGGGTAGGGAGTGTCATACCACACACCTTGAATCTTCACCTGTAGCTACAAGTCATAGGTCTATATTGGCCTAAAAATACAGATAAGCCATAAAACAATAATACCTCTAGAATTTTTTCAATAATATTTTATAATGACAATGATAACATAACGTGACATGCCCCCTTACTTGTACCTTCTGCTATGCAAAAAACTAAGTGTGAAAAAAACAAAAAGTTCAATGACCTCATCCTGGATTTTAACAAGGCCCTAATACCATCTAAAACTAACAATAAAATGTTCACTTCTTTCTTTCCTGTCTGAAAGTGCAAATTATAATTTGATATCACATGCTTTTAGGACATGTGACATATATAGCTTATCAAACACATCTTTCAAAAGATGTTCAAAGAAGCATTTAGACGTAAGAAAGAAATGTCACACATCCTTTGAAAAGATATTTGACAACAAAAATAAAAATACTATGACAATAAGATAGTAGATTTTTGTTTTTAACACCCCTTCCATGCATTTCTTGATCATTTTTCTTTTATTAAACATGACTGCTAGTTGACAAAAATGGCAAAAAACCACATGCAATATGTGATTACTCCTGGCATTCCAATGTAGCTGTGTTAAACTCCTTTATGAAAGCTTAGGCTTTAGGTTGCTAGCAATTGCAGCCAGACTGAAACAAGGATGTTAACATGCAGAAAAAAAAACAACCACTCAGATGATGAGCTCTATTGTGTGTAAATAGTAACACACAAATTTAAGTTTGTATGGGCCTACCTCCAGACAGATTGAATAGGAGCGCTATGTCAACACTTCCTTAACCACAGCAAACTGTTCCTACATGTACCAAGATCTAAACTTTCTTTATCAGTACAGAAAAATGATCTCAAAATAAATACAAGCAGAATTCCAAATTCTATTTACAGATGATCCTATATAGAATTGTATTTTAACAATAAACAAATCTAAACTATACACAAAGAAATGCTGTGATAGGTTATCGTTTTCATCACCGAAGAGGTTTGATAAAATTTGATGATTATCTGCTTTTTAAGAATGAATGCTATTTTGTTTCAGAAGGATGTGACAGAGTGACATGGGAAACATTATATCTCCCTACCCTTCTCACAAAAATGTAAGGTGGGGGGAATTATATTCCAAGGCTGATTGTACAGGTAAACAATATGTGACTATATTGTGACCTAAGTTGAATCATTCTAAAGGTATGTCATGACCGCAGCTGTTTGTACAGGTGAGTTTACACAATATCCTCCCTGGGCGTCCAGCATCAATGACCAGTAAATTCATTGACTAATGTGCGACCAGCTAACAGATCAATATGGTGGATAGGGTTGACAATAAATGTGCAGGCATTACAGAAACACTGATCAGCTCCCTCTGGCATTTGTCCATTTATATATCACACCATATGTATCATTACCATTGTCTGTGATATACATCCTCATCTTTAATATCAGTTTCTCATTTCAAAACTCTCCAATTTACTGTGTTGCACCCTATTACTAAAACTATATCAACCAGTTGTTAAGTATCTAATTTCAAAGATCAAATTTTCAGGTTTTTAAAAAGAAGCTGCAATTTGTTTCTCTATTTCATTGAGGATCTCATTTCAAATGTTGAAAGGCTCAGTATCCTATTTAAGGATATTACATTAACATATCATAAAATATACTTTATGAAATGCAGTATCTATCTACATTGTTCAATCTGATGCTGTCAATGTCTGTATGTGATTTGATACTCCCCAACAATCCCCCCATTATAACTGATCAATTCTTACTGATATTCAATACCTCCTACATATTCATGTAAACATTCATAAGTCAATTATTGTCCTGTAATAAGCCCGCCATCCTACTCTGCATCAGTGATTATATGTTACCCCTCTACCCTGAATCAGTATGTGTTACCCCTCTACCCTGAATCAGTGATGATTTGTTACCCCTCTACCCTTAATCAGTATATGTTATCCCTCGACCCTGAATCAGTATGTGTTACCCCTCTACCATGAATCAGTGATTATATGTTACCCCTCTACCCTTAATCAGTATATGTTACCCCTCTACCCTGAATCAATGATGATATGTTACCCCTCTACCCTTAATCAATATATGTTATCCCTCTACCCTTAATCAGTATATGTTACCACTCTACCCTGAATCAGTATGTGTTACCCCTCTACCCTTAATCAATATGTGTTACCCCTCTACCCTGAATCAGTATGTGTTACCCCTCTACCCTGCATCAGTATGTGTTACCCCTCTACCCTGAATCAGTTATTATATGTTATCCCTCTACCCTGAATCAGTGATAATATGTTACCCCTCTACCCTGAATCAGTATGTGTTACCCCTCTACCCTGAATCAGTGATTATGTGTTACCCCTCTACCCTGAATCAGTATGTGTTACCCCTCTATCCTGAATCAGTATGTGTTACCCCTCTACCCTGAATCAGTATGTGTTACCCCTCTACCCTGAATCAATGATGATATGTGATTATATGTTACCCCTCTACCCTGAATCAGTATGTGTTACCCCTCTATCCTGAATCAGTGATGATATGTTACCCCTCTACCCTGAATCAGTATGTGTTACCCCTCTATCCTGAATCAGTGATGATATGTTACCCCTCTACCCTGAATCAGTATGTGTTACCCCTCTACCCTGAATCAGTGATTATATGTTACCCCTCTACCCTGAATCAGTGATTATATGTTATCCCTCTACCCTGAATCAGTGATTATATGTTACCTCTTTACCCAGAATCAGTATATGTTACCCCTCTACCCTGAATCAGTGATGTGTTACCCCTCTACCCTGAATCAGTATGTGTTACCCCTCTACCCTGAATCAGTATGTGTTACCCCTCTCCCCTGAATCAGTATGTGTTACCCCTCTACCCTGAATCAGTATGTGTTATCCCTCTACCCTTAATCAGTATATGTTACCCCTCTACCCTGAATCAGGGATTATATGTTACCCCTCTACCCTGAATCAGTATGTGTTACCCCTCTACCCTGAATCAGTATGTGTTACCCCTCTACCCTGAATCAGTGATTATATGTTATCCCTCTACCCTGAATCAGTATATGTTACCCCTCTACCCTGAATCAGTATGTGTTACCCCTCTACCCTGAATCAGTGATTATATGTTATCCCTCTACCCTGAATCAGTATGTGTTACCCCTCTACCCTGAATCAGTATATGTTACCCCTTTACCCTGAATCAGTATATGTAACCCCTCTACCCTGAATCAGTATATGTTAACCCTCTACCCTGAATCAGTATATGTTACCCCTCTACCCTGAATCAGTATATGTTACCCCTTTACACTGAATCAGTATATGTTACCCCTCTACCCTGAATCAGTATATGTTACCCCTTTACACTGAATCAGTATATGTTACCCCTCTACCCTGAATCAGTATATGTTACCCCTCTACCCTGAATCAGTATATGTTACCCCTTTACACTGAATCAGTATATGTTACCCCTCTACCCTGAATCAGTATATGTTACCCCTTTACACTGAATCAGTATAGGTTACCCCTCTACCCTGAATCAGTATATGTTACCCCTCTACCCTGAATCAGTATATGTTACCCCTCTACCCTGCATGTAGGATAAACTGCATGTTATGCTTGATTCCAAGTTCATTACATTTCTTAGGAAAAATAATAAGATAAAAACTGTTGAAGTAGAATGATTAATCCAGTACACATTCTAAAACAAAAATGTTAATTACAATTGTAGTGCTTTGGGGCTATAATGATCCTACTTAGGCTAGAGTAGAAATAAACCAGGACTTCTCACCTTAATGCTGTAATACATGAAGTAGCAATCACTGATCATTGATCTACAGTAAATGATCTTGAGTGGGTGATAAATTAGGCCTAATGTCTATTTAATATCAAAACGATCAGATTGGTCCAAGTTTTGGCCATATATATAGCACAGACTAGGTCAACCATATAGAATCTAGGTCATGTTGGATTATTCTCTCTTCATCACCTGCATCCCTACACCCTGCTGTTTCATGGTCCTGTAATATAATAAGCCCATCCTCTGACTTAGAGATAGAGGTTAGAGGTTTGGAGTATTTTCCCTTTGCCATCTCTATCTATATATATAAAGACAAAGGAAGGTAGTGTTTTATGTGCTTTTGGCAAGGTAAATGAATGAAATTGAGATGATTAAATGAATATATTTCCATTAAAAATTCTGGAAACTCAATTCATTTTGAATTCCTTGAAAATGTCTAGACATATTTTGAACAGTTTATAACAACTGAAAACAATTTTGCAGAAATACTATCAAATATAATTTTTTCAGTATCAATTGTTATCTTTACCTATCGGGGCACAATAGCAACAAGATGTCATCACAAGATAAACAAATGTACTTTAGTCAAAACCATAAAGCTGAAGTTGGTTTTTTTTTATAGTACATCAAAATACACTTACTAGAGAATTTCATGTATTTCAGCACCTTTTTAAAATGCAGACACATCAGGTATATGCATATTTTGTAAACATAATCAATGTCGGCTCATGAACAATGTGTATGATACAGGTCGCGGGTGGGTGGATGGAGCACAACACATGTCTACCAGTATTCAATTTCATTCAAAGTGGTTTAGTCAAGACACTAAATGTCTAAACTAATATATCAGATAACATGTGATATAAAAAACCCTCTTGTATAACTGGTTTGGAGAAATGGCTCTATAAATAGGAAATATGTATACAAAATTCTGACTTAAAACTTGTTTCCAAATCCTTACAAATGGATTTTTTTTAACATTTGAATATTTTACTGCTTCAAAATTTTCTCTTCAAAAATGTTGCTGTCACAATTAAAGGTCACCAAAGAAACCACCTCTACGTCTGTATCTGAATATTAATGCATGAGATAATGTATATTGCTTGTTGTTTGTACAAATGAAGCAAGGTTTTCAGAAAACTACATTATCGTGAAAATGACCTACCTTATACAGTGTTGCAAGTTTATGTACCATAACTACTGTGTAACATGTAGGTCACTGTGATCTTTCTTAAAGTGTTGTATCTATGTATACAACATTATATCTACCATGTAAAATGTAGGTCACTGTGACATATTTTATACAATGTTGTAGCTACATGCATAATTGTTAAATTTCTTACAAAATGTTATGACTATGTATAGTATTGTACATATTTACTGAGTAAAATGTAGGTCACTAAGACCGATCTTATACGGTGTTGTAGCTAAATACTTTGCAATAAGTGCAACGCTAACTGATTAAAATTTGGGTTGGGAAAAGGTTTATATCCCATATTGGGTAATTAGGCATTGTTATGGTAACACACTTCCCTTTTACCTAGACATCCAGGTTGGATTTACCGAATGGACATGAAAAAGTATGAAATCATAACCACTTTTTTCCCCTGGGTGCTTCAGTTTCCTTTCAAATGAAGCACTTACATCTGTGCTAAGTGGAGCGATTAATATGAATTGAAATAACCTATTTCACAACTATTGTAAAATAATATTTGTATTTATTGGTTATTCTGAATATAATGAAACTGAAGTAAGTGGGCCAACATGGGCTCAATATCTTATTTGGTAGTGTCGCTGAGTTCACATATAACCTCTTATGATTGTATAGGACCTATATACATCCCAGAAACTCTTAAGCTTAATATAAATCAAATAATCAGATTTACGGATATTGTAAGGGTACTGAAATATGTTTCTATCAACAAATGTAAGCACCTGTTTAAAGCTACACATCATGTTTACAGACTTTCTATTCTTTTTTCGCAATAAATAATTCATCAAGTCATTCTGATCCACATCAGGATGGGCACTGCCATGGTTATGCAGGATACAACATATAGTTATGCTTGAATGTCAATCAATATTTTACTTATTACCTGTACAGTGGTACAGGTGGTCAATACACCTCAGGGTTTGCTGTCATATTTGTAACTTTACAGGTAAAACTATATATTAAATATATCTATATAATGATTGTTTATTGAAATATTGATTTTAGACACAAGCATATGTATGAACAGGTGATTGAAAAATAAATATTTATCCTTTAACAGGCCCATGAGAGGAGACATATAATTTTAAGGTTTAGCTAAATGCAGGAGAATGGGATAAGATTTCTTAGCAATGTTATGAACAGCAATTAACAGACATGGATGGGCTTATAACTGGAAATGTTTTTTCTGTTGTTAAGAGCAAGGACCATCTATTTCATCTTGGTAAGAAAATTGATCGGCAGATAAGGGTATTTTAAGAAGTAAACTACAGATTTTGGAAATTTAGCCATATTGTGAAATTAATTGCTATGGGAATGAAGCCCATATATGGTGTGTGTATATATATATGGTAAAACAGGTCTGATATAATTGATTACCTACCTGATAATTGTTTAACTTCATTTGATGCAATGATAGATTGTAATTTTTCATAATTGATCTTCGGTACATTAAATGTTTTCTTGCGTTTTAGCGAAAAATAATATTCATATTATGAATAAGAAATGGAGAATGCATTTACTTTCTATGAATATTAAACACAAGTCCGCTGATCCTGATGATGTAATCTATTTACTACATTGGGAAGCTAATAAGATATTAACTGATAACTGATTATGAGTTTTTATCAATTTCCCATCCCTACCACAGGGCCCCTTACACAGTGTATGTTTAACAAGGATTTGCACTTTCACTGATATATCCTAACTAATATATTCATTACATAAACATGTATTGATTCACCAACTGTACTCTTTGTTCAATATTCATCATTTAAATTCTAGGAATGAATATTTTTCATACTGTATTTATCCTACAGCAAGCCCAGAAAGCCATCATATTACTTGCTGAGTCAAAGAGGGCTTATTACAGGACAATGAAGTAAGTCTGACAGATTACAAGTTAACAGTGAAAAAATAAGCAGGTGCATTACAAGACATGGGCTTGTATAGAGACAAATTATCAAAAATATGAATATCTGTGTTTTTTTTGGTCTGGTGCCTTCTAGTAAAGCAAACTGATCCTACATTAAGCTTAGAGTATATCCGATACAAGGTCAGGTTTGGGCTTATTACCAGACAATGTAAAAATCTTTTATTGGTAATTGTAAGGAACAGCAATAGACAAGTAGGAGTTTATTTCCAAACAAGGGCCTATTATTAGTGTCAAACATCACATGTATGTAACTTACATTGGAAATTTTAATTATAATTCAATTGATGTCTTTTCAAAATCATGACTTTTTTCAGTATTTTCTATTTATATCACCAAATTTCAAATTGAAGATAAAAACTCTGTTCTTTTCATTGAGCAAATATTTATAATTATCAAAAACTCTCAATTAGCCTTGACTTTATAGAGCCATAATTTAAAAAGTCCTTCACATCAACTTAACTACTACTTTATTATCCTATAATTCAGCTTCTGATAAGAGACCCCATTACCTATATAATATATCACTTCAAGTTTCAATCTTAAACTTCAAAGAATGAATTAAGAGCATTTTCTACATTAATATATTTATAACTTGCTCACAATTTCTTTTAAAAAATTGAATTTACCGTTTGAGAAAAAAAAAAAACAGCCCACTATTGACAACCATTCACAATATAACTTTAATGCATTTCAAATTTTAAATGTGTCCATTTAAGCATGGAGGACTTTTTACATTCAATATATTTTTCACTTTATTTGACAAGAATACTAGGACACAAATCTGGTAACAACATGACAAGAGAGTATTGTGTTTTACAGGTGAAGTATGCCAGTTACAATTTGTACGAATGCATTCAGCTGGAATCCACACATAAACTTGGCATACGATCGAAACTACACACCAGGACATCAGATACTTGTATGTTAGCTGTGGCCGTCAAACAGGTATTAAAAACACAAAATCGGTCGAGTGTGACACTGTGTGACCTGCATGTACCCTGATACACACTACAATATATGGATACAGTACAGTACCAATGGAGATGTATTATGAATGAGCCCCAAGATCAATATCACCGAGCCAGGCATATCCAGCAACAGTCTGTATGACAGAACTGGTCTGCAATCCGTGCTGCCATCTAGTAGGAGATCATGTGCCATCACTACACCAACGGAACTACTACAGTGTCACCATGTTCCACAACATCACAGCACTTTATTACATTACCATCAAAACATGACACAGAATTGGGTCATACATGGACCTTGTGCACTTCCCTCGGGAGCCAATCGTGAAGGTGACAGATAGCTAACAACCTCATCTGACAATACAACATTAATCAAGAAATAACCTGTTCACTTTCACTCATTTACAAACAATGGAGCCATATAAGAATAACACAAGGTCAACAGATTTCTGTCCACACATTAACACTAATCACAGTCCAATATAACCAACTAGATGTTAACAGGGCTCAATTTTTCCTTAATAACGCTCGACTGTCTTCCTGATCCTGATAATTAGTGACTTGATAAAAGCATGATCACTAAATCCTAAGTAAGAAATTTATCCATTGATATGAATTCTATATACATTGTATATGAAAATTTCTTAAGTCTGGGTTTCATAATTATATTTGTCATTTATATATATAGCCAAACCTGTGTTTATATGTGTTTAACCATCAACTTCAACTACAGACTAACATGTAATCAATTCTACGTATTGAATTTGGCGGAGGATATCAACATATTGAGTTGTAAACAATACATTGAGTACATAGATACACAGGTGTATTATATATGTGCAGGTACACACAGAATATGGTCATCTCAGAATTCACAACCAAACATTGCTTTAATTTAGGAGGAAACAACTAATTAGGACAAGCTCACAATGGGACCAACACTGATTGAATGTACCAACTCATGTGTTAATAATCTACCTTTATGTTACACAACACAAAACACGGACATGGGGTAAATGTTCCTATATATATGCTGGATAACAAATAAATCAATCATATCTATGCACTTGTCCTTGACACTTTAATACACTGGCATTATATTACTATTATGACCAATGATTACAAATACACTGTTTGTTCAAAAACTTGTACATTTGTGTGTATACATAATTTTTTTTAGTTTGCAAAAGATGGAAATACGCAATTTCATCAATGAAAGCACTGTTGATAGAATTTGAAGCAAAAGTGATATGTTGGAAAATTTATTTTGTTGAAGACCTATAATCTTTTGATGTGACCAATATTTCAGATTCGATTCCAGACTAGGAGATTTACTATTGATATGATCTTCAATAATGTACAACATTAAAATCACCTGCATCCCATTATCGTCTGCATAAAATCGGCGACTGACGATCGATACAGGATAAATTAATAAACAGAAATATTGCTAGGTACATGAAAAGAAACAGCAATCAATGACCTTCATATATATTCAATATAAACTTTACTGCCCACAAAGTTGCAATAAGCAACATAAGAGATTTCCTTTATGGAAGCTATGCGAGCTCCAGTGTTTTTTACGGGACAGATCCCCAAGGTATGGAACCGTGGGCTATGATGCGAAAGTGTCATATTGTCCATTGTAACAGATGCCTCAGTCTATTTATGCTCAGGTAATGTTCTACCTGGACGATGGTGATTGGTACAAATATCCTGTGCGGAAGCAGTGCCAGCAGACATAAATACACACAGACCATTATTGATCCCTTCAATATATCATCATTTTAAGCTATACACTATATAGGGAGGGCCTGGACCCAGACATACGATATACAATATGGGGAAAGGTCCACAGCTGGCTGTTCCCTTCACAGAGTAGATGATGGAGATGATCTTTATGAGAGACATTTCTAGCACATCCTGTGATCTCAATTTCTTAGGTGTGTAGATAATTCATTTATAACAAACCTATTCAATTACACATAATTTCTAATACATTAACAAGCACTTTGTCTCAATATTATCAGATCTGTCAATGATGAGCATGATTTGAGCATGTCAATAAAGCTATTTGCTTCCATTTTTCTTACATAAAAGCAAACTTCATTACAGGTGAAAATAACACAGTGAGACTTTGTTACTAACCATTGGTATGACACATCATATTTGACTTTATTTGAAAAATATTCTGTACAGAGTCTTGGGCAATAAAATGTTTGCATTGCACAAACTACCAACGTGCTCTATCAAGCTTTCATGTCAACAACTTTAATCAAGCTGTCAAATTTATATTCAATAACGTAACGCAACTATTTATCATTTTATCATAAACTGAAAATATGATTGAATTGGTTCTAAACAAATGAAAAACGTAGAATTTTAATCAGTTGTTCACAGGGGAAAAAACATCATCATCAAAGAATTTTTTGAAAATAAATCTATTATATTCTGTGCAAAAATGGAATGCAGTATACTCGATTCTTAAAAACAGGTCTTTCATTTTGTTTTTAATGAATGCATTTATCAATCAATGTTTTCAATTCATCTGATATTACAATGTTGTCAGATGCCAAATATTTGTAGAACTGAGTTTCTCTTGTAGGGGCTAATACAAAATCAACTTCAATCTCGCTGAAATGGATTGGTAGCACTTCGCTAAAATATTCTTTTGAACTGGTGAAATAGTGCTCATGAATTGGTTACGTAGTGCCCATATCTACAGAGAAAAATTACGCTTTTCGAACTGGTGAAATAGTGCTCATGAATTGGCTACGTAGTGCCCATATCTACAGAGAAAAATTACGCTTTTCGAACTGATGAAATAGTGCTCATGAATTGGCTATGTAGTGCCCATATCTACAGAGAAAAATTACGCTTTTCGAACTGGTGAAATAGTCCTCATGAATTGGCTATGTAGTGCCCATATCTACAGAGAAAAATTACACTTTTCGAACTGATGAAATAGTGCTCATGAATTGGCTATGTAGTGCCCATATCTACAGAGAAAAATTACACTTTTCGAACTGATGAAATAGTGCTCATGAATTGGCTACGTAGTGCCCATATCTACAGAGAAAAATTACACTCTAAATACTCCCACATTGGCCAATAATAAAAACACACAAATTTCTCATGATTTTTTGACAAACAGCCCATGAAAGGTTAAGAAGAATTTCTGGATTCCAAACGGACCTCACAACATCTGTATTATCTATGTGTTACATCAATGTGCAATTTAATGTATTACTCGGTCTTTTACACTGATCTTTCAAGGTGAACTTTTCACCCGAAATAGACACCAAGCACATCACAGGAAATTGTACACAAATAACATGCCAAGATAGCAGACTTACCTATCATATTCATGTAAATGACCTGGTTTTACCTGGAAATAAAATTCAAAGGTTTTTAAAGAACATGGGCATTCGATTATAGAGCTGTGTACCAACATCAAAGGTTATACAGAGTAAAAAACTATGTATTTAAATTGATAACCTATATTTGCATATTAAGTTTACACTGAATCATATAAAGATTAATGAAAGTTTTTATGTGAAACTGAAAGAATCACTTTTCAAATGCAATTTGTCATTGAAGACTATTGACAAGACTAAGTCTTCGATCAGTTGGTGTGTCTTAGAAAGTCATGATTTATGATTTATTCGTAACTTGTCATTTCAATGGTTACATTGTTTCTATATTGCATCAAAATAAGCAATTAAAAAAGTTTTTGATTTAATGAAACAGGCTGTAACATCAGGAAATGTTCCACAGAAATGGGTGATAAACCTGACAACATGGCCAAACAATTCCCAGAAATTTTGATCCTTGTCTCATGCAGACATTGAAAGACTTGACCATGAGTTCACCTACTAAACTGTTAATCTGCTAGTCTCTTAGAAATGTGATACAACTGTCTGCTGAAGGCCATCAAATATTTTTTCCTAAACTATTTCTAAAATGGTATTCAATACCAACCAGAGAAACTTACATAAAACTTTCAGATTGCACAGAATTATGGCAGGACAATCCCAAGTGCCTTAAAATTAACAGAAACAAGAGAAATATCCTCTGTTTCTCAGCTAGAGAATATACTCACATCTAAAGGAATGCCGGTCAGGTCTCTTGTTCCACCTATGTATGTAAGATGGTTGTCTGTCTGTATAAAAGCTGCAAGAATTTAAAGCAAAATGTAAATTCTTAATGTCAATAGAGACCTCAATGTGTAAGAAATTAATGAATCTATATTTATACAAGAAGAAACGGGCCTGTACTAAACACAGGCATATTGTACTACATTTGGGAAAGTATCTGGAATTCAAAGTAAAATTTTTGTTAACCCTCATCTACCAGAATTTTTCAGTATTAATGAATTTTTAAAATTTTTCAAAACAATGAATTTTATGAGTAATTCCTAGTCAGTTTTGGAGCAGAAGGTGATTTCTAATTTTGGAATTAGATTTTAGCAATTTATCTATACAATGGTATTAGATAAAGGAACAAGAATTTTCACTTTAATTGAAAAATCTACAAATTGGCATTTTTAGTGAGAATAGGAATGATCTATACTGTATTTCTAAAGTAAACAACTGTCAGTGAAAATGCACATTGTTTGTGATGGTCATTCTGTTGGCGTTTGATATTGTCACAAGTGTTGTGTATTTGGTATGCATGCACTGTGAATACCAGCTGTCGCCAATGATGTTGAATCATGAGACCTTCAGAGTCTGATTCATGGTTCTGTAATAACTAGATTATACATAAGTTGGAAAAGAATGACCAACTGATCAACAGTGCTTAACTTTAAATTGTATATTTACAATATAAAAAAACAGCAATCTTGCTCTTGTACATATCATACATTTAGGAAAAAAAAGATTTGTTAAATATTGCAACACACCTGATGTTTTATTATTATCATGTAGTCAGAATTCCATTGAAAAAGACATGCATATACAAATATATTTATATATATATATATATATATATATATTTATAATGAAATGTGGGATCCGATTCAAAATCAAACATGTATGGGGAAGTGACTGTAAGAAATGAATTGAAAAAGAATCCCTTTCATATTTGTACTTGTACATTTGAATACGAAACAACTTGTAATAGTTCAAAAATCAATGATGGTCACTGATACATTGAATTGAAGATCTTGGCAAAATGGAACATATGCAAGTTACTGGTATTGCATGTATTTGCAAGTTTAAAAGCTATTGCATGGAACTATTTTCATGGATAATGGCAGTTTCAATGAAAAAAGATTGGTGCCTCACTGAAGGCTGCTTAAAGGCAACTCTAACACTGAAACAAGAAATTGAAATTAAGCATAAAGAAAACAATTGATACTGAAAATTTTGAAAAACCTAAATGGTCCCAGAGTCATCATTGTATATATGAACAAAAATAAGATCATCTGGTTTTATTTTCTTGCTTGTCAGAAATTGGTCCAATATATTCTAACATTTATTCCCAGTACCAAATCACACTTAACTGAAGAGAATATTTCAGAATATCTCTTCATTTGACAGTAAGAGACACACTTGGGTTTCATTTCTTCATCCAATCAATGAAACAGTAATAAATATAAACAGTTGCCATAGCAGCTGCCAATATATGCAGAACTTTTTCTACTTTTAATAGGAATCTTTCTAATGTCTGATTTCAGAACTGATAATAAAGCCTATTACATACAAATTATTACTGTGTTATCACAATATATTGTCAATTAATGGTGTCATAATTTTCTGTTTGATATTCAAATAAGTGTGAACATTACAAAAACTTTTTCCCTTTGATATAATTCTATACATCATAAAGTCTCTTTGTTTTTACAAGGTTATTTAGAACGTAAATAAAAACTGACTGTGAAATGTTCTTTATAATTGAATAATTAGTATTTAAAGAGATCATCCCATTGTACATCAATTGCATGTTACTGTAAAATCAATCATTTTTGTGGGAATTTTTATTGTTAATTGACAAATTCCTGTCATCAAACCATTGAAATTAGTATAAATTGATTGAGCCATTGTTCAATATATCTATCCATGAAATATAGTGATGCATCAAAAAAATTGCATCACACAAAAACATATGATTTTACTTGTATAATAATTATAAAATGTAATTAATATTCAACACAAATTTTTTGCAGGATTTTGTTTTAGTGAGTTCAGAGCTCCATCTCCAAAATTTTGATGAGACTAGTAACGGAGAGATCTAGTGGGTACAGAAAAAACAGGAGACTATGACTGAAATATTTGAAAACCACTGAAATCTTATATTCCTAGAATGGCACTTTAATAAAAACAAGTTACAAGTTATTGCACAACTGAAGTTACATATATATCCATGTCAATGGTAAACAGGAAGTTGGAAATAAAACAGAAACATTGAGGAAGTGTTAAGGGACTGTATGCTGCATAGGGTTGGTATAGATCAACATGTTTCTGTCTAGATTTAATGAGTTGTGGAACATCCATAAACCATGACAATTTTTAATGTATAGTCTGAAATGCAAAACATGAATTCTTTGGTCATACATGTATATATTACAGTTCCCACATGTAACCGGTTTTGAAAGAAATAAACATTATACTGCTGTATGTGACAATACTTCTGACCATAAAATTCTGCTCTAACTTAAACCTCATAATGTGAACATAACTAAACCAGTTTCCGTCGTAATCAGATAAATCTGGGTATCTGTAATTGAAGTCATTTCAAAGTTAACATGAGTGGCCATTATAGCAAAATCAGTGGAATACAAACACAACCTCAGGAGAACGTCCTGATGCAACCTCTGGGGAAGGTCTAGGCCTGATTATGTAAATTGTGTTCCTTGGAAAGCTGATATTGTGCACTGAACCTTTGTATAATGTGGTTGTATACTTGGGAAAGACGATTCTATCCAATTGCTAAAAAGTTACAAAATTTTGCATGTGAATAATCTAAATGCTATACCCCCATCCTCCTCTCTTTCATACTTTTAGCTCAATTTCCAACTTTTTACAAGGTGGCATCTTCCCAAAATGTCCAGGATTTAAAATTGAAGTAAATTCATAATAATTTTTTCTATTATTTCATGATATTGGCTAATGAAATTTCACATAGGAGGTACATTACTGGCTTCTGGTAAACCAACTTGTATGTCAAATGGAATATTTGCATTTAGAGTTTCTTTCCTTTTCATTGATAATTTCCACATTCAATTTTGCCTGTGTGTTTGAGGTATGTAATAGAAACATACAACTGGAGGTTGAGCACCCTCAAACAATCACATCATTATATTATACCGACATAGCTTGTTCATAACAATAGGTACATTATGTAAGTACAAACCAACATTCTTGAAAGACCATTCATTTTTCAAGACTAGTTATAGCATAACAGCAAGATCTAATCATTAACTAACTAATTTAAGTAGAAGAATGAATCGGGAGACATAATATAAAAAGTAGGCACCACATGATATTCCTGACCAATTTTCTATTTACAATTACTGTATGTGTCAGCTCTACCGACTATATACCTGAATTATCAAACTTTACCTTCCACTGAAACATGTATTTTAATACCGGATGTATTTCATTTTACCTCCATACAATAAAACTTTGTGATCAAATTTAAACTTCTCCTTAAAAATCTCCAGCTAACCATAAATTCCAGAATTTAGCTGTTGTGAATTACCCTGGAAAACAACATTTACTCTGTTGCTTTTTCAGCTTTTGTAGTATAGTAATTGGATAGTTACTTAAACCATAATTACATCCTCATTCCTTAGTAATTACCTGAATTTTAACTGACATTGCAGTTCCAGGTGATAATGTGGACATTGTGGTTTGGGTTTTTGACAACAGCTGACAATTATGGCAATATAAGGACTAATCTTTTTTTTTTCCAAGTATTTTAAATATTGTGAAGTAAACATGGACAGAAAACCAAATCACATGATGATAACGTTATGTATAATTGAGTAAAGGATAGAGCCAACACCGCTGTTGTATTTAATAGAGGTCTGCAGGTTATTCGCCTCCCGCCTGGATACCCTAGGGTATGCAGGGGATTGATGAGAAGGGGTGAGCTTAAATAGGTATGAATCAATCCAACAGACAGGAGGCGGGTTCTTCAAAGATTTGTTATAGGTAATCGGTCATGTATAATTTTTACACCTTTTTTGTTAATGGGGTCTTGTTCTCAATAAGAAACGAATTCAAATTGTATGCTATATAGTATATGTAACTGAATCTTTTATACATATATATTACCACTGGACCATAAATAGTTGTACCTGACCATTTCTATTCTTAACATATCTGTGAAAATATGGGGCTGAGAACGTAAACAAGTATAAAGATCATGTTTCTCAATGTGCTAAGAAATCCTACAAGTATATGAACTAGTCGCCTGTAAGTCAAAACATTTAATATGCAAAAATAATTGCCTTCAAAAAATCCATTATATCTGAAAAATTGAAAGGATATTTATTCAATATATCCACCGACAGTTTACCACCAATGATCAATAAAGCAAAAACATTTCAGGATTCAGGGGAATACATATTCTAATGTATTGCACATATATATATATATCGAGTAATGTGTTCATGTTCACACCTGGTTGGAGACGACACAAAAGATTATTGTGGCATGCAATATTTATTATTTCATCCATCTAATCATTTACTATGTCATGCATATGGTTACTCCAACCAGTAATTGCCTTTAGATCAAACATTATAATTAACACAAGTATAATTTTTATAAATTTAGGAAATATTTGCTGTTGTATCATTTAGAATGAAATGAGTTATATATCAACTCATGATCCAGACCTGTTTTAACTTAATAAGGGAGAGAAATCTGACTCTTGGTACATATTAAATTAAATTCATTTATGGATGGCCTCCAAATAAATGACATCATGTAAAAACTCAGAATATATCTACGGGAAGAAATTGTATATAAACTACTTTGCTGTTTACACAACAGGAAGAACAAACAAAATTAAGCATGGTCTACGGAAACTATAAGTTGCATGTGTACAATATTTCACTGTTACTATGAACAATACAGTTACAAACAAGGAAATAGGGCAATCACCAAGGTTTCAATATATTTGACAAACAATAAGGACTTGAATGCGTGTAATAATAGAACGCTACAAGATTGATGATTATCGAGTACAAATTAAGAAAAAGGACCTCGTTAACACAATTTGCAAACTAAATTGTTCTTCATAAATGGATGATGAATAATAGATATTTATAGTCCCCCAGTTAACTTATAAATCTAACATATAAAATACAAGCAAAAACAACCCATGATATACTGTAGTGGACTTAGCAAATGAATGAAAACACAAAAATAATCTCGCAGGAGAGGAATTTTTGCAAGGAGGGGGACACAAGTTCACAGACCATCCTGCATGCACTCTGTATACATGTGTTACTAAACGAATATGCTGGTCATTGGTGATACTAAATACATACTTCAGGTATCAATCTGTTCATATTGTGGGTTGTTATGTGTAAATTAGAGATATTGACCCAGATCTATCTGATAGTACACCACGACTTGTTATCGTATCCGGATGATAAAATGTGTCCTATATATGTACATTTGTAACGCTGTAAACACATAAATGATGTAAATCCCAAAGCATCGTATTGTATTCTGATGCGTGTAGAAGTCATTTGAATTCAGAGATACTATTTAAATCCACACACAACGCTGATAAGCAAATGTAAATTTGGTCTGATCAACGATTCATTTGTTTGTAAACATTTACGTTACGGTTACAGAGGTGACACTTGTGTACCCAAAATTAACTGGAAATTCCAATAATCAGACAATATATAAGAAAAGATATATACTTTACCTTGATTGTGACTTTCTACTGCTGTTGTATGTGGGAAATAATTCTGAATACTGTGAAATAATAATACAAAATGAAACCATTCTACTGACATCTTTTCTCTGTGACAAGCTACCCGCGCCATGCTGTTTCCACTGTATCACAAGAAATTTTTCATTTTCCCGACAGGTGAAAAATGAAAACATCAGATTTTGAAGATCACTGCATATCTTTAAATTAGCGGTATTATTAACAAGAATATCTGACACTGTTATAATCAGCAGGTGATAGAAATAAATGTTTGCTATGTAATTAAATATTTTGTGCGAAACTAAATACATCAGCTTTACTTCATATCGGAATTGCGGATTCGTGATTGGTTGTAACTTGGTAACCCTATATTGACCCATTTCCGTTTATAATATGCATCGCGCACCTGAGTTACTGGTTTATATTGCGAGAAAACACGATATGTTAATAAGAATGACATAAACATCTACTGTCAATGCCAAAATATCTACGCAAAATAATGGATACGGTAAATAATCTTATCATAGATTGACCAATTGAAATTTGCCGTGTATGTGTTCAACGACTGCGCCATCTGTCAATTCATTGTTTACTTCCGGTTTAACCCACATGGGTGTTTTGTACACCAAACTGTCTCATTTTAACTAAGTTTCACCTGTTTAAAGACTATTTTATATATAACTATTGTGGTAAGTTGGTGTCTGATCTAACACATAAGAACGTAATTATAAATATAGATGGAGTTCTTTGAAAACAAGAAGAACTGATTATTACTATGTCAAATCAAGTTCTTTTCCTTCGTTTCATACCAAGATACTCAATACCAGAATTGATAGGTACCCGTCACAACACAATTTCGTTAAGGTTATCTGCATTTGCATATATGTTCTAAAGCATAGCGTATAATAAACTATATGTCAATATATTTACATAGCTGACATAGTAAATAGATTGACAGTTTTATGTGGTGGGATAAATAGAATGCTCATGTACATATATATTAAAAATTAATTGCTATTTCTGATGCAATTCAGTTGATGTATTACGGATGACCATCGCTTTTAAAAAACGATCCATGAATTCACATGTAAAAAAACTGCACTTTTGTCCAACTCCTTGAGCAGTGTCAGTGCCTTAAATTATAGTATAACATAGTTAATGAAATGATTTGGAAGGTAATCTTTTTTGGAGACAATATGCAGTTTAAAGCCTAAAGTAAACATTCTTCTGCCATATCACAGAGATTAATTTTTGATACACTGTCCATGTGTGTGTTACAGTGACAAGTCGTATAGCTCTTAGGAAGGAAAAACTGAACATATTTATATCAATTATGTTTTTTGATATTCAAGAGGCGACAGATCTTAGGAACAAGTACATAAACCCCAAAAAGAAATGTTTTATCTTTTCAGTGAGTGTTTGATGAACAAGATTGACCAATTTTAATGCCAGCGATCAGTGGCGCTGTACCCAGTCTAGGACTGCATCCCAAAACCCAATATAAGATTATAATAAGTGATTTATAACTCAAGAACCAAAAAAAATTGACTAGATTTCAAATTTTCTTTTGAAATCTAGAATATTAAAATAGACTTTTAAAGAAAATTTGAAATTTAGTTGGTTATTTCTTCTTTTTTTTTCAGGTTTAGAAAAATATTTATTTCCTCAGCAATTAACTTAAAGGAGGCTGCCAGGGTTGAGGAGCCCTGGGATCAATCCTCGAACAGCTGAATGCCATCACGCAGGAGGCCTCTCATTCAACATTCTGACACATTTAGCTATATTATAATAAAAAAAATATTCTGGTATACCTAATATAAATAGACAGACAAACAAATAAATCTCCTTACATAAACAACAAAGCAGGGTAAACAAACAGGACGGACAAATGGACAGTGACCAGACAAGAGATAATAAATAGATAGCCAAGACATAAGACAAACAATGTAACAAAATGCAGGGCTGTAAGAAGCATGATGCTTATCAATTTTTATTGGTTGTTCTTTACAGAAGGGACATAAATATTTCTGTTATTATAATTAAATAAGCAGCTCTTGAAAAAATAGAAAGAAAGGTTAGGTGTCACAATCAGGCTTTGATAAAGTTGACCATTCTCTCCCTGGGTTTTTGATTTCTTGGCTTCATGTTGATTTTCTGATATGCGCTTTTGTACTTTATATGTTTTCCTAATTTCATTAATAAGTGCTAATATAGAAAGGCTGTTTTTAAGACATTTTGTTTTTTATATATAATAATATATAATCTTAAACTTATCACATTATCGACTGTAGCCTTTGCTTTATCATTACTTAAAATTCCAAAGATGAAAGATTTCTTATCTAATACAAAGTTAGTATGAAAAATCTGAGACAATCTCTCAAAGTTAAGTAGCAATCATCTCACTTCTTGACAATCCCAAAAGATGTGTTCAATTGTTTCTCTATCTGTTTTACATAATGAACAAAGAGAAATATCAGTTGATCCCATCTTAAATCTGAATTGGTAATCAAAATGTGGTGATTAATTTCATATTGAAGCCATTGAAATTTAGTATTTTTAGTAACTTTGAAAGGAAGGATATAGATTTGTTTCCATGTGTCATCATTGATATTGTAGTTAATCCATTTTAATTTACCAGTGGGTGTGACATTATTTTTACATAATGCCTTATACATGCGTCTAGCTTCCATCTTGCTTTTTAGAATAACTTCTAAACTTAAGAGAATATACTGGTATTTTATTGATACATGTTCATTATTTTGTTGATGTTTGTGTAGTGCTTTTGTTATTACTGATGCTATGCCATGATATTTTAGAAAGTCGCAGCTAATGTCATATTTATGCTTGAATTTTTCATAGGAAAGACACAGTATATACTGTATATACAATAAATACAATTTATGCTTTTTCTCATCATGATTCAAAGTCACTGAAACAACCTATTACTTTAGGGAATTTGATTTATGTTGAAACAAATGTTAGGTTCGAAAATACCTTGAAAGAGTTCCTGAAGGCAGAGGTCAGGCCAAGGTTATTGTTACTGTTTATAGAAATTTGTCAAAAATTGATACTACTTATTTGTTGGTAATGAAGGCATTTATGTCTCACAGTCTGACTTTAGCTATGCTTTTATCTTCTAGTAAATTTGGCATTAGTGAGTACAAAGTATTTTCCGTCATATGAATCTGTTTTGGACTGTTCCAGAAACAGAGACAACAGAGAGATTACCTTCTTCCTCTGGATGTGTAAAAAAATTGTGTCTCCATGGTAACAGAGTGGCTTGGGAATGCCTGGACGGCATTGTACTTTTACCTGGTGAGACCAATGTGGAAGTGGGTACTTCGCAAGTACACTGGTCAGTGTGAGCTTCTGCGCATATCATACCAGTATGATGAGGGCGCTAAACGTACCAAGAGAATTGGTGAGAATTGACTTTTCAACAGATACCACAATTATTTGGTTTTTACTAAAAATTTGAAAATTAATATTTAGTTTTTTATTTACTTATTAAGAAAAGTCGCTGAAGCTCTCTGGGGTGACCTGTCTGAAGGAGCTCTACAAGTCTGACAACATCCCAGATGTTACAGTTGCTGCTCAAGAGGTGATGACCATTAAGTCCATTGTAGCGGAGGTCCATCCCAGGTAGTATTTGGTTTCATAACCTGAAGAACATATAACATTGAGAGGTTAACATTAGAAAGTTAAGCACTTAAGTTACCCTGCAAATATATAACTCCTGAATCTGTTGTAGTTCTGCAGTCATACCAAAGTTTCATTGCCCTGTATTTATGTCAATTTATCCTTTATTAGGCATCAAACTCCTAAAATAGAAAAAAAATTCATAAACAGGTGGTCGCTCTAAACAATGATCGCTGTAAACAAGTGGTTGTTGTAAACAATGGTCATTGTAAACAGGTGATCACTGTCAACAGGTGGTCACTGTAAACAAGTGGTTGTTAGCAATGTTCCCTGTAAACAAGTGGTTGTTGTAAACAATGGTCATTGTAAACAATTGATCATTGTAAACAAGTGGTCACTGTCAACAGGTGGTTGTTGTTAACAATGTTCATTGTAAACAATTGATCATTGTAAACAAGTGGTCACTGTAAACAGGTGGTTGTTGTAAACAATGGTCACTGTAAACTCATTGGAAGCAAGTGGAATCCATTAGATGGTAACCATTACTTTCGGTTTAATTTTTTTTATAAAAAGAAAATAGTTTAAACATAGTGAAACTTACACAGATTGAATGGTTTCAGAACAAAATGTCACATTGTAAAGGTTGTCGCTTTTACCCTGTTCCAATTAGCACAGAGGGCATTACAACACCTGTGTCTCAAAGTAATCAGGTGGGCTTATTACAGGAAAATAAAGAAGTATTTGTTGAACATGCTACTGAATGACAATTTATATGGGTGAGTTAATTATTCTAAGGCTTATAGGCTGACCAGTATAGTGTTGGAATTGTTTAAAGAAAACAGATAGGAGATCTATACAGAGTGGCAAGGGCACATTCTATTGTTTGAGATACATTAGATCATTGCTAAAGGGAGGCAACTCAACTGAGTTTTATGCACATATTTAAGTTGACACTTTTGAAAGGAAATAGTCTCCTAAGTAGAACATTTAGATAATTGCATTAGATTTTTTTAATGTAATCCTTGTTACCTGAAGGTCTATATTAAGTTATCAGTGGTGCTGATGTAAATATTGAATTAACACTTTTCTTATTGTGTCTCAGATTTATGGACTGTTTCCAAGTCTGTCTCTGTCAGATTTGTGGATATAAAAAACTGAAGAATGAAGTGGACAGCATAAAAAAAGTGCCATATTCCGCAGAAAATCCAGATCATGAAACAAAGCTATTGAAGGTATTGTGCTGTGTGTGTTCACTGTCATCAGTCAAATTAATCGTAAGCATTCTGAATATTGCAGATATCAAAGTGTTATTATTTGAACTCATGAATTTCATCCTATCCTGTAAATGATTACCGTGACTTACAGCTCATCCTGTTTTGTGATGTACTGTGCAGTGAAGCCAGACAATTACAACCACACATGACTTACAGCTCATCCTGTTTTGTGATGTACTGTGCAGTGAAGCCAGACAATTACAACCACACATGACTTACAGCTCATCCTGTTTTGTGATGTACTGTGCAGTGAAGCCAGACAATTACAACCACACATGACTTACAGCTCATCCTGTTTTGTGATGTACTGTGCAGTGAAGCCAGACAATTACAACCACACTTGTGTCCTATTTGTATCATAAGATTTACTGTTAATTCACGCGTTATCTTTATTTTTTTTTTAAATCTTATATCATTTTGCCTTTGTGTATTGTACCTGCCTTTTTGTACATCAGTTATAACCAATAATCTCACCTGTATTGCTATAAGTTAGTGAAGCCAGAGGAGACTTAGTACTTGACTCCTTGTCTGTCAGTCCGCCCATCTGTCTGGATGTTGGTTACCAGACGATAACTCGAGAAATGGTGGAATGGTTGAAACTTCATACGTTTTGGCTTCCAGATAATGTTGTTGACCGATTGTATTGAAACTTGATGCAATCTCATTATTAGAAAATATAAATGGTGGGATCAAATTAGGAGTCAAAAGGTCAACTGTAAAGGCTTGAAGGTCACTTTCATTTATCACCATTTTAGGGCCTCGCATCTGTGTTGCTTAGAAAATGTAATTAACATCAGGGGATGAGTGTTGCATGCAACACTATCTGTCATCTTGTTCTAATTTACCTTCAACTTCATATCATTTTATACATTTTGATACTATAATTATAACCTTTGTCTTATTTGTTGGCCTATGTAACCTCGGGTGGAAATCCTAGGTGTGTGGTTTAACACTTACTATCAGTATAGTTTGTTTTTCTCTGGAAGCTGAGAAATAGACCAGTCTACATTGACGTGGTTGTGTCTATGGACAAGACACTTAACCCTGATTGTTCTGAATGGCATGAAAAGGGTCTCCCCTATTTGTTCAGTGAGGTACATACAAGAATACAAGAAAACTCTGTATCTTGGTGTTCATGGTGCAAAAACCAAGGAAACAAACAAACAAGCATTACATAATTATGTACAAGCTTGTTTATCGAAGTGCATATTATCCTGCATCTTAGCTACTTGTTTATTTATCTTGCCCATAAATGATTTACCTTTTTGTCCATATATCAAACAATGTGTTGACCTGTTCATAAATTTGCATATGCATTTAGTTGTTAATTTATTTGTAAATTTTTTTTTGTAAATTTGTTTGAATTCCTGTGTATTTACCTGGATATTCATATGTAAATTACCTGTGTATTTTCACCTGGACAGTTATGGAAGGTCATGATGCCTGATGTTAAACTTGAGATGAGGATCAGCGACCAATGGAAAGAAATTGGTTTCCAAGGTGACGACCCCAAGACTGACTTCCGGGGCATGGGCATTCTGGGCTTGTACCAACTTCTGTTAGTATTCACACAGATGTGTCTTGAATATATTGATCACAATGTTATGATATGGTAAAGTTATTGTTAAATCTTATGAACATTCATTAAAGTGTCATTGTATAGTGTTACTATAAATGAGAAGGGAAAAATGTAGATCTTAAATACTATACTAATTTGAAATACTTTTGAATCGGTGACCTCCATTATTGTTGATAAGATATATTTTTAACTCACATGTTTGAACTTTACATTATTTGTATAATGATACTACCATTTTGTAAAATTAATATCTGCCATCTGCCATGACTTTCGTTTCATGTATTCAGGAATTAGATTCAAAATTTGGTAATAAATGTAAATAATGCATATTATATTTGGGGGAAAATAGGAAAAAGTGATATGCATAAAAGGAGACATTTATTACAGGAATAGCAATGGAAGCCTTTTGTTTATTCCAGCTTTGAGTTTGTATTGGTAAATGTAATCATTGATTAGTTGATGGATGTTTTCTTCTCTAGATATTTCGCTGTGGAGCACTCGGAGCAGTGTCAGAGAATTTTATCACGCTCCCACCATCCAACCTATTGGTAAATACGTCTTACTTAATCTCTCACTACAGGTAATAATGAAGTTGCTAATACATAACGTAATATTTAATAATGATGTAATATAAGTGGATTTGCAAAAGCAGGTGCTTGCAGGCACAAATATTCTATATTAATAGGAACATTTAATATATAATAGGAAATATGTTATTTTTATAATTTAGACTGACTGTGAATTCTAATTTGATTTTAAACATTTACCTTCCATTGGAATGTCTGTCTTCCACAATTTTACAAATTTTTCCTGCACCTGTGAGTATGTTCCAGGAAGGCACATTAAGTAAAATTATATTGTATATTGTACCTTAGCTCTACACAGGGTTATTATGCTTCCCGAATGGAGAGCATATAATCGCAGTTTTGTCTGTCTGTCTTAATTTTGTTCCGAGCTTAACAGAAAAACTAAATGAGGTATCAACATAAAACTTCATAGATAGATCTTAAGCAGGAGAAGGACAGTGCACAAGAACTAAGATTCTCTTTTGCATAATATGGGAGTTATTGCCCTTTGCTATTTTTCATTGTTAAATTTTGTCCTATTTGGGGAGCATAACCCATTCCTGTCAACCCTTGTTCCACTTTTGTTTATTACACCCACAAATTGCTAAGTTTTGCTTGCAAGTACATCCTGTAATGGAAGATTATTGTTTATTGATATTATTGCACCAATATATATGAAGTAAAAATCTTGTGATCAGTTTTAATCCTAGATTTAGGGAGTATTGAGGAATGAACTGTTTTGTATATCCTGATATCAAAATGTGATTGATTTCATCATTTGTAATTCTTTACTGGGAAAATGTCTGAGAAATCAAAAATACTTTGTTTCTAGATAAGTGGCCAAAACACAGTCAAACTTGCTCGCAGTAATTGACACCTCATGATTTGATCAAAGCATTTACCTGTTCTGTACAGGCATTTTTGCCCTGTGGCAAAATTTCATACATTTCAATGAAGAGTGTTTCCTGACAATGGGATTACAATGGCCTGCTATCATTGGCTCTGTGTTACGAGGTTAATTAATGACCGGATACAGATTTAAATCTTATTGCTTAATTACAAGCCATGATGTTTGATAGAAAATAATGGGATGTTGTGTGATGTTCACCACCACCATTGTGGTAATGACATTTACTTAGGTCTAATTTATGGAATTTTGGAAACAATTGCAGGAAATCCTATCACTTGTATAATGATTTCACTCATTCACAAAGTGTCACTTTTTAGAATTAAGCATAAAAGCATGATAAACACAGTGATTTATTTGTCACTCATGCATTCTCTGATTGATTCAGGCTAGCCGTTGTCAGAACATCGGCAAACTCTGTTGTAATTTCTACGACCAAAGATGTATGATGTTAATGCTGTCGTTTCTGGACATTATGATCTTAATTTGCTTTCTTTTAAATTCATAAATGCCTAAAACATCTATGTATCAGTCTTGAAGTAATTACTGTAACACTTGAAGACTGTTTCATTTAAAATGGGACATAACAGCACTAATGTAGACATAAGCATGCATTATCGATTTCTTATTTTATCTTTTTTCATGAATGAAAATATTTTGTTTTAAGATGAAAATGCATCTTTTCATTTAAACTTGAGTTTTGGTATATGTTGTGTTTGTTCAGGTAGAAATATCTTGTCATCAATCATCTATAGCCATGAACATGATGATGGCGATAAAACCTACCACGAATGATTCAAAGTCTTGATGTATCAAAGTTTTTTTGGTACTCCCTTGAACTTCGAAAGTTTTACTATATTTTCACTTAAAAAGGCTGTGTAAAATTGCCAAAAATATATATATATAATTTTCTTTATGTAATCAGTTGTTTCTTCCAGAAATAAATAGACCATGTGAAATGGTATATAAGTAAAATATGAAATATAGGTAAAAATAGCAGATGTGATTTCTAACTGAGAAGGAACACCCCCAGTGAAAGACATTATTAATGCCATGGGCATGTTTCACCACCAGCAGCATGAAAGCCCCACTATTATTTAAACATGTGATTCAAGACAGAATTCAATTGTAGTGACTGAAAGAAAAAAAAAGTTAAAAACAAAACTATACTCAAAATATATCAATCTGACACATCTTAACAAATCCATAGCTGTGAAATGGTAGAAATTATTTCCCATTATGTTTGATACATGTTTGAAAATTTGCGTTAACCACTGATTACCACTAACCAGCCTTTGAACAGTAACCAAGGCCAGGTATTAAACATCCCTTTGACTCAGTGAACCCAGGGTTCCATTCTTGGCAACCCTCCAAATGCTTGGAAATACAAAAAAGATTTGAATCCTTCAAAAAGAAAAAAGAATACTGCTAGGAGAAGTTTTTACTATTATATGGTTACAGTAATAACCTATACAAGCATTGGGGTTATACAACTAGAATTAATACAACATTTTCACATGAATTTTAATGTCCATATTACTGTGCTTGTTTTGGAAATCTTGGAATTTTTTTTCTGAAACTCCTGTGTTAAAAAAAAATTTGTAAAAGAGTTTTTTCTTTTCATTTTTTTGTTTTCTTTTTAGGTATCCATATGCTGTGGTTGGCATCAATATGACTAAAGTCGCATATGAACTGTTACAAAGTGGAGCCCTACGCACACACTTCTACAATACATCAAAGGATCAACCTTTCCTCCAGGATTTCCATGAAGTATATTGTAAGTTATGAAAAACACAAAGTAGTGTTTTTATTTCTACTCAAACAAACAAATAATAACTTTTCTGCTTTCCTTGACCACCCATTTACCATGTGAGACATATTTTCAACTTTTTGAAGAAATAATCAGAAAGATAAAGAACATTTGTGCTATTTTTTCTATTTTAGAAATAGTAAACTTTCATGGAAGAGACAAAAAAGATCATTTAGAAAATTTGTACCAAATGAATATGCATAAATCTAGTATTTTGATAGGGAAAATTTCACTTCTCACTCTAAAGGTAGAATTTTTATTAACATCATAAGTTGTCTTACTCCAAATGGGGTTAGTAACAAGGAATCAATTTGAATACACAAGAATGTGAGGAAAATGTAGAATGTTGCATGAGTTTGTCATCACGTTGTGTAGAAAATGTCAGCATGTACTGGAGAAAACAAACGGATAAACACAGAAATATCAGTCATGGAAGAAAATGTTAGTCGGATTCAGAGAAAATTATGTTGTTATTAAGACTAATGTAGCTCAACATGCCTGGCCATGTTCATGATATGATGAACTCTTTTTAATGTCAGAATCTGGGGTCAAGTGTTTAAGATATAATCTGGAGTTATTTATTTGACACAAATTAGACTTAAACTGACAATGCAAGTTTAAATATATTCAAAAAACCATTATGGTCACTTATCTTGCCATATTTTGTTTATTTAAATTTATTAAATTTCAACAACACAAAGATAATGTCAATAATACTTTAAGAAATGGAAAATGAATATTTTTCAATCTTCATTGGTAATGATAATAGTCTTTTTTTTATTTACAGGCTACATGCTGTTTGAGTTTGACAAGTTTTGGATCGACTCAAAGCCAAAAGACATTATGGAATTTGGAAGACTACAGGGAAAATTTAGGAAACGTGTTCTTGATAAACTAAAAAATGACCCGTCCACAGTTTTAAGAGCTGATTTCCAGAAAGAAAACACTAGACCATGACATAGACGAATACATTAGTGGTTATCTACTAAATGGAAGGAATTGAAAGAATATTGGAATATTTTCTGGTTTATAGATTCTGTATTAATGCTGTATGCTGTGTATATGTGACAACTGTGGATTTGATGATGAAAATAACTAGTCAACCTGTAAGCAATTTTGTTGATTTTTATTTGACACTGATAAGAATCTTTTTGATTGAGAACATTTTCATAGGTCACCACCTCAAGAGATTTTCAAGATATTTGACCCCAACCCCTTTTTCATGGAGATTACTGTAGAAGACTAATACTTTACTGTTAGTGTGAGACTGAAAAACCGAATCAGTTATATTTGAATATTTTGAAAATAGGTCCATCTATTTGCTCTCCTTGTATTGTAAAGGAGGCAGGTTATTCTTTGAAAGAATAAATTGTCTTTGGAAAAATTAATCAACATTTGTCGAGGAACTTTTAATGGTTTGAGTGTGTATTGCTGCAACAATATAATGGAAGTGATCAGGTAGGAATCTCAATCTTACTGGTAAGTGCTGACAAGAATATGAGGGATGTAGTCATTTACTCAATAATATGTGATGTGTTGAAAGAGCATTATAACATGAGAATCAATTTCATTCCGAAGGTCAGTTATTGTTTTGAAAGTTTTGAAAATTTTAAACACACTGATTGAGTCATAGAGTGATTTTTCTACAAACTGTCTTTGTTTAATTCAATTTTTTTTATAAAACGTAACATTTAGAATCCTCAGAATGAGTTCAGATTTTAAAAGATGTGAATTTTTTTGTTTATCTCATCATTTTTATGTTACACAGTCATGTTTCAAAGAGCTTTCTTGTTTTTTTGTTTTTTTTTCTGCTTTAATATCCCTTACAGTGATGTAAAGTTTTTAACATAATAATAGATTTAGCATTCATCATAGCTATTGTTTTTTCTGTGCAAGTATTGAATTTTTACCATACCATCAACTGGAGCCATTTTATATCCCCATCCCCCACCAACAACCTAGGTCATTACAGGAAAGGACAGGTGCACTCATCCACAAGAAGAAAGGTATTGTCGCCTGTCTTTTTCTTATACAATAAACCTAATAATGCTCTCTTTATTGGGCATATTTGTTCAGTTGATAACTTTTGAATATTAAAGTCATAACTTGTATCCCACTTTGACAATATTGAACAGTTGATATCACATTCTGTAGAACCTAAGATTGTGATTCTGATATTGGGTGGTGCACCTTAGCAAATACAGAGTTATGCCCCTTTGTTGAATTGCCTTGTTTTGTTTACTTCTGATTTTGAAAATTACTTCTAATTTCATTTTTTATTCTGGAATTTTTTCCCTCTGATAGATACAAACAAGGTTTATTGGAAGATTGATTAGATGGAAGAATTTTAGGAAATTTTTGTATAAGCAACTTATTTGAAATTCAGCGAGTTCAAGCAAATAAATTTGTTTGCTGATCTGTACAGTTTACAATGAAGCATCAAAGAGACTGAAAATGTCCAAATTTCTGTTGCTCTAAACTCAAAAAAGCAGCATTTACAAAAATCTCATAAAATTATGTGATTGTTGTATAAAAGAGAAAATTGTTGGTTGTCATGCTACTATGATGATTTTTTCAATTAAGATTAAAAGAGTCACAAAATAAATCATAATTTTTAATTTTGATGTCGTAGTGTCATTTGAGTAGAGTTTGTCAAGTCTTAAATATAGTCAAATATTGGAGCAAGAAAGTTTTATCCAACACTTTTAAATCTTGTACCCTAACAGTTTAGTCAAAAAGAAAAAAAAAGGAAATGAAAATGATCCATGACAACCAATACCGATGAATATGGAATAAATTGTTGTAAGATTTTGAACGTCTAATTGTTTTTAAATTTCACAAATAGAAAAAATGTCATTCTATCAGTTCATCATTTTGTAATGCTTTCCAAATACAGGTAACCACCATTCCTCTGTAACTGATATTTTGGTATAGTTACTGAATTGGTTTGTTTCTGGTAATACACATACACAATCAGTTATTGTGAAGAGCACAACAAAATTTAAAGCTTTTATAATGTGATCAGTCATTATACTTTTCAATTTTAAATCCTTTGACTGTTCAGCTATCATAAAAACTATTGAAGATAAAGAAAGCAAGAGAAAACAAATGTATTAAGAAACAAGATTTGATGTTTTTATTCTCTAAATTTAGCAATAAAAATTGTATGCATCCATACGCCGTAGTAGTTAAAAATACTTCTGTATTTCCATTCTGTTCAGTTGCTAATAATTTATATCTTTATCAAATTTTTGAATTTTTGGGAAAGTGCACCCCCAACCCCCCCACCTCACCCCCTTGTGTCATTTATAACATTGGCCTTGTGTAAAATAACAGGTTATTAGATGGTGTTTATCTATGGCTGGTTTGTGTTCCTCAGGAAGCAGGCCGGTCTATGCTGGTTGTATCCTTGGGCAAGATACTTTACCCAAATTGCTCAGAGCAGCATGCAAAAGGGCTCCTGTATATTGGCCTATTGTTAACGTTCAAACTTCAAGAAGACACCACCCTAAAAATGACTATCTGTTCAAGGGATGATATACTCAGGAAATATACTCTCAGGTCCTTAATAACAATCGCTGAAGAATCCAAGAGGTTGGGAAAAAAATGTGCCACACAGTTTTATTCAGCGTGTATTGAATCTTTCCTCAAATTCACATAGAAAGTTGCTTTTATCACATGTTTTCTGTACAGTATTTCCTAAAAATTACCCAGAATGAGAACAAAGAACTTGATCTCAAGAGAGATTTTCAAAGAAGCAGTAAATTTAAGATGTCAGTATTGTACAGAAGCCACATTAGAGAATTCTACTTTTCCATGAAAATTTAGAATGGGAAACAATTGGGGAAAATATGAATTAAACTGCTCTACGATGATTGATTTAAAAAAAAATGAAGACAACTGTTAAACAACAGAGTGTACTTTGCAATTAATCTAGTAGATTTGTTAGTCTGCCTCTTGGTTCTGTTTTTTCTGTGTTTGTAAACCTTGTTGTCATTTGAGAACATAATATTACCTACTTGGAATGACCAAGATCTACATGGCGGGTGTTGTTGATGAAGCAGAAGACACTCACTCTTCTGGAACACTTGGTCTTATTCTCTTTGTACCGTTTCAGGACTATCCCTATAAATCTAATTTTTTTTTTCATAATTTGCCTTAGCATATTCAATATGAGATTGGATTGTGATTATGACACGTTAACTGCCATCCAAGGAAGAAACAAACGAAAAGAAAATGTCCATAAATTTGAGTAGATACAGTAGAGTCAGATAGTGAAGGGATTGAAATCACACTGATGTCTGGTCTTTCAAGGGTTTGTCAGTTATGGTAAGTCCATCTAAAATGCTGAAACCAAGGAGGCAATTTGTGAAAATTAATTTTTAACCAAAGTGATGTATATAATGAAATAAAAAAGATAGGTAATTTAACATTATATTTGAATAAAATCTTTTTAATCTGGATGATTTCAATTTTGTAGCAATGACATCACATAAATTTTAATAGAAAGAGCATGACAATTCTCAATTTACAGCCCTACTCCTCTCTTAGATCTGAGGTTTTATTTTAATAGCTTACATATGCAGCTGACCAAATGTTTTTTCATATATATATATATGATCAATGAAGTAATAGTGACAGTAAGTGATATATAACTTACTAAAAATGCTTGTTAGTGAATGACCTCCAGATGGCAGGAATTGGCACTGATCCTGTGCTACATTGATATGCAGAAGTAGACAGATTTTATGTTAAGCCTCTCGGAAATAATCAAAGTAGATTATTTGTTGACTATTAAACTTCCCTATATGGCTCATCAGGAATTTCTTGAAACTAAGTGTTCTGAGTCAATCTGTTTGTTGTCAATATAATGTGTGAAAATAGTATCACTGTGCACAAGCCTTTGAATATTGAATCAAGTGTGACATGCTGTTGTCCATAAACGGAAACGTTGCAAAAGAGAAATTTGAAAGTTAATGTGCTTATAATACATCTTGGCTGAAAGTTGTCCTGGCTGGTTCTTGGAAAGAATCTGTCCTGTCCACCAGTTCCTGTTGTGGTATGTACAATTTACATTGTCAATAAGTCTGTTGTTGGGAGAGGTAAGATATAAAAGATACCCCCTATACATACGTACATACACCCTCACACACATACACCCTCACACACCCTCACACACATACACCTTTACACACACACACCCTCACACACATACACCCTCACACACATACACCCTCACACACCCTCACACACATACACCCTCACACACATACACCTTTACACACATACACCTTCACACACACACCCTCACACACACACACCCTCACACACATACACCCTCACACACATACACCTTCACACACCCTCACACACATACACCCTCACACACACACCCTCGCACACATACACCCACATACACCCTCACACACATACACCTTCACACACACCCTCACAGTCATAGACCCTCACTCACATACACCCACATACACCCTCACACACATACACCTTCACACACACACCCTCAAACACATACACCTTCACACACACACCCTCACACACACTCACACACACACACCCTCACACACCCTCATGTACATACACCCTCACACATACACCCTCACACACATACACCCTCACACACCCTTGCACATACACCTTCACACACACACACACCCTCACACATATACACCCTCACACACCCTCATGTACATACACCCTCACACATACACCCTCACACACACACACCTCACACACATACACCCTCACACACACCCTCTCACACACTCACACACACACACCCTCACACATACACCCTCACACATACACCCACATACAGATTCACACACACCTTCATACACACACACCCTCACACACACCTCCTCACACACATACACCCTCACACACATACACCCTCACACTCACATCCTCACACACATACACCCTCACACATACACCCTCACACACACACCCTCACACACATACACCCTCACACACACCCTCACACATACACCTTCACACCCTCACACATATACCCTCACACATACACCCTCACACACACACCCTCACACACATACACCCTCATACACCATCACACACACACCCTCACACATACAAACACAAGTAAGAAAATTGATTCCCCTCCCAAGCACGGTGATATACAATATCTGACAATGGTTTTATGAACATTTTCCTAGACGGCCTGAATTTCTGAAACTGACATGAATTAGCAGGACAAAGTATGCCTACTTTTTCTTTGATTCCTTATGGCAATGAATGGTTTGAAATCGTAAATGTTTCACAGATTGGATTCTATATTTAGCTCACCTAACCTGAACGATTAAGTGAGCTTGTGCCGTTTCCGAGGTTAACTTTTTCCTTTACACAACTTCTCAATAGCCAATGGAGCAAATGTTTTGATATTTCGTAGGTAAGTTCATAGGATAAAGCCCGACGAAGTTTGCGAAAAGAAATGACCTTGACTTATATTCAAGTTCACAGGGGTCAAATTTGTATAAACATTTAAATGACTTCTCGTGAACTAAAAGGCGTAGAGGATTGATATTTGGCTGATAGATATATATATATCAGGCGAGTGCTGCAGGCCCATTCAGCCTTCTGTTCTTCACACCGAATGGATAATAGCAGGATTGGGAGTCAGCTTTAGATATGATCGAAGACCGTAAACAATTATATGCATGCAAACGCTACGGTGGCTGTGAAGATTTATACTGTGAAACATCTCCAGTTTTAAAATTTGACACAACATGGAATAGACGACACACGTGATAAATATGAAATCCATTACGAATGAAGGATATAAATGAACACGAAAGGAAATTATATGGAAAGTGGAGGAACTATCGTTTGAGTTGTCTTTGTTGGTTTGAAATTGGAATTTTAATATTTAGTAAGTAAGCATATGTCTTATTTCCTGTTTAATTTGACGTACTCGGAATGTTCATTTTGTAATTGGAATTTTAATATTTAGTAAGCATGTTTTATTTTACTGTGTAACTTAACTTACACGGAAAGCAGCCCAGTACGTTGTTTTACAAGATCATTATTCGCTGTTCAAATCGCTCTGCATGAGTAGGCCGGCGTCAAATTCCATATGTAAGTTCCTCTTGGTCTCTAGTTGTGCCCATCAAATTTTAGAATTGATTTTTAAAAAAATGGTCAACACACGGACATCTTAGAATTGTGAAAGTTTGTTATCGCTATTTCTTAAGATCTACAGCATAGATCTTTCTCAAATTTCATGTGCATGTTTTCCTTGATCCCTAGTTGTGCCTTTTGATTTTGGTACTGATCAGATAAAACAAAATGGCCCACAAGCGGCCATTTTGGATTATTACGTCGAATGTCGTGAGAAGTACTGTATATAGATCTTTCTCAGATTTCGTGTAAAGGTTACTTTAGATCCATAGTTGTGACTTTATGAGTTTTGGACTGATCAGAAAAAAACAAAATGGCCGACAGACAGCCTTCTTGGATTTTCCCTAATAAAGATTTTTATTTCCATTTCTTAAGAAGTACTGAATGGATATCTCTCGAATTTCATACGTATATTTCCTTTGGTCTCTCATTGTGCTCGTTTGATTTTGAGACTTATCAAAAGATACAAAATGGCTTCCAGGTGGCAGGTGGATTTGGCAAGTAAAGATTATCATCGGTATTTTTGCAAAGGAATGTTCAAATGTCATATCATTTAGAGCAAAAACAGAAAAGAGAAGATAAAAGAAGGGAAAAGATCCTACTTTGAAAGAGCATATAAATATCAAACAATGATGGGCGCCAAGATCCCTCTGGGATCTCTTGTTAATATTCTGTTCTGAGTATAATGTTCAATATCTTGAAGTAAGAATGGAGATTAATCCATACAGAACCTACTAAATCAACGATTTGTATCTTATAAGTGATTTAGTAGTAACTGAAGGGAATTGAAACAGAACTCTGTAATCTGAAATCGAAATAGACTGATTGTGGGAGCTGGCTAGTCAATAACGGGTATGCCCCCCATTCGCTCTTTCCACAGCCCTGATCCTCCTAGGCATGCAATTCTTGAGTGAGTTTATCCTCCTCATTGGGATGTTCGACCATTCTTCTTGATGAAGGCTGCTCTCAATTGGGCCAGAGTAACAGGGGGAGACTGGCGTCATCGAACCTGTCTGTCCAGATGGTCCCACAAGTGCTCAATAGGGGATAGGTCGGGGCTGTATGGCGGACAGTCCAGTGGGTGGATATTATTGTTAGTGAGATAGTCGCGACAGATCCTCACTACCTGGGCCCGAGCATTTTCCTGCTGGAATGTGAGGTTGTTTTGCTGCAATAATGGAACAACATGGGATCGGAGGATCTCATCTCTATACCTAGTGGCAGTTAAATTACCCGTAACCACAACCTGTGGTGATTTAATTCCATATTAGATTCCCTCCCATACCATAATCGATCGACCGTTCGAAACAGGTGAACCGGGACTCATGAGTAAACACGACCCGCTTCCACTGCCTCAACGGGAATATTCGGATGGCATGTGCCGCCACCAAGCCATACGACGCTGGCGACGAGCAGCGGTAAGAGACAGACCTACAAACGAGTGACGTGCCCGCATACGAACTTCCCGCAATCGTTTCCTTGCAGTTTTTGCATGGATAGGACGATTATGAGTAACTATGGTATGAAGGACAGATGCAGTGGCAGTAAGGTACCGGTTGCGCGAGACGAATAAACCAAGACCTAGGTGTGTCAGCAACAGATATGTCAGATACTCGGATGGCACAGTGGTAGCGCACTATTTGATCCGGTTTCCTCCCACATTAAGATCCCTGGCGTACTTGTAACAAAAGTGATCAGTATAAGTTGAAATAAACAAAACTCTTCTATATGTTAATTACTCGTGCTCATACAACAGAGAGAAAGAGAGAGAGAGAGAGAGAGAGAGAGAGAGAGAGAGAGAGAGAGAGAGAGAGAGAGAGAGAGAGAGAGAGAGAGAGAGAGAGAGAGAGAGAGAGAGAGAGAGAGAGAGAGAGAGAGAGAGAGGGAGAGAGAGAGAGAGAGAGAGAGAGAGAGAGAGAGAGAGAGAGGGGGAGAGGGAGAGAGAGAGAGGAGAGAGAGAGAGAGAGAGAGGGAGAGAGAGGGAGAGGGAGAGAGAGAGAGAGAGAGAGAGAGAGAGAGAGAGAGAGAGAGAGAGAGAGAGAGAGAGAGAGAGAGAGAGAGAGAGAGAGAGAGAGAGAGAGAGAGAGAGAGAGAGAGAGGAGAGAGAGAGAGAGAGAGAGAGAGAGAGAGAGAGAGAGAGAGAGAGAGAGAGAGAGAGAGAGAGAGAGAGGAGAGAGAGAGAGAGAGAGAGAGAGAGAGAGAGAGAGAGAGAGAGAGAGAGAGAGAGAGAGAGAGAGAGAGAGAGAGAGAGATAACTGGGAAGGGATTTTGGGAGGTAGTTAAGAATAGGAGTGGGGGGGGGGAGTAGGGGGAAATGAATGGTAGCTGGGATATTAGATATTAGAGAAAAAAAGTGACCATGTCAAAGACTGAAAACTATAAAAAGGATACATTATCGCCCCTCCCCACCCCGACTTTTTTCTTCCATTTCGAACACAAATTTGCCTGTAAGCAACTCCTCTTTACTACAGGTGGGACTTCATTTGGGACTTTACAAGGAATTTTGATGGAATATCTAGAAAAACAAACTAATATCTGGTAACCTGTGTAAATTGTGTCCAGACTTTGTGCAAAATAAGCCGATTTTCAACTTTATTTCGTCTACTAAATGGCTGGAAGGTCGTACGTTAAACCTGTTAAATAAATGAATAAATAAAGTCAACTTTTTATATATTTCAAGAATAGTCATGGAAGCCTGTGAACATCGTTTAACTGGCACAGTTAAAAACCCATACAGACCCGACATAGAATGCTAATATTTCTACCAGGTCAGCTGAGCTCTCACAAAGTGTTAATTCTGAATGTTTTAAGCTGGAACTTGGTAGTATACTTTATTTCTTTTAAGAAAAAACAATATCAAAGAACCAGCACACTATGTCTCAGATTGCGGCTAGGTTCCTGAATGGATACCAGAGGTATTCTGTAGAGTTCCTTACAATGTGGTCAACATAAAGCTTAAATAAATGATTTTCAACATCCAGAAACATTCTAGATGTTGAGAATCCTTTATTTTCGCTTTACGTTGACTTCATTTCTTTGAAATTTATCTTATTTCATCATTGAAAAGTCAATGATAATTGGATAATGTAGGCACCGATAAATTGTGTACTTGCCACTATCTTTAACATTTAACACTCATACCATCTCTAGAATTGGTCTGTCTGCTAGGTTTATCGCCCCGTCAACGATCTGGGTCTTGTTTAAGAAGAGACACCTTGTAGTAGATGGTGACCACTTCAATAAATCAAAGTACTGAAAGTACTGAGAGGCTAAACGTATTTGAAAATGTTTGCAAATAATCGCTAAGCTATATTACTTTCCCCATACTCCTACACTTTGGAATGCAAAAATTACTAAAATAAGAGAACCAGAGGCTATTTTTCTTAATTTTAAGCCATTTTATATATTCTTTAATTCTTATTTCAAAATTGACGACAATAATATGAACAAATCAAAATAGGTAAAAAAAAAAAAAAAAAAATACACACAACCATATATTTATCGCCAACAAGCCAAATGATAAATAGCTCTATGATGAAGTTGACTAAATAAAACCTTTGAAATACCCAAGATGTTGCAATTACTATCCTATCAATATGAGGATTTAGACAAATCGAAAGGACTACCTACTTCTTTATTTTAAATGTATTGCAAAGTAATAGTCCTTACTTATTGTAATTATATTTGTGGTTGAGGAAAGTAGATAAGGTGTACACAGCATTTCAGATAGATAAAAGTGTAAATAATTACATTAAATGTATTTACATGCCTATCTTCCTTGAAGTATGATGGTTAGACTTTTCTTCCAGTAATTATATCTATAAAGACATAGTTCTATGAGATTAAACCAGATTTCCATATATATACAAAATTTACAATATTTTCACTATAGCTATTACTATTTCTGATCTCCAATGCATTAGATAATGTCAACATGACACGCAAAATGAATAAATATGTTAAGGAAATATTTCGTTCTAGTTAATTGAAAATTATAAACATGAATATTTTGGGTTTTGTTTTGTAGCCAGGTGATAGAATACATCATTTTAAAATCATCGCGCGTAAAGCAAGTATGAAAGAATGTATGTATGTGCACGTCGAGCACGGACTTCACGTCCTCTGTCCAGTCACCGCCAACTCCCACCAAGAGCCACCACACTCGCACAGCATCACTCAGACAGTCAACACGTAGGCTAACCTGTCAAATCTGAAGCGAGAGCACCAAAGCCGGCGTCCCTGGTAAGCTTAATTAATATAAGTCACATTAATATATTGTAATCTTCAAACTATAAATACATTCCTCATAATTTACCGCAGTGTGCAAGGTGTGTGAGTGAATGTGTATTTATAATTGTATTTTTAATTTTAGGTCTTCTTCAGACAATTAAATCATTTTCCAACCAAAGAAGGGGTTTTGGTAGTCTATCCACCCACGGTTACGGTTTTATACGCGCTTTGTTTGAAGGAATATTTTCATTTCAAGGAACTTTGATATACATTAACAAACTTTGAGAAATCAGCACAATCAACCTTCATCAAATAAAACTAAAAGACAAAAAATATAAGTTATAACAAAGTCAACATCATGATCAGTACAGTATTAAAAATATATTATTCATAAATCATGAGCACCAACTGTACCTTGCCTACGAAGCGCAAACTTTTTATATTCAAAAACTTGAGTACTGAGTACGTTTAGCCTAAAAAACGTATGGGAAGACTGTCCAAGGGCATAACCATGACAACGCAAGCTTCCTGACAAACACACACGTTCAAGGTTAAGAGGCGCCGAACCATACAACTTGGATCTTCACCGGAAGTCCCGTACCATATAATAAGATAAGAGGAAAAGACTTGTTTTCATATTGACCGGATCGATATAAGCAGGAACTAAGGTGTTGTAAGGTAAATTGTTTTTGAAAGTTTTACTTATATCAAAACTTTTGATTACGGCATTCCTTGTATTTTGGATGCTTATTGAAGAAAAGTTAGATTCTGTTTGTCAAAGGCCAGGGTTATTATTCATCCTCACTGACAAAACTAGATTCCGAGAGCGGACCTAAAAGTCCAAATTCTTCAATTAATTTTGATGTGATACATCAAAGGTCAAGGCCTATATTTCTGAAGAAGAAATACTTAAGAGCAATTGATTGTACACATTTTGGACTAGGTAATACTATATGGGTAGACAACGACAAGAAGATTTTAATGAATGTGGGAGGTAGAAGGTCGAAAAAAAAATATATATCTACTTCATTTATTCTGACTTATTGAAAGTTAAATCAATTATATCACTAACCATTCCATCGGCTTTGTTTATCTGTGTTTTAAATTTTGTCGTTTGATTTTCGAAATGATTATTACTGCACGCGGGTGTCCCGGTTCAGCAAATAAACCAACCGCACATTGGCAATGTGCAGGCGACACGGAATGTTGACAATATGCACGCGGCCCTTTCTTTTCCCAATTTTTTGGTATTAGTTTTTTATTTCTTTGTACGACTATAAGTAAACAGTAGGGATAAGAGCAAATTTGTTTTTCTTCAGCCAATATTTACACTATAAACTGAAAGGAATTTCTGCAGCGTTTTGTGTATTGCTGAAAACAAATATATATATATATTTAATTTTGAATTACGTTACATTCTAAACGCTTTATAAATACATTTTGTGGATTTTAGTTTGTGTATATATCTTGGTAAGTATATCGCGATCTCAGTGATTGGTTATTGATTTGTCACTGGTTATGACATAAGCCATAGTAGACCGTTGACAAGAAATGCGCAGTAGGAATGGAGTGTTCGGGCTGTCGACAACGGTTCATTTTACATTGGAATAACGGGGTTTAATGATACTGTACTCTAGGGTAAGTTTCTTTATGAAAAAAGTGTTTTGAGAGAAAATTCTTTACTTCGATGTTTACTTTTTGCAATCAATGAAAGTGCTAAATGATAGTTATTCTAGCAGATATCATGCTATCATACAATAAACACACAAGTAAACAATGCATGGGTGTGGATTTAGATAAAGTACAACTCAACAATCCCTGTGGCGCAATAAATCTTGCTGCCAGTCTTCCGATTTGTTTACTTTGTTTTGCGGATCCACGACAGGAGAGAAAAAGTCTGATATTTGTCTTAATAAAATGGATGAGACAGAAGATTTAGCATTCGTTTGTACGTTTTCTCCTGTCTCAGACATACTTTTGTCCTGATCTAAATTTAACGAACATGACAAAATTGTATATGTAATAACTAAAGAAAGTATTAACACCTAGATTTCTGGGGTGATAAGTTGTTTGTAACGTTAGATTAATTCTTTTATTACCTTTGTTTCTTTTTCAGTTAAGTGCATAATTACATCCACTATTAGAAAACAAAATGGCCGCCGAGCGACAATCCATGCCAGACCTCAGGGAATTCCAGCGCGATGAGAAACCAAAGGAAGACAGATTCTTTGAAAGGAAATGTTTGTCACAGATGAATATCACAGTAGAAACGAAAGATGACGATACTCGGATTAAAGAGAAAACAAAGAAGAGGCGACTATTTAAATCAAAAAAGAAAGTCGGTGACACGAATTCTCCAAGACTGGACAAAAAGAAAAAGAACATTTCCATCGCAAAGCATGTTAGAGGTTGGTTTTCGCCGAAACGGATAAAAAGTTCTTATAAACTACCCAAACTACCCCAGGAAGAAAGATGGGCGGACGAAAGCAAGAAATATAAATCCTTCTCAGAAAAAAATATTGAAGAAAAACTCACACCTTGTGAACCTACTTGTGAGTGTGAATGCGTCAAACATCTTGAAAGACAATTACTTCAAGTGGAAACTGAAAACTCCGAAATGAGAAAAGAAATGATGGATGCTATTGAATGGAAAACCACCTTGATATCCGAATTGAAGCGGTTCGCAGAAAATGAACGATGCGTGGTGATACAGGGTTGTAAAAATCTACAAGTAGGCGACAAGTTTAGTATGCCACAGACGTCTCTTGAACCCATTTTGGAAAGATTAGACGACCTTTGTGAACTCGACGATGATGTCAAGGTTTGTTCATCGTAATTTGATAGAACGTTGTTGATTGGTATTAAACAGCACTAATCATTCACCAATAGTGTAAACGGACTTAATTTGGCGTAGTAAAATTTTAGCGCAATATCGATTTTGAACAAATAAGCATCCGCGAAAATTGCATATGAACAACATATTGAAAGTGCAATCAGCGCAATCACACTTAGCTTAGAATCCTTTGAAAGCCAAAATAAAATTACCTCCAAGAAGTGTGTTTATAGTATGGTAACCAATAATCTTATCTATTCCATTGAAGATATATTGTATCTCTAGTCTTTAAGAAATATTTCTATTTTTCAACAGAAAATAGCAAAAGACACCCAGGAAAAAGTAGTGGATTTGCAGAATTCTTTGGGTAAAGACAGGACAACACAAGTGCGAGAGCTTATTGAAAAAACTGTTTCGGCACGCCAAGATCCCTCACGTGACACTCCGGTAGATTCTTATCTTCAGCAGGCGCGTGTTACTCCCGATATCTCCAAGTATGCACACAGTGAAAGCTCTGCCGGCTCTCCTAGATGTGTAGTTTGGGGCCGTACTGATGTGATAGACAATGTAATTGTGCGACAGGATGCTATATTCGAGAGTCTTTGCATTATTCTGAGAATCTTGGAAAGATCGGTAATTAATGGAGTGAAGCCACCTACCTCAAGGAAAAGATAAATGTGTTAGAGATCGCTCTCTACGTTTCAAGAGGCAATTAAAAGCCTTGTTTCCATAATATCATGAGTGACCTCGAATGACACCAAAGTCGGCTACCGAAGTTTTAAGCAAATGATTTACAAATTAGCTTTGGTTTTAAGGTTTTATGTGATATATATCTGCACACAATGTGCCTTTTATTAAATATTCCTTCGCCGTGGTAATTACAGCACATGAATGACGTATGCCATTGATATAATTTATGTCAATTTCTGGGGATATGAAAAGGTTTTGAGTCACAGAAAGTCATTTAGATACTGCTTTCTTTTTCCATGTAGTCTCCAAATAGTTGTTCGATCTTGTTTTCTGGTCATTGATGGTCGATCGGCAGAACTTAAGCTCTTGGTCTCTTTACACAGCAGCACTGCCCATCATCATACTCAAATCTCCGGATTTTTTCGCCCAGGTCAAGCCGAATTGACTATAATACATTGTTATCATCTTATGTAATTTTTTCTGTAATCGGTTAACCACCTCGTCACACTATTTTCGACTTAAAATTATTGTGCAGCCAAAAAAATGTTTGATTATTCTGTACACTACGTACATCAGTGGTAGTACGCTTCACACTGGTCATTTGTCTGATGAAAATGCCCGCGTTGTCATCGATGCGTCATGCTTGTGCTGAAATTCCTTCATCAGCGTTTGATAGTTGCTGGAGAATGGGAAGGCTCTCAATCAACAGTTGCCACTCGCTTTCCACCTGTTTGGAAGATTGATCCTCCAAGGTTAGAAACTCTATCTTTACCAACTCAATACAGGTATGTCTCTACAGTAAGGTGTTGTGTGTAAACAATTGCAGCAGGCAATATGTAGATATGAAATCAATAGCTTAGACAAATATTACAGTAACGTATGTTAGGTGTGAGGCATTTTACCGTCCTGCAGGGAAGATATGTGACTCTCAAAACGTTTTGATATCCCCTCGTATATATTCATTATTTGTACTATACAACAATCGTTAGCTCGTTTTTCGCAGGAAGATGGAATATCACATCTTGTACAGTCGTGTTTCTGTCTCATGGCACTTTAACGCAGTTATTCTGGGTAACATGTGACGGACCTTCCATATCGTGTTCAGTGAGATAGTCATTAACAAGGAAATCATTTGGCTATTGACAACACAACAAATTAAGGTAGTTAATAGCGATCTACAACTGAACACTTCCTAAACAGTCACCAAGGAAGCTAATATTTCACCTGTACCGTTACTATATTTATAACTGTTTAATTGGTAACTTATGACTGTAATACATTGATTCTTTTTTTATTTTACTGTAATTTAATTCGGAGTTATTGCCTTCATTACCTGTTGTTTGTTTGATTATAATATGTATGTTACAGTGTCTTCCAACCGCTAATGTACGAAAACAACGAGAAGAATAAATATATTCTCCATATAGATATGGTTGTTTAGGACAGCATTATTAATATTAATCCGACTAGTGAAAAATAATCTTAAAGAATACAAATGATAAAAAAAATTAATAATAAAAAATATACAAAAAACAAAAAACAAAAATAAAAAAAAATATAAAAGATAAAAAATAATAAAAAAAAAAAATTATAAAAAAAAAAAAAAAACAAAACAATAAATACAGACATACAATGTATATAGCCATGCGGAAGTCTGACTAAAGCAGCTTTTGAATATATTAGGATTGTGTAAACATGAATTTAGTGCCATGGCATCAAAAATATCAACATTATGTTTTACCTTGACATTGGTAAGATTTGAAAACAAATTAATCGCTTGTATTCCATATGTTAAACGAGATGGCCTCGATGTATTTCACAAGTTTCGAGTTCCTTTGAACTTGCTATACTCTTGACTTGACCATTTAAAATACTTTATCACTTGTGTTTAATTTCATGATTTCTAAATGGTTATCGGACTGAAATGCACGGTTTCTCCCCATTTTTTTAGTTCTTTTAACTAGCCACCTGTTAACTCTTATTCCATAATAAATTCCCTGCAACTTAATCCACTTATATAACATAACACTTTATAACTTTAACCAGGAGTGTATCAATAGTAATGTTTTCGATGGAGTTTGGTGTTGACGTGGGTTGTCATATTTACATGTGAAAATATGTTTATAACTCACCTTTAAATCAAAAATCATTGCTCACGACAATTGGTTCACCGTACCATTCTCTAGATAGAATTTATGGAGTTGTGTTTTGTTTTGTTTCTGTAAATGTTTACGTGTGTGTAACCTATCAGGTGAATATAACATTATTGATGATTGGATAGACATATAAATGGCTTGGTCGATTGAACAAATTTGATCAAACATGATTTTATTTTCATAAATTGACACGCATTCTTTTAATAGTCTGCTATAATTGCCTTAGTTTTATAAGTCTAAACGGTTAAAAAATTCCTTTAATTATGGTGATGTATGTCCTATTTTTAGAGTGGAAATTCCTAATAGGAAGTGCATATGTGAAAATTATTTACACACTTGCATAATGTACTCGATATAGATATGAATGGGTCACATGTATGTATATTATTCAACTAGGTAAATAATGCTTGTCAAATGTTTGAATGTCTTTGGTTAAATCCTTATCCAGTGGTCGACCGATTTTCTTGATGACCCACAAAAATTGCAGGTCGTATGAATCACGTGTTTGTTTCTTTTTGTTTCCCTTGTTTTTTGTTGACCCTAAAGTTTTGTCTATTAGATATTACTAATATATGTAAGGACATGTTTTCACAAAGACTGATAATTGTGAAGGTTTGATAAACCACATTATAATGGTCGAGTACCTGTAGATAAAGACAAGGTACTTAAAGTAATTAAAACATAGGAAAATAGCGATAAAAAGGTTTGTAAAGGTCTGGTTCGTATCAATTTAGCGAAAGAAATATTTCTGTTTTGTTTTTGGTACTAAAAATCCTTCTCAAAGGACAGTTTATTTCTTCTAGATTACAAATGCAGAATTCTACTTTCCTAGACTTGCTTTTTCAACTACTGCTGTATTATGTGCGTATGTTTTGTCAATGTTCACTTTTAAAATAAAATGTATGTCGACTTCGTTATTGTCACTGTGTAATATCTGTGTATCAAAATATACTAGCGGGAAAAGAAACTGTGCATGTGTAAAATGCTCAATTTTATTGATTTAAGCGAAACTTTCCACAGGTAAGTTGTGTATGTCTCTCCGTCATTTACACTGGTCAGTGCATGTCCACTTCTCCGATTTCACGTTCACTTTCAGCCAGCACCCAATCGCAAAAACGTTTGTCGCCTCAACCTGTGTCAAAGCGTAATGTAAATACTTGTAACACACAAAATCATCATAATTTTGAAAAACGTCTTTGATACACCATGCCAATGTTGCATGAAGCTGACAGATGCCGCGTTGTTAGGCATGATCGAAACTGGTGTACGTCATACTGACTTTTCCAGACAGTTTGTCGTCCCAAGGTGTACCGTCGTGTTGGTGAACGTTTCCGTGCCAGTTGTTTGATCAACGACGTCCATTCCACAGAGGTAGTGTCATGGTCTGGAGTGGGTCTAAATCCATTGCAAAACACTTCTTTTGGTTGTGGACGGCACACTTACAGACATCAGATACCGTGACAAAACCATCCGGCCTCACGTCCTTCAATTTGTGCGGCAACGTAACGCCACGCTGTAATAGGATAACACTCACCCGAAGGTCGCGTGGGCCGTCACCGAGTTCTTGATCCAGAACAGTGTTAATGGTGCTGTCCTGGCCTGCAATTTTACCGGATATGGGATGAGATGCATTGTCGCTTACGTCGCCTAAAAATCAGCCGTTGACCTTACCTGACCTGTCACATGCGCTTGTGAGAATATGAGAGCATTCCTCAGATAATTTTCAGCACACTTGTCGCATCAATGAGACGTCGTTGTCAAGCATACATTGATTCCAGTGGTGGATATACAGGGTATTGATGAGCTGAACTTTGTTTAGAGAACGTCTGTGAAAACTGATCTCTATCCAGACGCTGCTGACACAATAACCATATTAATTAAGCTGGTGTTTCATAAAGGCAAGATAAAATCCTGTTGAAAATATTTTGTCGATTTCTGACGTACCTCCTAAGTTATAGCTTATTATACCCATGCGCAGTTTTTTTTAAGGTAGGCAGTGTTAATTACTACGTGGAAATATCTTGATGTGAATTGTCCTGGTGATCAGAATCATCTTAACATATTTTTTTCGATAAAGATTCCCAAAGATAATATCAAAAGCGAGGGCGAAACTAACACTGTGTGAATATCAACAGCGAGGGCGAAACTAACACTGTGTGAATATCAACAGCGAGGGCGAAACTAACACTGTGTGAATATCAACAGCGAGGGCGAAACTAACACTGTGTGAATATCAACAGCGAGGGCGAAACTAACACAGGGTGAATATCAACAGCGAGGGCGAAACTAACACTGTGTGAATATCAACAGCGAGGGCGAAACTAAAACTGGGTGAATATCAACAGCGAGGGCGAAACTAAAACTATGTGAATATCAACAGCGAGGGCGAAACTAACACTGTGAATATCAACAGCGAGGGCGAAACTAACACTGTGTGAATATCAACAGCGAGGGCGAAACTAAAACTGGGTGAATATCAACAGCGAGGGCGAAACTAAAACTATGTGAATATCAACAGCGAGGGCGAAACTAACACTGTGTGAATATCAACAGCGAGGGCGAAACTAACACTGTGTGAATATCAGCAGCGAGGGCGAAACTAACACTGGGTGAATATCAACAGCGAGGGCGAAACTCGCATTCTCCAAATTTGCTATGGATTATCCTACGTAGATGATGACCGTTTTTGTATTCAGTAATGTTTCGTGATATTTACATGATTGTGTGTCTTATGTAAATAATTGTTATCTGTATATGATTAATATACTTACTTAATTGGTAAATACAAAAATAATTTATTAGAAATAAAATATTACTCCGAATTATATTCTCCAGCTTCTCTTTAAATGAACTGATTGTTATAGCACTGTTTGCATTATACCACGGGGACGATATAATCCCTAAAAGAATTTTTGACACCTGACATTGACAAAAGTAAATGTTTGAGTCTAAGGGGACAATGCCGTCTGGTGACTTTGTTTATTTATTTTCCATATGCAAATCAATGCTGAATTTTCTCTTGAGTACTTTTCCACTGTTATTTGAATATGTCAGCTATATATAGTATCATACTGGGTAACCAATGGGATCGACTGTTACTACGACAGCGTGTCCAGCTGACAGTACGGATATGAAGTGCTGAAACAAACAGTGTGCATCATTCGCTGATAGTGTACAGACAATAATGCATGTGAGATACAGAAAATATAAGTATTAAAGAAGATCATTTTAGAACTAATTCAATGTGGAAGGCTGTGAGATTTAAAATTGATATTGTTCGTTCAATAAAACCCGGATAACATTATCAAGACACGTAGGCATATACGGGTAAGTTCTATTTTAAGATCTACGTTTCAAGATGAATATGCCAAAAGATTTCAAACATAATATCATAGAAACATTCATTTTGACAAAAAAAATATTAAATGGTAGTAATATATGTATATAAATTGTGAACAAAGAAAGGTATACAAAATGGCCGCTCTGGCTATAAATAGAACCACGCAAACGCATATTGATTTGGTCAACATACCGAATTTATCTAACAATCACATTCTGTTTCGTCTTTAGTTCCGAGATGCACAAAAGAGTCCATCCTCACCAAGGGAAGCGAATTTCTAAGAATGAAATTCGACAGATTGAATTTGATGACGGAAATGAAGAACGCATTCGACACGTATCAAAATCATCAGTATCTTTCCACATACAGGTGGAAGAACAAAGATCGAAATCAACATCATTCTTCAAACCAAAATGGATGAGGTCATCCGACGAGGGCCAGAAAGTATCCCGAATGGTTAAGATCAAACGATGGCTGCTTAAGTCCACCCTTCCAAAGCATCACAAGAAAAAGTCAAACATAATTCTAAAAGAACAACTGAATGCTATTGACTATGATGGGGTTGATAATCCAGGATTCGTAAATGACGAAATCGAAGAGGAGGAAGTTGAACCTTGTGTTTTTCAATTAAGCAAGTTTCTATATACGGAAAATATATGTCCAGAATCACAAATTAATGATATGCCTCTCATAGAACTTAAAACTGTTGATTTGATTGAGAATGATACATCAATTGGACAGACATCGGATGGAAACTTTCCGCATCTCGGAGCTGTCTGTCCTGTACAAGATATTTGTCCCTGGACAGGGAATGCAAACACAGTGCAGCTACAAATGTTCAGTATGGTAATACCGAATTTAACAAGGTCTGTTTTGCCGATGTTGGATATCAACCAGTGTTCTGGATTTTCTGGTATATACAACGACAGGGAAAACGAAAATAATTATGTCACAAATCACATCCAACATATTGTAGTTATCAAGTCTACAACACAGCGACTCATTCGGCAAGAGAAAAGGAATCACGTGCTAAGGAGAAGACTAATGGAGATGACGACAACCTTGGTAAAGCAGTCCAAGACGATCAACAGACAGAATAAATGCATAGACATGTTAAGCGACAAAGTATCTTGTCTCACGAGCAAATTGAAGAAAAATAAGGAAAAGCGTGCTGTTGTAAACCAACATATTCACGTGGAGAACGTAGAATCATTTGAAATGTCTCTTGGTAGAAATAATTAAGAAGGGAAACTGATTTTCCCCTCATTCCCACTTAAAGGTTGAAATATTGTTATTATATTGTATCCCATGTGACTTTCATATCATGCACGAATGCTTTGCTTTACTATCAATGTTGTCTACATAACTAAGAAGTTCTGATAGTATTTGTATATGATATTCTGACAATCCGGATTGTGAGGGAACTTTAAAAATAAGATATTTTGTAAAGATTTTCCCTTTGTTTTGATGATCCTTAACACAACTGATGACAAAAACCAGCTTGCAAATTCCATCAAAAGTAACGATGAACTTATTACTAGGCATTCAAGCAAAAGTCGAAGTAGAAATCCCTGCCATCAACGAATCAGTTGTGTGGCTGTAGTAGTGTTTATCAATAGAGTTGATTTGATTAGTAATGAACAGTCGAATATGTTACAAATACATTTGATATCGTTTAATCACAGCCAATATCTTCATGGAAATTTCCTGTCATATTAGTAAATTTTACGTCATGTTTGGGTCTAGATCACTCCCATTTTCTATTTATAGAGAAATGGTTTAATCGATTATGACTGTTCATTCACAGAAAATATACTTTCTTTTGGCGTAACTGATTTGTCGTAATAATTAGGCGTTTACTATCTGTATTGTATTTTGACATTATCTTCAAGCTGTTTGGGACATGAGATACACAGATATAAGATCAGACATTAGGTCAAAGTAGTGAAGCATCATAAACTCAATGGAAATACCGAGCGAAATGCTTTATACTGTTACCGTAGTTATATCACCTGTCGTAGATTAAACAATCCTTACCTAGTTTCCAAAGTAAATGTAGATTAAATGTTAATTTATTTACAGTTTAAATAACCGAATCTTGACAAATGTGAATCCAAATGTCCTTTACAAGGCGTGAAAGAGAAAACAGGAAACGAAATCAAATATTGGGTAACTTTAATACAAAGACATGTGTCGGAACAAAAGGCCAACATGAATAGTTTAGATATGAATAACCGGGGTTATCAAGACCTCCGCTTGTGTATCATATTGCCATATTTATACATATGGCTTAAATTTTACTTAACTCCAGTATATAAGGAAATTAATGTGCGACTGAACCAACATAGATTTGTTCTTTTTTCAATTCATAAAAATGGTGCATCATGTAAAAAAATAAACATGTATATGTAGATATATGATGAAATGTTCCAGTCCTTTTTGACTGTCATAAATTGTGTGAGTGTATTTATGGCTTATCTCAGCTGGGTAGAGTGTACGCTCTGGACACAGGTGAGTTAACAAGTCGAAAAACAGGTCGCACCAGGAAATGTAAATATACGAACAGGTTTAAATGTACGTATAGTTATTTATAAACACATGTGTGTCGTTTATATATTCTTGTGTTTTAGGTGTCAAGGACGCGGAAAAATACAGAATACGCTTATATTGTACCTTTCAATGTATTCACTATTCGATGTTTAAATAGTTGATTCACTGAAAGGATTGATACAGCTTTCCAATCGTATTCTGAAATGTTCGATTATATAGGATTATTCAGCATACCTTGTTTCCATTTGTAAATCTAACTTGTAAAACTGTTTGTGATATGCCTCAGTGAAATCGTTATTAAGGTTACTGTCTCAGGGGATAGAACATTGTTAAATAAATACAAGTTAATAGCACCTTGTACTACAAATTCAGTATAAGATACCCCAGAGCCAAATTAGGAATTACTCTGATTCATACAGTTGTTTCGTCCAATGATAAAGTCCTCAATGGTTGAAATCTGGGAAGCGACTAATGAAATGCAAACTGGAAGTCAGTAGGTTTGTTGCCAACATCTAAATACCATAACAGAACACTATTTGTTCCCAAGTACATGAACAAGAATTACAGAGATATTTGTGGCACAGAGTTGTAATACGCTGTCTTGTATTCGATATTTATTTTTAGCCGTAGGATTATTTAATAGACTTGTATTTGTATAACAGAGTCCGACCTCCACTGAAGGTTAACTCGGATTTATGTTAAAGCCTATTGCAAACTTCTTTTCCGGATAAACAGCTAACACATTCTTGATATCCCGAGATACCCTACTATCTGGAAATTCATTATTCCGGAAGTTTTCGTACTAGTCAATTTTATTCATTTTTGTGTTCTGCTTTACTAAATGTTGTTATTATTCTTTTATATTTGTAGTTTAATGTTTGATTGATAAGCAAGTCATACATATAAATTCGTTGGTGCTATTTCATGAAAATAATCAATAAAAATATTAAATCTGGAAGAAATAAGTACACATTGGAATAGTTATATAGTTTATACAACACACGTTGATCAATCTAAATTATGTAACTATAATGATAATTATATATCAACTAAAAAAATATAAACTATATGTTTACCAAAATATATTTAAACATGGTCATCTATTAAAAGGAAGGGGGTTATTTACTAAAATATCTTTCAAAAAATTTTGATTAATTGAAAATACCTGATATTATATTGATTGATATTGGATGGGATTCCGTCCCTATATTATTATTGCATTTGTATATTATATTTTCGTTCAATACATTTTACTCATTGTTGATTAATTTCAATAAGTCGTGCGAAAATCAGGTGACAAAGTCAAGGTGCTAGCAAACATGGCTTCACATTGATTAAGTGTTTTCATTGGTAGGTAAGAAGGTCATGACCTTTACGTGGCAATTTGACTGGAAAATAGAACTAGCGTTATTGTTTTATTATATGAAACATCGCGATGTTTTATTTCTTGTTGAAATACTTTTCTATATAGATGAAATAATTTTGGAACATCCAGTAATTTAATTTGTAACTGGAAAAAATATCCCCAAATTTGTAATAACTGGTCAAAATTAAAGTAAAACAGCATTCAATAGTTACAGCAATTGTGCAAAGAGGGAAACCAACCATCACTGGACAATAACGATTAAAATCGCATTGATTCTTAAAGGTTCTATGTTTGGCTAAGCATTAAATAATTCAGGTGAAAAATCTATTTTGCCGTTATCATTGTTAAATAACACTTTGTTTACTTTCCACAGAGATAAATAAAACATGTTTTATTGAAATTGTTATTGTTGTTTTTATGTAAGTAAATGAAAGGAACACAAACGAAAACCGCTACAAAACCTGTTTTATTTGATTGGTCATATAACTTATCTAAAATTATTCTACAAATATTTTTTATGATATTTCTCTTTCTGAAGAGAGCTTAAGCGTATATAAACCAAAAGAAAATGACTTTAATTTCTGATCATCATTCCAACAAAATCCGGTTTTCAGTGTTGTTTTTTCCATAATCTCTTTTGGTAATGGGATACATTCAAAGAAAACTTGATACTGATCTGTACAGTGTGTAGATTTAACTCTGTATCCACAAGGAAACTCACAGCTCCTAACTAGAACACAATGGTTTATACTCACGCTTTAGATTCATTTGCTATCAGTTTGAGGTCAGGAAAATCAGAGAGCGGTGCTGTCCAATTTCGCGTCAAACTCACGGTTCCACGAGATCTCGCGGCGTCCACGTAACGTTGTAACATTTGATAAGTTCGGTGAAAAGTTACATACATAATAAAAGCGAACTCAAGTTTATTAATAGGACAAACATTTTGAAAACTAGATACTGGTCTATACAGGGTGTAGAATTAACATTTTTATCACTCAAATTAAACACACTTTACACTACGCTGACAAAAGTACAAGATTAACTTACATATGTGACAAAAGTCAAGTAATAAATCAAGCAATGAGAAATTGATGCTTCAAAGTTCAGATTGAAATATGATAATTCTCCAAAATGTAATGGGCCTTTATACATTTCTCGTTGAACAGCTTGGGATTGGAACAGTTTTATATTTGATTCCTTTATTTTCCAGTTATTAACAGTTTTCTGAACAGTTATCAATACCTGATTACCTTATTTACCTGTAAAAGTTACCTGTACAACAATTCTGCACCAGACTATAACTCATTATCATCACAACTGACCTCCTAAGTAAACCTGTTGTCATAGGCAGAGTTGGTGTTCAGGGAAGACCCCTTTTCACATGTCCTTCTACTACTAATAAGCCTAGGGGTGATTCGTGTTGAATTGGACCCTATCAGCCGTGACGTCACAGTTTCCTTAGGTGAGGTCGTCGATCAACATATTTAATTTTATGAAGAGTACATGAATGAGACGCTGAATTATGTCATGGACTTAGATAACACATTTCTGTACTTATAATTTTAATAATAATAATATAAATGGGTCGCGAGGTTCACTTTTTTATCGGTATACATGCAATATACACGAGTTAAGATTCAGTATCTTGATTTAATCAAATAATCTCGGTCCACTTCCTGAGCCTACGGTGTGAGACATGGGTATAGATAAATAACACTAAACAACTTAGTACATTTGTGTACTTACTGTCACAGCAAAGGGACGTCACTAGGTAGGTAAATGTTAACCTGGACTTGAAGTTAGTTAGTGTACTTGTGTGGGTTACGCTTCTTTGGAATTTCCATTTTACAACAATGTCCCCAGTCATGATAACCAGGAAATATATAAGTACCTACCGTGAAAATATATCAATGAATAAAATGCGGATGTCTGAACAGATGGTTCATTGAAGCATTACTTATTTCTGTGAGACTAGAGCGGGCAGCTCTCCCAGTAGGAAATTCCTGCATTTAGTGAGCACACCAACACGTGGTAACTTCCTGATATCGCTGGATTGAGTATAGAGTATAAATAATAAAAAATATCTTTCCGGATGGGTCAAGGGTCACCAGGACCTAGTCGGTCGGTTGTTCTGGAGCTCCGGTGAAAAATTATCTTTTTGTATGTTTGCACGATATATTGGAACTTAATTTTCTGTCAACATCTAGTTAATATGCTTAACTAGTTGACTGATATATCGGTCTGTGATATTTTCTTCGGAAAATATACTTTTGGAGCAGGAACTTTTGAGAACATGGACTGAGTCTAGTCACTGACCACTACTCACCACTTACGTATACCTGGCCGTGTATGTGTACACCTATAGATGGACTATCTACAGCCTATATATTCTGGAGCTTAGTTTTTTGTTTACTGGATATTGTTTATCATGCCTCCCAAGACCCTGCGAGATCGAGCTCCCAGCAGCAGGACCAGTGGTATTGGTACTAAATCCACAGACGATCGACTAGACGAGATATATGAGATCCTCAGGAATCTTATTACTGAGGATGTGTTGGATAAAAAGTTAGAGAAACTCCGTTTGGACATTCAGCTAGAACACGCAGAACGTATTGAAGCTCTGGAGGAGAGGGTAAACACCCTGGAAACTGAAAATAACAACTTGAAAGTGACAATTTCTGAGCTAGAGAACGAGTTATTGACCAGTCAAGATCGACAGAGTGAGATGGCGGGAAAGTATAACGACCTGGAACAACAAGGCCGGAAAAATTCTGTTAGAATCGTTGGACTTCCAGACCCGGGAGTGAGGGAATCGGTAGAGGACTGTGTCCAAACGATCGTGGGATTTGTACGTGACACCTTGAAAGTACCACTTCAGGAGAGGGACATTGACATCGCACATAGATTGGGAAAGTACAATGGTACAAATCCTAGGAATGTGATAGTAAAGTTCACGCACCGGAGAAAGAAGCATGAAATTATCCGCGCCCGCAAGATCCTGAAAGGTTCCAAGTTTGTTATCTATGAAGACCTTACTTCCTTAAATCAACAGAGACTGAAGGAAGCGTTCCGTATGAACTGTGTCAAAAATTCGTATAGCACAGACGGGAAAATATATGTGATTTTGACTAATGGCAAGAAGCGCAGACTTTTACACGATACACCCTTGGAAGAAAGTTACTTGATGAACGATGCTAATTTTATATCAAGGAGATAGAAGTTGGACAGTGCACAGTGATCGGTAAATGACTTAATGCCAGTGTGTCTGGCAACCGATCACCTTTGTGTTGTATACTAATGTGCTTTTTTCTGTGGTGTACATGTATATGTGTGTTGTGTGATCAATTCTTCTGTGTGAAAAGGATATATATCATTACTGAAATTCCATTTGTAAAAGGTAAGAATAACTACGTAGTATTTTTTGTGACTTTAGATTTTAAAGTATGATAATGAGATATACACATGTAACGTCATTCAAAGTGAGCATATAGCTTGTTATAAATAATATATTTGTAACTGTCGTAATTTAAGAAAGATTTTTTAAGCTCCGAAAATAAATGGTATGTATATGCTATATTTTGAGGATGTCGTAGGTAGTAGTAGTATTTAAGTCCGTGGTAGTCCATAATATCTTGCTAATAACCTATATTGAGTAGCCAGGTATTATATGGGATATTATATATAACTTACAGAAATGCATGTATGCTATAATATAATTGGTGAACGTGTAGTTGTTTTATATATACTTCCGGTCCGGGTGGTCTCGGGAGGTCCCCCGGTCTATTCCGGACAGTTCCGCGGGCCGGTTCATTCTCCGTGCATTAGTATCAACACTTCCTGTTTGTCATTTCCGGTATAGCGGCACAAATTGTCTGATTGTCCGAAGTTTTCACGGCCAATAGGTTGTGTGTAAGTGTTGAGTGGTGGTGTAGCTCCTTTCTTGACCTTGTAAGATGCTTTTATCACAACCTTTCCCCCCTCTTATCCCCATTTCTTCTCCCTTTGTCTTGTTTCCTATTTCCCAGCTGGAAGGCTGCTCTTACGCATTCATTCAATTTCTCAGTTATGGATGATATCTGTGTACTCTCGGTGAACTGTCAGGGTCTTGGTGATAAAATTAAGAGGAAGGATGTTTTCTCATACTTAAGAGACAAGAAATACCACATCTACTGTTTACAAGACACTCATTTTTCAACAGAACAAGAAAATTTAATTAGAAATGAATGGGGGTACCACAGTTTTTTCAGTTCTTTCTCATCAAATTCTCGTGGTGTAGCAATCTTACTCAATAATAATTTTGAAAGTAAAGTTTATAGAGAAAAACGTGATTTAGATGGAAATTTTTTAGGGATTGATATTGATATTGAGGGTAGTAGATTGACACTTATAACCATTTATGGGCCTAATCAGGATAATCCAATTTTTTATACTCAGATTTCGGAAACTATTGACAGCTTTGGAAATGAAAATATAATAGTCTGTGGCGATTTTAACCTCGTGATTAACCCTGAGCTTGATTATGATAACTCATATAGAAACATCAACAATGCATCTGCTAGGGAGAAGGTGTTAGAAATCAGTGAGACATACAATCTTATAGACATTTTTAGAGAACTTCATCCAGATATTAAGAGATATACTTGGCGAAGAAAAAATCCTATTAAGCAGGCCAGACTAGACTTTTTTCTCACTTCAGACAGTTTATTATCCAGTACAAGAAAATCTTTCATAGAACCAAGTTATAGATCTGACCATTCGGCTACAGTAATAGCGTTAAAATTAAATGAATTTAAAAGAGGAAGAGGTCTCTGGAAGTTTAATAACTCATTATTATTTGAACTAGATTATTTAGACATGGTTAAAAAATGTATAGATGACATAAAATTACAATATTGCCTACCTGTATATAATCTTAACTCTGTTTCGCTTTTACCTAATACAGAAATTCAATTCTTAATTAATGATCAATTGTTTTTGGAGACATTGTTAATGGAAATAAGAGGCAAGTCAATATCATATGCATCTCATAGAAAGAAACAACAGAACCTTGAAGAAGAAAACCTAAAGAAAGCTATCGAAATTATGGAAGCTAATATAGACACTGACCAGGAAGAATTAGATGTTAAAAAAAGAGAACTTGAAGCAATACGGTCAAAAAAAATAAAGGGCAGTATTATTAGGTCAAGGGCCAAATGGGTGGAGGAAGGGGAGAAACCAACTTCGTATTTTTTAAATCTTGAAAACAGAAACTTTACTTCTAAAATTATTCCAAAAATTCAGAAAGATAATGGGGACATAATTACCAATCAAGATGATATTTTAAAAGAAGTTAAACTATTTTACGAAAACTTATACAAACATAAAGAAGTTACCCCAATTGATTTGGATCATCATCTCCATGACTGCAGTGTCCCTAAGTTAACTGATGCTGAGTCCAATAATTTAGAAGGTATTATAACATTTGAGGAGGCAGGAAAGGTATTGAAAGATATGAAAAACAATAAGAGTCCGGGTTCAGATGGCTTTACTTCAGAATTTTTTAAAACGTTTTGGAATTTCATAGGTATTTTTGTGATTCGTTCGATTAATTATAGTTTTTCAGTGGGCCTTCTCTCAATTACTCAGAGACAAGGTGTTATAACTTGCTTACCTAAGGGAGATAAGCCCCGTCATTTTTTAAAAAATTGGAGACCAATCTCTCTCTTGAACATTACATATAAAATAGCATCTGGAGTAATTTCATATAGGTTAAAATCAGTTTTAGGAAAACTTATTCATGAAGATCAGACGGGATTCTTATCTGGGCGTTATATTGGGGAAAACATCCGTACTATTTATGATGTAATGCGTTATGCAGAAGATTTGAATATTCCAGGAATGTTACTAATGGTCGACTTTGAAAAAGCTTTTGACTCAGTTTCTTGGGATTTTATTGATAATGTTCTTCGTTACTTTAACTTTGGAGTGGATATTAGGAAGTGGGTAAAAATTCTGCATACTAATGTTTATTCAGTGGTTAATCAGGGGGGTAACATTTCTAGACCAATTAACATTCAGCGTGGTTGTCGTCAAGGCGACCCAGTTGCCCCATATATTTTTATACTAAGTGTTGAAGTTCTAGCTGCAAGAATTAGAAATAATGAAAATATCCAGGGTATACAAATTAATAATGTGTCTATTTTAAATGTGCAATATGCTGATGATACAGGTCTGATTCTGGATGGAACTGAAAAATCACTAAAAGAATCTATTAATGAGCTGAATACTTTTGCTAAGATATCAGGGTTAAATATCAACACCAGTAAGACACAGGTTATTTGGATAGGAAGTAAGAAATATAGTGAGGAAGCTTTTCTTCCAGAGTTAAATCTAATTTGGGGTAAGAATAAGTTTACTTTTTTGGGAATTGATTTTTGTGTTAACCTTAGTGAAATTCCTGGAATGAATTACGATAAGAAACTTGTTAAATTAAAGGCTCTTATTAATGTGTGGGAAAGACGAAGGCTTACTCCTTTAGGTAGAATCAGTATAATAAAATCTTTATTAATTTCCCAGTTCAATTATTTATTTATTACCCTACCAAATCCTTCCAACAGTTTTCTTGGTAAATTGAGCTCTATTTTATTTGATTTCCTCTGGAATGGCAAACAACACAAGATAAAAAAAGACGTGGTCATTCAGAACTACATAGACGGGGGATTAAAAATGATAGATATTGTAGCTTTCATAGATTCTCTCAAACTTGGCTGGATCAGAAGAATATTTCACTCATCAGGGAAATGGAAAATATTATTGAATTCTATTATAGATGAGAAAAAAATGTTAAATTGTGGGATAGAATATGTTAATTCTTGTTGCCTAAATTGTAGAAATCCATTCTGGAAAGATGTATTTAAAAGTATGATTAAACTTACTAACTCGGAACTTTTTAGACAATGTTATATCACATCTGTCTTAAAAAGTCCTTTGTGGTATAATAAAGACATTCAGGTGGGGAATAAATGTGTTTTTTATCCAAGATGGTTTAATGCAGGTATACATACCATAAATGACCTTGTAAAGAATTATGAAGACATGACATTTTATTCTTTTAATGAGTTTGGTAATCTTTTCCCAACAATCAACGCCAACTATCTGCAGTACTTTGGTCTAATTACATCTATGAAGAAATTTCTACGGAAGAATACACTTCAGGTTGTACAGATTCAACAACCTTTCATACCACTTTTTTATGAAATATTTTTCAAAAGTAAAAAAGGTTCAAAGGATTTTTATATTTGTTTAATTAAACGACCACCAATACCAACTGGAATTCAAAAATGGGGGATAGAGTTTGATTTTGATGAACAGAAGAGGAAAAATATTCTAAGAATCCCATTTACTATCACTAAAAACTCAAAACTTCAGTGGTTCCAAGCAAGAATTATTCATCGTATATTGGTCACAAATTCTTTTCTTTTCAAAATTAATTTAAGTCCTAGTCCTTTGTGTAATTTGTGTAATATGGAAAGGGAGACAATTATACACTGTTTGTGGGAGTGTGTCGAGGTGCAGACACTGTTAGAGAGATTTGAATCGTTAATCAACCTTTTCTTTATTCCATTTTGGATGAACAAAGAAACTTATCTCTTTGGTATTCTTTCTCCTACGGCTAATGTAGTAGATAATGAAATTTTGATTATTATTAAACAATATATATACAAGACAAGATGTCTGCACAAAACTCTAAGTTTAAATGGTCTCATAAATACAATAAAAGATCACTTCCGAGTACAAAAATATATTGTTTCCTCTAAAAATTGTCACATAAAAAGGAATTTTGAAAACAACTGGAAAAAATGGAAACCTGTTTTGGACTTATAAATTATATCTTGAGCTACTTTCTCCATTGACCTTGACATCACCACAATTTCAACCATTATTTCATTTTCCTCATTTTGACCTATATATTAACTGTAAATGTTAAAATAGACAATATCTGATAAAGCCCTCCAGCTTGTTTCTTTCTCTCTTCTCCCTCTTCAATCCATTGCCCCTTCTTTCCTTCCCCTCCGCCTCACCCTTTCCCATCTGTCATATGTAATGTGTGTATGATCTTGTGAGGATGTGTGTGTATATACGTGTGAGAGAGGGTGTGTGAGTGTGTGTGTGTGTACTCATCCCATAGAAGGTATGGGCTGGGCCAAATTCCGTAGCCACCTATATTTTCTGTTGGTTAATAGTCTGGATGTTTGATGATGATGATTATGATGATTGATGTTTGATGATGATGATGAGGATTGGTGCTTGTTTGATACATGTAATTCTTTGCGAATGATAATGATTATGTTATGTACAATTTAGAGTGAAAATGATGTTAGGCCCTTAAATTGTATGGCGTGTCTGTGTATTGGTGTGTGAGGGCATGTGTGGCTTTGAAAGGCTGCAAGTGAAACATTTATGTTTTGAAAAATCTTTGAAAAATAAAAAATTATAAAAAAAAAAAAAAAATATCTTTCCACACCCCTAATTAATGCAACTATTCAAGAAAAACTCTGTCACAAATACGACATATTTATACACATGTTTGCGCTCATTATGGGTATTGGTTTTTGTACTGGTGTATTCTGTTCCAGTAGTATATCTGTATTTGCATTCTGCGGAATATATCACGTAAGTAGCTAAACAAACTCGCATACCGAACACATGATGAAAACTTCTGGTATACTTCTATCGGATTTCAATAGGGCTGTTTCGACAGCGTTAAACTTACGACGGTAAATACAGCAACAGACAGAGGGTATACCTTAAAAGGGAAAAGTATAGTGTTTAAGGTAGAAGTCCTATGGTTTTCTGTAATATAAAATCCGACATAATGTTCAGACATAACTTCTGTATTTATCAATATGTTGTCTTAAGAGTAGACTCGGTGTTTTTGGCGTGGGTGAACCCTTATGTGTGCACCACCGTTATTGGCAATTTTCCAGATCTTTTTTTTACAGGCTATATACGAATGTCATGCGTACGGATATTCATTTCTTACGCTGTATCGTGTTTCGATATTCAGATACTAGGAAATATTTTACGAGGTAAGCAGTCGGGTATAGTATTTAAATGTCTATTTTCTGGAACATGCATTTTGTTATAAGACAATGCAATGTAAAAGCGTAGATATAAAAGATGGTTTAAGAGAAGAGTTTACTGGGTAACAAAAAAGGAAATAACGGTCATATGTTGTTAAAAATGATCATACAAACATCATAGAAATATGATATGTGTATTTGTACTGTATGTCCTGTATGACTAGTGTGTTACGTGTATTTGTACTGTATGTCCTGTATGACTAGTGTGTTATGTGTATTTGTACTGTATGTCCTGTATGACCTGTGTGTTATATGTATTTGTACTGTATGTCCTGTATGACTAGTGTGTTATGTGTATTTGTACTTTGGTCCTGTATGACTAGTGTGTTATGTGTATTTGTACTGTATGTCCTGTATCACTAGTGAGTTATGTGTATTTGTACTGTATGTCCTGTATGGCTAGTGTTTTATGTGTATATTGTCTGTTTGTCCTGTACGACCTGTGTGTTATGTGTATTTGTACTGTAGGTCCTGTATGACTAGTGTGTTATGTGTATTTGTACTGTATGTACTGTTTGACTAGTGTGTTATGTGTAATTGTAGTGTTTGACTAGTGTGTTATGTGTATTTGTAGTGTTTGACTAGTGTGTTGTGTGTATTTGTACTGTATGTCCTGTATGACTAGTGTGTTATGTGTATTTGTACTGTATGTCCTGTATGACTAGTGTGTTATGTGTATTTGTACTGTATGTCCTGTATGACTAGTGTGTTATGTGTATTTGTACTGTATGTCCTGTTTGACTAGTGTGTTATGTGTATGTTGTCTGTATGTCCTGTATGACTAGTGTATTATGTGTATTTGTACTGTATGTACTGTTTGACTAGTGTATTATGTGTATTTGTGTTGTAGGTCCTGTATGAAAAGTGTGTTATGTGTATTTGTACTGTATGTCCTGTATGACTTGTGTGTTATGTGTATGTTGTCTGTATGTCCTGTATGACTAGTGTGTTATGTGTATTTGTACTGTATGACTAGTGTGTTATGTGTATTTGTACTGTATGTCCTGTATGACTAGTGTGTTATGTGAATTTGTACTGTATGTACTGTTTGACTAGTGTGTTATGTGTATTTGTAGTGTTTGACAAGTGTGTTATGTGTATTTGTACTGTATGTCCTGTATGACTAGTGTGTTATGTGTATATTGTCTGTATGTACTATATGACTAGTGTGTTATGTGTATTTGTACTGTGTGTCCTGTATGACTAGTGTGTTATGTGTATTTGTACTTTGGTCCTGTATGACTAGTGTGTTATGTGTATTTGTACTGTATGTCCTGTATGACTAGTGTGTTATGTGTATTTGTACTGTTTGTCCTGTATGACTAGTGTGCTATGTGTATTTGTACTGTATGTCCTGTATGAAAAGTGTGTTATGTGTATTTGTACTGTATGTCCTGTATGACTAGTGTGTTATGTGTATTTGTACTGTATGTCCTGTATGACTAGTGTATTATGTGTATTTGTACTGTATGTACTGTTTGACTAGTGTGTTATGTGTATTTGTACTGTATGTCCTGTATGACTAGTGTGTTATGTGTATTTGTACGGTATGTCCTGTATGAAAAGTGTGTTACGTGTATTTGTACTGTATGTCCTGTATCACTAGTGTGTTATGTGTATTTGTACTGTAGGTCCTGTATGACTAGTGTGTTATGTGTATATTGTCTGTTTGTCCTGTACGACCTGTGTGTTATGTGTATTTGTACTGTATGTCCTGTATGGCTAGTGTGTTATGTGTATTTGTGTTGTAGGTCCTGTATGACTAGTGTGTTATGTGTATTTGTACTGTATGTCCTGTATGGCTAGTGTGTTATGTGTATATTGTCTGTTTGTCCTGTACGACCTGTGTGTTATGTGTATTTGTACTGTATGTCCTGTATAAAAAGTGTGTTATATGTATTTGTACTGTATGTCCTGTATGACTTGTGTGTTATGTGTATGTTGTCTGTATGTCCTGTATGACTAGTGTATTATGTGTATTTGTACTGTATGTCCTGTATGGCTAGTGTGTTATGTGTATATTGTCTGTTTGTCCTGTACGACCTGTGTGTTATGTGTATTTGTACTGTATGTCCTGTATGACTAGTGTGTTATGTGTATTTGTACTGTATGTCCTGTATGACTAGTGTGTTATGTGTATTTGTGTTGTCGGTCCTGTATGGCTAGTGTGTTATGTGTATTTGTACTGTATGTCCTGTATGAAAAGTGTGTTATGTGTATTTGTGTTGTAGGTCCTGTATGGCTAGTGTGTTATGTGTATATTGTCTGTTTGTCCTGTACGACCTGTGTGTTATGTGTATTTGTACTGTATGTCCTGTATGACTAGTGTGTTATGTGTATTTGTACTGTATGTCCTGTATGGCTAGTGTGGTATGTGTATATTGTCTGTTTGTCCTGTACGACCCGTGGGTTATGTGTATTTGTACTGTATGTCCTGTATGAAAAGTGTGTTATGTGTATTTGTACTGTATGTCCTGTATGACTTGTGTGTTATGTGTATATTGTCTGTATGTCCTGTATGGCTAGTGTATTATGTGTATTTGTACTGTATGTACTGTTTGACTAGTGTGTTATGTGTATTTGTAGTGTTTGACTAGTGTGTTATGTGTATTTGTAGTGTTTGACTAGTGTGTTATGTGTATTTGTACTGTATGTCCTGTATGACTAGTGTGTTATGTGTATGTTGTCTGTATGTCCTGTATGACTAGTGTGTTATGTGTATTTGTACTGTATGTCCTGTATGACTAGTGTGTTATGTGTATTTGTACTGTATGTCCTGTATGACTAGTGTGTTATGTGTATTTGTACTGTATGTACTGTATGACTAGTGTGTTATGTGTATTTGTACTGTATGTCCTGTATGACTAGTGTGTTATGTGTATTTGTACTGTATGTCCTGTATGACTAGTGTGTTATGTGTATATTGTCTGTATGTACTATATGACTAGTGTTATATGTGTATTTGTACTGTATGTACTGTATGACATGTGTGTTATGTGTATTTGTACTGTATGTCCTGTATGACTAGTGTGTTATGTGTATTTGTACTGTATGTCCTGTATGACCTGTGTGTTATATGTATTTGTACTGTATGTCCTGTATGACTAGTGTGTTATGTGTATTTGTACTTTGGTCCTGTATGACTAGTGTGTTATGTGTATTTGTACTGTATGTCCTGTATCACTAGTGAGTTATGTGTATTTGTACTGTATGTCCTGTATGGCTAGTGTTTTATGTGTATATTGTCTGTTTGTCCTGTACGACCTGTGTGTTATGTGTATTTGTACTGTAGGTCCTGTATGACTAGTGTGTTATGTGTATTTGTACTGTATGTACTGTTTGACTAGTGTGTTATGTGTAATTGTAGTGTTTGACTAGTGTGTTATGTGTATTTGTAGTGTTTGACTAGTGTGTTGTGTGTATTTGTACTGTATGTCCTGTATGACTAGTGTGTTATGTGTATTTGTACTGTATGTCCTGTATGACTAGTGTGTTATGTGTATTTGTACTGTATGTCCTGTATGACTAGTGTGTTATGTGTATTTGTACTGTATGTCCTGTTTGACTAGTGTGTTATGTGTATGTTGTCTGTATGTCCTGTATGACTAGTGTATTATGTGTATTTGTACTGTATGTACTGTTTGACTAGTGTGTTATGTGTATTTGTACTGTATGTCCTGTATGACTAGTGTGTTATGTGTATTTGTACTGTATGTCCTGTATCACTAGTGTGTTATGTGTATTTGTGTTGTAGGTCCTGTATGAAAAGTGTGTTATGTGTATTTGTACTGTATGTCCTGTATGACTTGTGTGTTATGTGTATGTTGTCTGTATGTCCTGTATGACTAGTGTGTTATGTGTATTTGTACTGTATGACTAGTGTGTTATGTGTATTTGTACTGTATGTCCTGTATGACTAGTGTGTTATGTGAATTTGTACTGTATGTACTGTTTGACTAGTGTGTTATGTGTATTTGTAGTGTTTGACAAGTGTGTTATGTGTATTTGTACTGTATGTACTGTTTGACTAGTGTGTTATGTGTATTTGTACTGTATGTCCTGTATGACTAGTGTGTTATGTGTATATTGTCTGTATGTACTATATGACTAGTGTTATATGTGTATTTGTACTGTATGTACTGTATGACATGTGTGTTATGTGTATTTGTACTGTATGTCCTGTATGACTTGTGTGTTATATGTATTTGTACTGTGTGTCCTGTATGACTAGTGTGTTATGTGTATTTGTACTGTATGTCCTGTATGACTAGTGTGTTATGTGTATTTGTACTGTATGTCCTGTATGACCTGTGTGTTATATGTATTTGTACTGTATGTCCTGTATGACTAGTGTGTTATGTGTATTTGTACTTTGGTCCTGTATGACTAGTGTGTTATGTGTATTTGTACTGTATGTCCTGTATCACTAGTGAGTTATGTGTATTTGTACTGTATGTCCTGTATGGCTAGTGTTTTATGTGTATATTGTCTGTTTGTCCTGTACGACCTGTGTGTTATGTGTATTTGTACTGTAGGTCCTGTATGACTAGTGTGTTATGTGTATTTGTACTGTATGTACTGTTTGACTAGTGTGTTATGTGTAATTGTAGTGTTTGACTAGTGTGTTATGTGTATTTGTAGTGTTTGACTAGTGTGTTGTGTGTATTTGTACTGTATGTCCTGTATGACTAGTGTGTTATGTGTATTTGTACTGTATGTCCTGTATGACTAGTGTGTTATGTGTATTTGTACTGTATGTCCTGATTGACTAGTGTGTTATGTGTATTTGTACTGTATGTCCTGTTTGACTAGTGTGTTATGTGTATGTTGTCTGTATGTCCTGTATGACTAGTGTATTATGTGTATTTGTACTGTATGTACTGTTTGACTAGTGTGTTATGTGTATTTGTACTGTATGTCCTGTATGACTAGTGTGTTATGTGTATTTGTACTGTATGTCCTGTATCACTAGTGTGTTATGTGTATTTGTGTTGTAGGTCCTGTATGAAAAGTGTGTTATGTGTATTTGTACTGTATGTCCTGTATGACTTGTGTGTTATGTGTATGTTGTTTGTATGTCCTGTATGACTAGTGTGTTATGTGTATTTGTACTGTATGACTAGTGTGTTATGTGTATTTGTACTGTATGTCCTGTATGACTAGTGTGTTATGTGAATTTGTACTGTATGTACTGTTTGACTAGTGTGTTATGTGTATTTGTAGTGTTTGACAAGTGTGTTATGTGTATTTGTACTGTATGTACTGTTTGACTAGTGTGTTATGTGTATTTGTAGTGTTTGACTAGTGTGTTATGTGTATTTGTACTGTGTGTCCTGTATGACTAGTGTGTTATGTGTATTTGTACTTTGGTCCTGTATGTCTAGTGTGTTATGTGTATTTGTACTGTATGTCCTGTATGACTAGTGTGTTATGTGTATTTGTACTGTTTGTCCTGTATGACTAGTGTGTTATGTGTATTTGTACTGTATGTCCTGTATGAAAAGTGTGTTATGTGTATTTGTACTGTATGTCCTGTATGACTAGTGTGTTATGTGTATTTGTACTGTATGTCCTGTATGACTAGTGTGTTATGTGTATTTGTGTTGTAGGTCCTGTATGACTAGTGTGTTATGTGTATTTGTACTGTATGTCCTGTATGACTAGTGTGTTATGTGTATTTGTACTGTATGTCCTGTATGAAAAGTGTGTTATGTGTATTTGTACTGTATGTCCTGTATGACTAGTGTATTATGTGTATTTGTACTGTATGTACTGTTTGACTAGTGTGTTATGTGTATTTGTACTGTAGGTCCTGTATGACTAGTGTGTTATGTGTATTTGTACTGTATGACTAGTGTGTTATGTGTATTTGTACTGTATGTCCTGTATGACTAGTGTGTTATGTGTATTTGTATTGTATGTCCTGTCTGACTAGTGTGTTATGTGTATTTGTACTGTATGTCCTGTATGACTAGTGTGTTATGTGTATTTGTACTGTATGTCCTGTATGACTAGTGTGTTATGTGTATTTGTACTGTATGTCCTGTATGACTTGTGTGTTATGTGTATTTGTACTGTATGTCCTGTATGACTAGTGTGTTATGTGTATTTGTACTGTATGTCCTGTATGACTAGTGTGTTATGTGTATTTGTGTTGTAGGTCCTGTATGACTAGTGTGTTATGTGTATTTGTACGGTATGTCCTGTATGAAAAGTGTGTTACGTGTATTTGTACTGTATGTCCTGTATCACTAGTGTGTTATGTGTATTTGTACTGTAGGTCCTGTATGACTAGTGTGTTATGTGTATATTGTCTGTTTGTCCTGTACGACCTGTGTGTTATGTGTATTTGTACTGTATGTCCTGTATGGCTAGTGTGTTATGTGTATATTGTCTGTTTGTCCTGTGCGACCTGTGTGTTATGTGTATTTGTACTGTATGTCCTGTATGAAAAGTGTGTTATGTGTATTTGTATTGTATGTCCTGTATGACTTGTGTGTTATGTGTATATTGTCTGTATGTCCTGTATGACTAGTGTATTAGGTGTATTTGTACTGTATGTACTGTTTGACTAGTGTGTTATGTGTATTTGTAGTGTTTGACTAGTGTGTTATGTGTATTTGTAGTGTTTGACAAGTGTGTTATGTGTATTTGTACTGTATGTCCTGTATGACTAGTGTGTTATGTGTATATTGTCTGTATGTACTATATGACTAGTGTGTTATGTGTATTTGTACTGTGTGTCCTGTATGACTAGTGTGTTATGTGTATTTGTACTGTATGTCCTGTATGACTAGTGTGTTATGTGTATTTGTACTGTATGTCCTGTATGACTAGTGTGTTATGTGTATATTGTCTGTATGTACTATATGACTAGTGTGTTATGTGTATTTGTACTGTGTGTCCTGTATGACTAGTGTGTTATGTGTATTTGTACTGTATGTCCTGTATGACTAGTGTGTTATGTGTATTTGTACTGTATGTCCTGTATGACTAGTGTGTTATGTGTATTTGTACTGTATGTCCTGTATGACTTGTGTGTTATGTGTATTTGTACTGTATGTCCTGTATGACTAGTGTGTTATGTGTATTTGTACTGTATGTACTGTATGACTAGTGTTATGTGTATGTTGTCTGTATGTCCTGTATGACTAGTGTGTTATGTGTATTTGTACTGTATGTCCTGTATGACTAGTGTGTTATGTGTATTTGTACTGTATGTCCTGTATGACTAGTGTGTTATGTGTATTTGTACTGTATGTCCTGTATGAAAAGTGTGTTATGTGTATTTGTACTGTATGTCCTGTATGACTAGTGTATTATGTGTATTTGTACTGTATGTACTGTTTGACTAGTGTGTTATGTGTATTTGTACTGTAGGTCCTGTATGACTAGTGTGTTATGTGTATTTGTACTGTATGACTAGTGTGTTATGTGTATTTGTACTGTATGTCCTGTATGACTAGTGTGTTATGTGTATTTGTATTGTATGTCCTGTCTGACTAGTGTGTTATGTGTATTTGTACTGTATGTCCTGTATGACTAGTGTGTTATGTGTATTTGTACTGTATGTCCTGTATGACTAGTGTGTTATGTGTATTTGTACTGTATGTCCTGTATGACTTGTGTGTTATGTGTATTTGTACTGTATGTCCTGTATGACTAGTGTGTTATGTGTATTTGTACTGTATGTCCTGTATGACTAGTGTGTTATGTGTATTTGTGTTGTAGGTCCTGTATGACTAGTGTGTTATGTGTATTTGTACGGTATGTCCTGTATGAAAAGTGTGTTACGTGTATTTGTACTGTATGTCCTGTATCACTAGTGTGTTATGTGTATTTGTACTGTAGGTCCTGTATGACTAGTGTGTTATGTGTATATTGTCTGTTTGTCCTGTACGACCTGTGTGTTATGTGTATTTGTACTGTATGTCCTGTATGGCTAGTGTGTTATGTGTATATTGTCTGTTTGTCCTGTGCGACCTGTGTGTTATGTGTATTTGTACTGTATGTCCTGTATGAAAAGTGTGTTATGTGTATTTGTATTGTATGTCCTGTATGACTTGTGTGTTATGTGTATATTGTCTGTATGTCCTGTATGACTAGTGTATTAGGTGTATTTGTACTGTATGTACTGTTTGACTAGTGTGTTATGTGTATTTGTAGTGTTTGACTAGTGTGTTATGTGTATTTGTAGTGTTTGACAAGTGTGTTATGTGTATTTGTACTGTATGTCCTGTATGACTAGTGTGTTATGTGTATATTGTCTGTATGTACTATATGACTAGTGTGTTATGTGTATTTGTACTGTGTGTCCTGTATGACTAGTGTGTTATGTGTATTTGTACTGTATGTCCTGTATGACTAGTGTGTTATGTGTATTTGTACTGTATGTCCTGTATGACTAGTGTGTTATGTGTATATTGTCTGTATGTACTATATGACTAGTGTGTTATGTGTATTTGTACTGTGTGTCCTGTATGACTAGTGTGTTATGTGTATTTGTACTGTATGTCCTGTATGACTAGTGTGTTATGTGTATTTGTACTGTATGTCCTGTATGACTAGTGTGTTATGTGTATTTGTACTGTATGTCCTGTATGACTTGTGTGTTATGTGTATTTGTACTGTATGTCCTGTATGACTAGTGTGTTATGTGTATTTGTACTGTATGTACTGTATGACTAGTGTTATGTGTATGTTGTCTGTATGTCCTGTATGACTAGTGTGTTATGTGTATTTGTACTGTATGTCCTGTATGACTAGTGTGTTATGTGTATTTGTACTGTATGTCCTGTATGACTTGTGTGTTATGTGTATTTGTACTGTATGTCCTGTATGACTTGTGTGTTATGTTTTTGTTGTTTGTATGTCCTGTGTTTTTTGGGATGATGATCAAATATCCCCATTTCTTTATACTCAATAGCTCTACCTGATATGAAAATCAACACAATCTTGTCGTGTATTTTGTATTATTCACCTAACATAACGGTTTTAGTAAATAAATCAAATTAAATTTCATTGCTATCTGAATTAATACAAAGCTAATCTGTACACTAGGAAGTTAAGCTCAGTACATTAGATCATTATATATCTACATTTCTTTCCTCTTATTATCATAAAGAGAGGATATAGGTAAAACCTGATGTCCTATCCTGTTGACATTTTTTGTCAATTAACTTTGTTGATATTGAAACAAACGCGTTTATGTCGAATCAATATGAATTCATTATTTTAATTTTATGAATCATTCTTTTCTAAAACTGTCTCTATGTATTAAAATACTTTTCTCAGTGTTGAAATAGTTATTTTTCACAAACTGCCAGTTTTGTTTTTAAGGGCGCAATGATTTATGTCTCAAATCAATCTTGTAAACATACATACAATGACAGACACTAACCTATAGTGGCTTATTTTTACTGGCACTCACCGCAGTTACTGGTATCAACGTATCATCTCTGGAACTAGCCAAACATACACATAAAGGACAAAGACCTCACCCTTCCCATGCCTGTTCTCTCACCCCAAACACTTGTATTGAAATCACGGGATGAAACAAAATGTATATTATGGTGTAGAATATGTTAATTAATTTCTTCATTTATCCCACCTTATCCGATCGTAACAATTACCATTTCAACGTAACGTATCTTATTATAAAATCATATTTATCATATCATATCATATTTTAAAAAAGTAGCACTATTACATATATAATAATGAAAAGTAAGAATAATGAACATATCCATGCAGTCTTACTGGAATGGATTATTAGAAAGAAATATGTTAGTTGTTAGTTAAGTAGTCGAATCTTTAGAAAGGATTCCAAACGTGGCAAAAAAAAAAAAAAATAAATAAAAATAAAAATAAAAAATAGCTAACCAAAATATTTTTTTTTGATATACTAGAACAAAGCTTTTCTTACTCAATACAAATTTATTTTCGACATCATGATCTAGAGGTATGAAACAAATATAAATTAAGATCTATTGTGACTTCAGCATTGTTTTCAGAGTACAGTATTTGTTCTAAATAATATAAATAAATGGAAGGAGAATATTGTTACACAGTTATACAATACGATAAACACTCAGTGGCTGAAATTAATGATTGTCATTTAAAGCCATGTGTGGCAGTGATAAAGCATGTAGGTGACGGATTCAATTCATAAATTACACGGCAGCATTGGAAGATTTAAACTAAATGTACTGGGAAAAATAAAAGTAATTACAATAATGATTCACAGAACTACCATTAATGTATTTCCTCTTTCAATTTTACTTCAAACAGATTCATAATAAATGCTTATTTAGATTCATACTTTCATACATATTGTAACAGAGTCATTATTCATTTCGTTGCCTCAGCTAGTATTTGAACCAGGAAACAACTTTACCTCGAGTTTCCTGGGGTTATAGCGATGCTGATGGGGCATGGCTAAGTACTAGTCTCGGGTCCCTATATGGGCGCCAATGTGAAAGAGGTCATAATTCATTTCAATGCCTCAGCTAGGATTCGAACCCGGAACCTCTGGCTTGCTAGTCTGACGTTCAAGCGATCCAGCTGAAGTGAAGTTCTCTCTAGCCGAGCGGTATATTGCGGCTAGTATATACCAGGCTTACATACTCCCCCTCAAGGAAACAACTTGTCTTCGAGTTTCCAGAGGTTACAGAGAAGCTACTGGGGCATTAGTGGAGCGTGGCTAAGTACTATTCCCGGGTCCCTACATGGGTGCCAATGTACACGAGATCATTATTTATTTAAAGACTTCCGCCAGGGTTTTAACCCGGAACCTCTAGCTTACTAGTCTGACGCTCAACCCGTCGAGCTACAGAGAAGTTCTCTCTACCCGAGGGCTGTATTTCGGCTAGTGTTTACAAGGTACGTATGTATGTATTTCTAGTATCACCATATTTTCTTAAGGAAAGGACTGACATAAGGTTTACCTGCTGTCAGATCCCCTTGTCTTATGGCAACAACATTTTATGAAACTGAAATTGAAAAAACTTCATAGCACAGTTTCTGTGCCACTCTAGAACTTGTCAGCTATGTCAACATTAGTGTTACCTTTGGGTCGAGTAAAATCTTCATCTGTCAAAAGAAATGTCAAAAACAAGATGATGTATTTCATTTTACCCAAATAATCTTTCAGTGTCTTTTATTTTGTCTTATATTTTATCTTTTAAATAATTTACGAATAAAAACCCGTAAAATACATGTGTTTATATTTTCTAAGCTTTGAATAAGTAAAAACATCTCGATCATAAACTAGTTCACGTCTTTTGTTTCAGCAAATAGTTCAGTGACATGAGCAAAATGGATGTCGAAAAAACTGTTACCAACGACCGCCTGTTCATAAGAACTAACTTAGCTGCAAGTTTCACCTCTTCTGTTGAGTTCATTTTCCTGCCTTTGTTCTTGTAATGATAGTGATGACAACAGGGACCAGGCGCCAAGGGGAAACAAGAAACGTAAGAAAAAACGTTTCAAAATATTTAGAAAAACCCACAGCGTGACGATTGCTACAGAAAACATGGCAGATCAACAGCAATGTGATTCATTGTCACTAAAACATCGGTTTACAGACATTTTTCAAAAGAAATATAAATCAAGACACTACAATGTTTCTAAACCAGCAACATACAATACTGTAAATGTTGATATTGAAAAAAGCGTTCTCAATGTTGACCAAAATAATGTTAATGCTTATATTGAAATACATCAACAGCAAATATGTTTAGGAGAGACAACCGAAAAGGATGACAGTAATAATTCTTCAAGGCGGAATGCGAAGGCGATTTGGATATCATCAGCTGAAAACAGTCATAGACATAGTTCACCGCAACCAGGGATATTTCTGCATGCAAGACGATGATATCAAGATAAGAAATAAAGTCAACATCGTAGACTCGAAAGACTAGTAGGTTATCATATATAGAATATAATTAGTTCAATGATGATATTGTCTCAGTTATCCTTTTGTATTTTTCTCACACGCAGTCTAGCCTCAAAAACTTGCACCATAAGTTTCTTCAATTACGAGTCATAGACAAGTGAGTAGGTTTATGATGCAGTTGTATTGTAGGCTATGTTTTACCATATTCTGGGACTGTCTTTAAAGGTCTTCTTATTAAGTAACTCATTTGTACAATAGTAAATAATCCGATCCAAACTTCGGAAAAAGCATTGATATTAACCCTTTTGACAATTGCAATATACGACAGAGATAACATTGGGAAACGTGAAAGATCTACAAAACGGGTCTTCAGATCAGTTCAGGAGCAGTTACACAAACCGACTGATTTTCTAGAATTAAAGCTAAAACATCACACATCTGCTGTGGAACCAGAATATCGCAAATCCGCAAACAAGAAAAAAGAGGAAGTCCTATACAATCGGTGTAGTTTTGCTTGTTCGAAACCTTCTTGCAGTGTATGGGGACCAGCCAGTGTTAGTAATTTTGTTGTCAGGTCACAATTGCCCTTGGATAAAAATGTAAAACAATTAATGTCAGATGTTCAGTTGATGAAAAATCATTTGTTGTCCGAATCCAATGACACTTCGTTCGATTGGCCGGTTAACAAACAAACAAACACACTGCCGTGTAGACGATATTGTACACAGTGTCCTTATAACCTGTAAGACTGACGTGGTAATGAAACATTGTAATCAGACATTAGTACACCATCGATATCAATACAACATGGTAGACGGTTAAAAAGAGTGTTGCTTGTTACAGTTAAAAGTTTATATATCTACTATGATATATAATTGTGGTGTTTTTCGTTATCTGAGTAAACTGACATTTAAATTACCTGCTTAACAAAATACTGCCATTAGTATACAAGGTCAAAACAATAAAAAATGCTTATCCAGACATAAAAGATAACATGTATCTTTTAGTTTAATTTATTGTTGTTTGTAAATCAATTGATCATGTTTTTTTTTCTTTAAAAAACACCTGTCGTTTATTGCGCAATGATGTATCATTCAAGAGTAATGCATCTCTAACGAAGAGACGCGCCTCCTATTTTTGTGTTATTTTCAGAACAAAATTACAAAAGAAAACTATCACATATACAGTTGGATTCATATTGGCATTTAAATTGTAAATTTGTTTATCTCGCATAACTAGTTTTGAAAAAAATGTACTTTGTGTGGTACAAAGCTGGACGTGTTTGATGCTCGTTAGTTTGCCTGTTGGTTCCGTTGTGTGGTATAAAGCTGGACGTGTTTGATGCTCGTTAGTTTGTCTGTTGGTTCTGTTGTACGATATAAAGCTGGACGTGTTTGATGCTCGTCAGTTTGCTTGTTGGTTCTGTTGTACGATATAAAGCTGGACGTGTTTGATGCTCGTTAGTTTGCCTCTTGGTTCAGTTGTTGTTTACCTTGTTCTCATTTGAGAACGTCACATTACATACTTGGATTAACAAAAATTTTCATGGTTGGTTCAACGAAGCAGAATACGCTTACTCTTACGGAACACCTGGTCTTACTCTCCTGGTACTTTTTTCACGAATCTTCGTGTGATGCAATGAAGAGTTTTTGTCTGGCTGGCTATTCCATCACAGGGGTTTTTTGAGTATAAGATATAGCGTTACGTCTTTCTCTCGTCTTCGGTCGACGGAGAGGATAGTTTAAGAATACTGTCGTAGCATTTGCGGCGTCTAGCAGGCGAAGCATATGTAAACTATGTTATAATATCGTATTTGAAGTCTTGTTTGCAGTCATAGTTTTCCGTTTTGTACATTAAAGAATATGGCATTTGACCTCCCTTTTGATTACAGTTATGAACAATCTGCGATGTAAATACTTAACATTCCGGATATTTATATTATCCTTTAAAATAATACTATATAATGTAGATTTTCCCACAGTTAACAGTTCATGTTCAACAAAACGATTTGTCATTTTCGTGTCCGTTTTGTTTAAAATATATAATCATTATTAAATCAAATTTATTTCAAAATAGAAACGGAAATTGTTATTCCTGAAATGAATATCTTCATTAGTTTGGTTACAAGCTTGTGCATGCAGTTGTGAAAATAATTATCTTAAAGTGTTGTAACTCTAACACAATTATTCATCTAGTGTGTAGTATGGTTATGTGTTTCATACGTGAACAATCGGTATAGTTTCCTCTGTGCTATTCTTAACGCAACCAAATTGTTACAAATTCTCAAATCTCATGAAACGTTTGATTTCTAAATTATAAATCTGCACGTATTCAAATTTCTTTTTAAAATGTATTTTTATTGGTGCCTTCAACATGCAACAATGAGGCTAGGTATTGTTAAACAGGTAGAAGGCGGTGCAATCTTTATCGTGTTTCACCGTACAATCTTTCTGATAGCAGTGTGACCCTAATATAGGAAATAACTGATAAAACGTGCATTGAATTTTAAGTGGGACGTCAACTATGTCAGGGAAACATTGATAGCTATCTTAGTAATTGTAGTAACTGAGACAAGGGAAGATGCAAGTGGACCAGCCACCATAGTTAGTTGTTTTGGAGTATTAATCCAAGGTGAGTGATGATTACGAGTCATGCAATAACTTCTGTCATTAGCATCATGATCAAATTACCACTTACATAGTCGTTTCTATTACAATACCTGAAAGTAACCCCTTAGCAGAAATGCACTTTTGGAATCGAGATGTCGGTGACGTAAACGGTTCGACGTAGTTTCTTGTTGGTATACTGGTCACTAGACACTAGAATACTGCAGGACACAGCTAACTTCAGACAACATCAGCAGGGCTAATGTATGGTATACAGAGATAGCGGTTAATCTGTACTACTTGTTCCGGGAATGTCTTTAATATCCCTTTTGTGGAATGAAGCACTTTACTGAGTAAACTGCATTCAGTCCTTCGTTTGGACATTTTTGTGAGGATTTTGATATTGTTATTGCCTGGTATGTAAATTACTCACCCATCAGTGTCAAACAAAACTGTATGTGCCTCTTAATTTATATATCCATATTATTTACTCTTCCGTTTCCTTCACTTACAATTACCATACTTTTTAACGGCATATTTCAAACCCTTGGAATATTTAGATCTCAGCCACGGTATGGTATCACGGGGTAAATAGACATTTTGAAAAAAATAAAAGCATAAGGTGTGTGTTGACGGATACACTGACATCCATACCATCTATCTAGTATACACTATAATGACCATCCTTCTCATCCGATGCTGCCTCAGCAGAACAGCACTGGACCTGCTTCTTCTCAAAGAGGCCACATATTTGCCAAAATAGACAGCACATCTGTGCAAGCATTTGTTTCGGATGTATTTGTAAAGCACGGCGAATTATAATATAGTTTTATAAATCATAATTTTCATTTAAACATTCAAAATCGGTCACTGGGTCAGGAGTGTATACTTTTCATTAATGCTTATTTTGCTAAATTTTTAATGGGTTGTATTTAACGTGTGTTGTTATTTGAATGTCTATCCGGTGTGTTTTATTGCTTGTTTCTTCTGGAGTCGTTTAGTGACAGAATTTGTCGGCTGGCCCTCTTAGCTTAAATATTCCTTTGTTTTATAAACACGATATATATCTTGTAAGTTATTACGTCCTCCAAAAGCTGTTATGAAATATCCACTGAAGAACTCTATGAAAGACAGCCGGAAGTAAAGAATATCTCAATTTGCAGAATTAGATATAATGAAATAATGATTTGAAATAGGAAAAATAGAAGCAGCAGCAAAGAATGACTGATTTCCTCTATACTGACTTGTCCTCTTATCTGTTTAAATATCATCATACTTCTCATCATTCTCAATTCAGTTGTAAAGTTAAACGATTAAGATATCTTCAGGAAAATTGCTCGCCATCAATGGCAAGAGAACTTCCAGGTCTATATTTCTGCATATACGACAATAGCGGTAACATAAAGGGGGGCTTTATCTAAATCATTGTTCTTTATAGTTGTACCTGCTGATCAAGCCATATACAACATTACGTCGCCCCCAGAGTCTTCAGGGAAAGACGTTAGAGGTGAATATTGTGTCAACAACATCTTTACAGTGTCTCGAAGTGCCTGGCAAAAATAACTGAAACGATATGATGGAGAATTCGTTAAGGAGAGAATTAGAACTAACGCAAAAAGATGGAATTTCCAAGAGAGAACGTGAACTAATGCGAAGAGAGGATAACATTTCTAATAGAGAACGTGAACTAATGCAAAGAGAGGATAACATTTCTGAAAGAGAACGTGAACTAATGCAAAGAGAGGATAACATTTCTGAAAGAGAACGTGAACTAATGCAAAGAGAGGATAACATTTCTGAAAGAGAACGTGAACTAATGCAAAGAGAGGATAACATTTCTAAAAGAGAACGTGAACTAATGCAAAGAGAGGATAACATTTCTAAAAGAGAACGTGAAATAAAAAAGACAGAATTAAAGCTAAATCGGAGAGAAGATGGTTTTACAAGTAGAGAATTACAACTTTCGCGAAGAGAAGATGAAGATTCCAGGGGAGAAGTAGAATTATTGCGAAGAAGAAGAGATGAAAATTCATCGAAAGATTTATTACTTTCGCGAGAGGATAACATACCAAGACATAAAGATGTCCTTTTATCTAGACAGCGTATCATTACTGTGAATAAAACTCATATTCATGTAGGCGATATTGTAAAAAATCACCAGCACATCAATATATCTAAATGTAAGACTCTACAGATGCGAACCGGAATGGTAGAAGACGATGAAAGAATTGGAAGCAATGATTCTGCATGAGCAAATTCACCGGGTAACAAGCTGATTATCAGTTTATTAGTTATATATCCATACAACACACAACCCATAGATATATGAATTTCATGACCGTTGATTTCTTTCATACTGTTATATATCATATCATATGTACGCCATTATTGTTTGTTAGGATTTATCATATTTTCTACATAGTAAACGGCAGATAAAATCAACTGTTCATGAGAATATCTATTGAATGACTGCATTAGAATTGTAACTGTTGTTGTATTTCTTACTTAAATTGCAATTGTATTTATTACATAGACACTAATTCATAAAAAATGTGGTTTAAACGGAACACAACTCGCTATTTTCTTCAAATTTGCTATTGAAAATAAAGATATTTTTCTTATTATCTAAACCTAGTGTTTGTTAAATATACTCAAGATCCTAATATGTAGGTTGCTTGTTATAACTCTTTAATCTTTTCTCTGATGACCCCAATGTCCTGGGCTACTTGTCTGAGGCCTAGTCTATATACACACTGTTCGACGGAAACCTGTCGGTCGGAGGGGATTTGAGGTCGTGGCTTAACACTACTTAGTTAATTGTCAATGCACAATTGGTAAGACATACTGATGGCCAGTAATACCAATATTACATAAATGAATGGACTATCGGCTCATATTTAATACATTTTTGCAAAACAATCAGTGTTTTTGTCGCCTAAAAATCAAAGTCAGATAAAAATGAAACCATCAAACAAATAGAGGTGTAGAGTCTTGCCGATTCCCTTAAGACACAAGAGAAATGTTTTACATTCTATTGATTTCCTTCACTAAACGTAAATAGTTGATAAATAAATAAATATTTAAAGTGATGTCTACAGGGTGATGATTGAGGCCTGCCTGATTGTGATGATGATGATGATGATGATGATGATGATGAGGCCTATAACAGGATAATGAGTACGGTGTGCAAGTGTCAGAGTAAGTGTGTCTGTATGATGTTGCATGTATGACTTGTCATTTATCTGTTATTGTTTTAATTGGCAAAAATGAATGAAAAATAAAAAAAGAATTACAAAAAAAAAAAAAAAAAAAAAATATTTGAAAGGCGTTTTCTTTAAACATATATAAAGATCAATAGATAGTGCGTTCTTCTATCTTCGTTGATAATTGATTGCAAATATTTCATACGGAATATTTAGCACTATCCTAAGAATGCAAGTAATTTTGTGTAGTTTTGTTTATGTAGGCTACATACCTTGATCTTTTTGTATACAAATTTCTATGATATATCTACTAAAAGGAAGTATTTTCTATCGTTCTTCTGTTTCATATTTTAAGCATGTGCTTTCTTCTGGTCATGTATTATACATTTAATGTCCCGCATTGAAAGATCGGGGGCATATTGCTTTTGTGTTGTCTGTTTCTCTGTTGTCAACTTTAACACTGCCCAAAATTATTGCACCGTAAGAGGTAGAGCTTTCATATTTGGCATGTATGTCCCATGTGATCAGAGCCTGTGACCTTGACCATGCTATTAGCACATGCCGTAGTTAAGTTTTGATGTGCCACCTCAGACATTTGTTGCAACCGCGTGCATAGTGTTTCATAAACACATCTTGTCTTCTTTTACAAACACTATTTATCGTTTTGGATTGAAAGGATACCGGCATTAAAACGCTAAATGGAAATGAGGTACTCCAATGTTGCTGACAAGTTTACGTTTTCAAAAAAAAAACTGTGATCAAATCTCTGTGTACTTGAGTTTAAATCTATATATAAATATGTATTTCAGTTCAGATATGAACATTCGTTGATTTCGTTATCTGCTGTTGTATTTGTGATGATTAGACATGACAAATATAAGCGTTGCTCGATGGACTTGATGCACTCTGCGTTTATTTATTAAACCAAATCATTATCAGAACAAAATAAATAATTCGTGGAACAGTTAGATAGCTATATTAGGTACAACAGACATGTGAAGGCGCTACAACAGACCGCAGTTTTCACCACAGGTAAGAAAACATCGACCTCTGTTGAAAGATATTGATGAAAATTTGAACAGACGTATATTTAATTACCTTTGTTTTATTGAAGTTGCTGTTTTTCTCTCTCCATGTGTTAAGCATGACATTGTACACTTTTAAGCTTTCCAAGGAGACGGACAGAAATTTTACCTTTCCTCTTTGTCTTCTTAGCGAAAGACATAACCTAAATTTACCAGTGTGTATTGTGGGACATTCGTCGATAAATGCTTCCAATCTATCAGTAAAAATCTCGTACTTAGATCGAAATCTGATTCATATAAGAGTGTCTTATAATCAATTATGTATCATATTTGTGAACAACATACTATTTATCTGTGACGTTTAAGTGAAGGAATATCAGTTGATTTAGAAGTCATATATATATATAAACATTTAGATAAACTGCAGTAACGACAGTGGTTATCTTTAAGCTGTAAACAAGAATGCAAAATATTCATAAAAAAAAGAATGATTTTAGATTTGTTTTCAGTGCTTACTTCCAAAATGGCTACAGGGAAATCTGTTTCTAACAATCCTCTGATGAGGAGTATCTCAACGGAAAGTGGTGCTTCATCAAGACGTTCAAGTTCATTTTCCTGTATAAGTACAGACGACAACAGCGATGACACCATGGACAGGACAAATGAGGAAAAGAGAAAAGCGAAGAAAAAAAGTCACACACTTTTCCGGAAAGCTCATAGTGAAACAAAAGATAAAAACGCGGTAGGTAAACATCAGCGTGATTCTTCCAAGCTTAAACGTCGATTAAGAAACTTTTTTAAAACAAAGAGGAAATCAGATCATTTCAATGTTTCCTTTTCACACACAGACGATATTGATAGTTGTGATACTGTTGACACTGAAAGGCATGTGCAACAGAAAGGTATACAAGATAATACCCAACCGGATTTCATTAATGATTTTTCACAACGCCATTCAAAGATTGGTGATAATACTTCAAATGGGCTCACTGTAGAAAGCTGCGAGAACGATGAATTGCGACTCATAACAAACAAAAAGGAAGAGGAAATGAATGAGAAACAAAAATATCGATTAGACAACAGCTTAAAGTCAGTTTCAAAGAAAGAATCAGAGCTTTCGAGAAGGGATGAGGATTTTTTGAGGAAGGAAAATGATCTTTTATCCAACGCCATAAAAACTTTGAATGAAATGGCTGCTGTCCTTAGCGATATTGTGCACACTCCACTATACGTTGAAATATCTGAATGCAAGACTGTTCAGATAGGAACTGGAAGCGAGGATGTCCAACAGAATTTGCAACAAGTTCGCAAAATGCTGGACAGTATATGTGCAAAGTATGACGATATCAAGGTAAAAACATATGCGACAACCAATAACCAACAACTTATAGCAATAATTTATTGTATACATGGTTAAATCAATATACATCAATGTTGGCTTTTCCTGGCGTCCCACAACATCTCAATATTACGTTCCTTGCTTTACATTTGCGAAATTTTGCTGCATTCATATATTACATAATTGCCATTAATTTACCATAATTAGATGAGATTATAGTAAACATCAAAATATTTTGCAGTATCATTTAACATACATCATAATTTCGATTTGCAGCATACGACGGAGGCAACACTAAATAGTGTGAAAAAACTACAAAATGAGTCTTCGGGTCACAAAAAGCAGTTGCACAAACTAGCTGAATTTCTTGAATCAAACCTGAGACGTCATACATCTGCTGAGGAGCCAGAACACTTAACAAAATCTACAAACAATACACAAAATCAAGTGCCTTCTTGTGATCGGTGTAACCCTGCTAGTCCGAAACCTTCTGGTAATATATGGGGACCGTCTACCGTTCATGATTTTGTTGTCAGCTCACATGTAACTATAGATAAAAACGTGAAACAGGTGATGGCAGATGTTCAGTTGATCAAAAACAGTTTATTGTCAGAACACCAAAGTACATATATGTGAACAATACTACCTTTTTAAAACAAAAACGGAAAGAATTACCTGGAAAAAGTAGCAATAAGAGACTGTTGAGAAGTGTTCCGAAACACTAGACACTAAACACAGAAAAAAAATCAGTATCAACTTTTTTCTATGAAATTATTGATGATTCATTATGAGATATCATAGCTGTGTAATGGTTGAGCAGATGTACATTTTTCCCTCGGCTTGGCGATTTGGTCCCGTAGATAGTGAGTTCGAGGCCTGGACAGGACACAAGTCAAAAATTATCTTCCTTCGTCAAACCTGTCATTAGGTACAAAATATCAATACATCATATGCGATAAAGTTGTTGATTCTAAGTCTCACTTAGTGTAAAATGCACACCTTGATCCCTGTTCTTTCAAGTTTGTTCATCAAAAATCTTAAAACAATGATATCTTAAGATAGAAATGATAGAAAATGTACAACAGTTGGATTATACGATCATACCAAAACAAATATTTCGTTTGAAATATCGGAGACAAATCCCTGAATTGTGATTGATATATATCTAAAGGGAAATAACTCAAATATAAGTGTTATGTGTGTAGATTTACTCGGCAATTATTTCACGCATCGTGATCGTGAGGTCAGATTTGTCTATATGGTAAGATAATGGGAATACACCACAACGGTGGTGAAATCATCAATATTCGGAAAGTTTATGATATATATCAGTATCCTTTACAAGTTGTATGGTTTCGTGCACTAAATTCTGTACCAAAAACAACCAAGTAAAGTGTATGTAGTGGTGATATTCCAAATGGCTGATATCAAGGTTACAGAATAAAGTTGTACGTTACACCCACTGATTAGACATGACTGAGATCTAATTTCCAACGTCACAAAATAGTTGGCACAATGCCAGATTCTAAATAAAGAATGATCAAGGTTAATGAGATGACGTTCCCCTTCATATTCGTAGAAACAGATTTCGATGTAATATGACGTATGTAATGAGCTCACTTACCGATATAGATTTGTAAAATCGTTCTTAACAGTAAATGTTGTCACATACAAAGAACCACACCATGTCTTGTTACAACAACATTCTATTCAGCCAGACGCTTGACATACATATTAACAATTACAAACACAGATGAGACCAAGACTAACGGGTAACACTATTGACCTGAACATGGACGTTAAATGTGATTACACGACATCTCTCTTTTTTTTCTTTTTAACTGAAAGATCTTTAACACTATAACACTAATAATAAAATGAGTTATATTTACCATATCAATAGTGTTTGTTATTTCTTATCATTTAGCACAGTTCTCAGACCAAAAGTCTTTTCATAAAAGCAATACAACGGTTGTATTTCTTGTAAATGATAAGAACTATTTTATATTGAATGATATCCAAATAAATCACAATGTTCTTGAACTTCGTCAATGAGTAGGATAACATTAACAAACCAAAGAATAGATCAAAGAACATATGATAATAGAACGCGTATTGGAACACGTTACGGAACACATCAGGGAACACTTGGAACACATCCTGCCAGGAAATCACAACTAAATATTGTTTTGACTAGAACTATAACTGTTTAAGCTTTGTATATGTTAATATTCACTGGAACCGACTTGGTTTCCGAACTTCGCGACCTGATTTAGTTTTATATGGACTTTTGACTAAATCACGAGGCTTATCCTCAGGACTGACAGTTGGTACACATGCAGGTTGTGACTTGAGGTCAACCACGGAGTGTATTGTTGGACTTTGAACTGCAGGACTTGTGATCTCCAGCTTTATATCCTCATCATCCAGTGTAGGTAAGGACTTTGTTACTTTGAGATGCTTCCTGTTCCTTCTGTATTTCTTTCCATCTGATGTCTGTACTACATTGGATCTAGGTGTCTGGTGTTTATCAACTACAGTGCTGTGCGTCCATGTTCTTTCATTACCTGTTTTCATCATGACAGTGTCATTCTCTTGTAATGGTTTGCGACCTTTTGTTGCATGTCTATTAAAATAATTTCTTTGTCGAAATTGTCTTAACTTTAAACTGTCCTGAATCTCGTCTGACGCTCATGGTTTCAACAATGGGGTTGCTGTTGGTAGGGTGGTCTTAAGTCGCCTTCCCATGAATATTTGTGCAGGTGAAAGGTCAATTCCATCGATCGGTGAGTTTCGATAATCGAGTATTGCTAGGTATGGGTCATTTGCCTTCTTCAGTAGTCCCTTTACTGTCTGTACCATTCTTTCCGCTTGGCCATTTGATGAGGGGTAATGTGGACTCGTGGTAGTGAGTTGAAAACCGTAGTCTTTTGAGAATTTGGTAAATTCCCGACTCGCAAACTGTGGTCCGTTGTCACTTATGACTTGGTCTGGAATTCCATAGTTGGAAAACTGGCTCTTTACATGGTTAATGACAGAGCTTCTTGTCAGTCCTTGTAATTTTGAGATTTCAGGCCACTTTGAAAAATAGTCTACGCTAAGCAGGTAATGTTGCCCCTTAAGTTCAAATAGATCCATTGCCACTTTAGCCCATGGTCGGTTTGGTATGTCGTGGGGTATAAGTGGTTCCTTTGCGTTGCTGTTTGTGTGTCTAGCACAAATGTTGCATGTGGCAACCTTCTCTTCTATATCAGTACTCATTCCTGGCCAAAATAGTACTTCCCTCGCGCGTGCCTTACATTTGACCATACTAAGATGCGCCTCATGTATCCGGTCAAGCATTTCTGGTCGCAGAGACTTTGGAATGATCAGTTTGTGTACTTTGAACATCAATCCATCAATGCAGGTAATTTCGTCGCGATAATTCCAGTATGTCTGAATTTGTTGATCAACTTCCTGTTTGGTTTCCGGCCAACCAGTCATTATTTGTTGTCTCAGCCTTGACATCTCTAGGTCATTCTCTGTACCTTCTTTGATAGTTTTGTACTTTTCTGATGAGACCGTTAAATATGCCAACAAATAGAGTTCATTGACAGCAAGATCCTCTACTAAAGTTTCCTCTGTTTCCTCTAGGAATGCCCTTGACAGTGTGTCAGCTACATATAACAATTTGCCTGGTTTATAGGTCACCTCCAGGTCATACTTTTGGAGTGTGAGCACAGTTTCTGAAGTCGAGCAGGTACTTTATACATAGACTTCTTAAATATGCTCTGTAACGGTTTGTGGTCAGATTCCACTTGAACTTTCCTCCCATAAAGGTATTGATGGAATTTTGTGCATCCGTACACTATTGCGAGAGTCTCTTTCTCTATCTGTGAGTAGCGTTCCTAAGTAGGAGTTAGTGCCCTTGATGCATATGCAATAGGTTTACCGTCCTGTATGATTGCTGCACCCATTCCTTTTGAGCTACTATCCACTGTCATTACAATCGGTTTGTTTGTGTCAAAGTATGTCAACACTGGTGCCTTGGTCACCATCAGCTTCAATTTATTGAAACTTTTTTCCTGTTGGGCTCTCCATTCCCAATGTGTTCTTTCCCAGGAGTTGTCTTAGTGGTGCGGCTACCTCAGACAAGTTTGGCAGGAGTTTTGCTAGATATTGTACAAATCCTAAGAAGGTCATCAGTTCCTTTTGATTCTGTGGTGCCTTCATTCCTTTAACCGCTCTAACCTTGTCAGGGTGTGGTCTAAGTCCATCCTTGCTAAGGACGTGGCCAACATATGTCACTTCCTGTCTCCCAAACTGACATTTATCAGCATTTAATTTGAGGTTATAAGCTTTGAAGGACTTCTTGTAGCCTTCTGTCATGTTCCTCGACTGACTTTCCCCAGACTAAAATGTCATCTACTATAGCTTCTGCGCCATCAATGTCTTCCACCATGTTTGACATTACTGACTGAAAAACTTCGGGTGCAGAGTTCAATCCAAATGGCATGCGGAGAAATCTATAGCGTCCAAATGGTGTGTTGAATGTACATAGCTTTGAACTGGGCTCGTCAAGTTGTAATTGCCAAAACCCAGACGTAGCATCCAGTTTGGAGAAATATTTGGCTTCCGGAATCCATGCTACTATTTCCTCAATGGTCAACATAGGATAGTGTTGTCTCTTGATAGCTGTATTCAAATCTCTTGGGTCCAGACATATTCTGATTTTACCATTTGGCTTGGTAACCGTTACCATGCTATTAACCCAGTCTGTAGGTCCTTTCTCAAGCACAATTATGCCATTTTTTCCCATTTGTGCCAATTCCAGTTTTACCTTGTCCCTTAATGCCACCGGCACTTTTCTCGGAGGGGGTGGGGGGGGGGGGGGGGGGTGGGGGGGGGGGGGGGGGGGTGTGTATCACCGGCTGTTGTACTGTACTGTTAATATGTATTGTGTGATATCCTGGTAGACAGCCTACTCCACTAAATAGTTCGCTGTACTCTTCTTTTAGCTTTTCGTAGCGTACTTGACTATCATTGTTTGTAGAGCTTCTGTTCAGCCCAAATAAGCGTTTCACCAGTCCAATCGACATAGCGCTCTCTGCTCCTATGATTGTAGGGGCTGTTTTCTCAATTACTTGAAATTGTATCACATGATTGTTGTTGTCCTTGAAATTACATTGAAGCTTCACAGTTCCAATTGATTTAATTGCATGACCACTATACGACCTCAGCATGGCTTCAGATTTCTCTAGTGGGGTTTTCACCTGTAATGACTTCAGGGTTTGTTGACTTATAACATTGCACCTGGCCCCTGTGTCTACTTGTGTTCTTAATGTTTTGTTGTTCACTATACAACACACTGTCCAATCATCATTGAGTCTGTTTACTGGCAAGTCATTTTCCATTCCTACATACAAATCTGTCTCTCTAGCATCACTTGTACTGTCATCTGTGAGGTAATTCTCCACCACCTGTACTAACATTTTACTGTTCTTTTTGTTGTACTTTGGTTTCTCACTACGACATTGGCTCGCAAAATGATTCATCTTTTTGCACAGATTACACTTCTTACCATATGCAGGACATGTTGCTCCTTTGAATTTGTGTTCATACCCACACTTGTTACATTTCACTTCAGTTTTTTCATGTCTCTGTCTCGTACTTTGTGTATTTCTGCTCTTCTTATTCGTTGTTTGTTTAACGATGTGGACCTTGGGGTCCTCTTGACTAAACATACTTTTCAGCTGTTTCTGTGATATTTCGTGTGTCCTGGCTATATCCATTGACTTCTGTAGTGTCAGTTCAGAACCTTCATTAATAAGTTTTTCTCGAACTTTAGCTGACTTGACACCCAAGATTATGTGATCATGGACGATTTCATCTTCCATCTCAGGAGCATAACAGTGATGTCGAATGAGTCCAAAGAAATACAAACTAAACGCCTTTAATGAGTTCCTTTATTACATATACAAAGTTCCTAGTTCCTACAGCCATAGTCCACAATCATCACAAACACAGTGTAGGGGTTCTTGGTTGCACCTAGCTTGCGCCCCAACCTGCGGTAAAAAACTGAAAAATACAGAAATTAACCTGTCCTTAGTACATATTTTACCTTTAGAGCCACAAAACAAACATATTTCAACAAAATTAATCAAATTTCAAACGTTTAAACCGTATTAAAGTTACCTCATGGGTCACCTAAGCCTTGCCAAATTTGCATGTCTGTTTCCTTTGGACTTTCACGTAAACATATCCCATGATGCATTTTTCCACGACGTACAAAGAATGAACTCTGAACCCTGACCTGACTACCAGAGCGGACGGACAATATAAAACTAGCGTTTCACTACAATAACCACAGTCTTTAAATAAGACTCTCAAGTCTGTCATGGATTGTTCAAACGGTTCATCTTTAGACTGAACCCGGGACTTCAGCCGATACCGTGCAAATATTATATTTGACTTGGGTTCACAGTAATTTTCAAAGCCATTGAAGTACGTTTCGAGCTTTTTTCTTTCATCTGCGGTTACATTCCATGTAGAGAAGATGTTTCTTCCCTTTTCTCCAACCCATAGCATTAGATAATTACATTTTGGTTCTTCATTCTTACCAGCAAGCGGTCCACCAAATGTAAATTCACAATGAGTTTTGAATGCTTTGAATGCCGTCGGTAGGTCGTTTGATGACCAGTCCATTTTGGGGTATTTGTCCTGTTCCATCTTTTGACAATGATTTGACTTTATCCCGCTTCTGACACCATGTTACATACAAAGAACCACACCATATCTTGTTACAACAACATTCTATTCAGCCAGACGCTTGACATACATATTAACAATTACAAACACAGATGAGACCAAGACTAACGGGAAACACTATTGACCTGAACATGGACATTAAATGTTATTACACGACAAATGTCTCTACCAAGCTATTTTCATTATGGTCTTAGTAAATATGAAATTAAGTATCAGTTTCTGGTGTGATAAAAATCAACAAGAATATACAAACATATCATTATTTTCATGACCCAACCTCAAATTCAAAAAAACTATATGAAAAAAAAAATGAAAAAAAAAAAAAAAATGAACGGAGACTCCTGGAAAAAAACAGGGATAAGACCAGATGTAAACTAAATTCCACGAGGGTATGGAAAGCTCACTACACAGAAGAGTTCCATTTCAAGCATAGAATCACACGTTGATAGAAGCTCGATATCAGTTTAGATTAAAAGATACTCTCGTCAGTGTGATTATCGTTTATAAGCGGCGTAGTCATTGTACTCGTGGGTTAATACATAAAACTGAAAATCATCTGTTTGATTCCAAGATGACTGCGCCCAGTATAAATTTGTAAGAAATCATAACTTTAAAAGGTGTGTTGGTACCGCAGCGAGACACAAATTAACACTTAAATAACTTGACAACAGATCAAATTTTCTAACATTTGACCTTTTAAAGACATGCGTTAATTTTCTAACGACTAGACATGTTTCCCCTTAAGCATCCTGATTTTCTCTTCAGCACAAAATAACTTTAGTAAGTATGTGGATATCAAATATCTTCCTTCTATCGCATTTATTAAAATTTACTGATAAACGGTGTCTTGGCACGAAAAATATCTATATTAGGAAACATGTGTGGTAAGAAAGATAACGAACACGTGATATTTTATAATGAATACAGCGTTATTTTATGTCTGTACAACAGTGATCATTAATTTTGTTTTTCCTTTTTATAAACATTCCTGAAGCTTGTTTTGTTGTTTGTGTATTATGTCCTCATAACATCTGTGGTACAAACGAAAGAAAACCCAACTTCGAAATAAAATGGATCCGCTGAAGAAAGTCACAAGGAGAACGCACCAACAATGATAATTCATGTTAAAGCCAAGAGTCTGGAGAAAGATGTTGGGGCAAACTCTTCTATATAATGCGTTGAAACTGTTGAGCAACACAGCTGTGAGTCGGGTGACCGATTGGGAGAACTGTTCAATAAAGAACTAATGAGAGATCGACAGAAGAGAGCGAATGTTAATTCAGGGATGGAATTAGAGGGACAAAAACATTACATTTTTGTTAGAGAATCGGGACAAACGAGAAAAGAATTTAAACATTTAAGATGAAAATCAGAACTGTCTCAAAAAGAAGGTTAAATTTTCTGGAGAGAATAAAAACTTTCGCGAAGAGATGATGAAAATTCAAAAAGAGAATTAGAAATTTCGCGAAGGGCAGCTGAAATATCAAGGATATAATTTGAATTTTCGGGAAAAGAAGATGAAAATAACAGGACAAATGGCTTTTTATCTAGTGATAATAACGTTACTGTAAATACTTGAAATGAATTGGCTACTGCCCTTGATGAGATTATGCGAAATCATCGATAGGTCAAAATATCTAGATGTGAGAATGTTCGGATCGGAACCGGAAATGTGGAACAAATCAAACATAATTTGTAGCCAGTGTCTTCTATACTGGGCGATATGTGTGAACAGTACGAAGATATACAGGTAAACGTTTATTTGAAAACTACGTCTAGCAGCATCTAAAACTGCATACAATTAATTGCAAAAATGAACCTACTTAACTACTGTTAATTTCATATATTTTACAGTCCAATATTTAAGGTAACCATTTCTATTCACAATATGTACTTCTAAAAGAAGCAGTAACACAAACTGACTGATTTCCTAGAAACAAAAACTAAAACATCATACATCTGCTGAGGAGACAAATAAGTTAAGTAAAACCGAAAATAATTTACAAGAAAAAATGTTTATGTGTGATCTATGTCATTTGTCAAATACAAAACCATCTAGCAATATATGGGGACCGCCTGCAGTTCACGGTTCTGTTGTAAGCTCTCGTGTGATCCTGATTAAAAATGTAAAACAAATGATCTAGATACCCAGTCGCTTAAAAGAAGGTAATGTCCAACTCTCCGAATGCTTAATATGGAAAGTTAAATCTTTATCAATGCCATTGCTTAAATAGAAACGATTGTAAACTACGAATAATAGAACCAATTGATCATTACATACAATTAAAAACCAAATAAGGTTTTAGATTTATAAAACATCTTAATATGTACAAGTATATTGCATTCAAAAGGATAAAATAAAACTGAAAATCCGCAATTAAGATTTCTCTAATTTGTTATCATGTCAACCGAAATGAGTAAAATTTGATGACATACAGGTAATAATATAAGCGGATGAATATATGGATGGTAAGCTCAGACGCCAATGAGAATTCAACCTATAGCGCATAAAATTTCGCGTTGTTAACATAATATCCTAATTGGGAAAACGAAGGGACGTAACTCTTACACGCGTTAGCCGAAATCTGTGTTACGATGGGTAGATGAAAAAGGAGAAATCTGTGTTACGATTGGTAGACAAAAAAGGAGAAATGACCACGAAGTGCATTCATACTTATTTAAGATTTTTTTTCTTCTTTTTTTTTTTTTTTTTGAATTATGGTAAAATAACAATAATTCACAGTAATGGTCATGAACATGATGAGAGTATCTCAAAATGATAACTTAGATTTCAAATATAAAGTTTACAAAACTGAAACAGGTTGGAATCCACTCAAACAGGGAAGAGGGGAATCAAAGCTTACCACTTTCTACAAAATACAAAACAAAACCTTAGAAAGCTTAATACTACTTAATAGGCGTGACTTAAACATGGAGTTGAGAAATCCAGACAACTATCAAGTCCCCGAAGTAGTCTGGATATTATGAACAAGTCTTTCGTTCCGTCGTCTATAAATTTGTGGAATAATTTAGACAATCGGCTGTATCACTTAAACATTTAGAACCAAACAATTCCACATCCACTCTTCAGTTCATGATTATTTACATTCTAATAATCGATACCTCTCTGTTGTACATGGCCGCATTAGACATTCCTGTAGTGGCTTGCGTTCAGATTTATATAGGGTTGGCATTTGCCAATCCCCGAATTGTTCGTGTTGTGATGGAATTGAACACGTAAGTCATTATTTCCTTACATGTTCATTATTTTCTAATTGAAGACGCATATTGTTTGATACTTTGTGTGATTCAGGCGTAGATTTGAATATAGAGACTATCTTATGGGGCGACAGTGATGTTTACTCATTATAAATTAATTGTAATACTGTTAAATTTGTTCAAAGGTTTCTAAAACAAACAAAGCGTTTTAACACTACCTAATGATGAACTGTTTATAGTCGACACTGATTTTTTTCTCTTCTTTTCTTTCTATCTTATCATCTCATCTTCTCCTCCTTTTGACAAAATGATTTAAACTTACCATTGTACGTCTACGAAATACTTATCTTCATATTTATAGTATAAATACGTGTCACGTGCAGTATATTAATTATTTGTAATTTCATTTATGGAGAAGAATTCATAAGTTACTAGAACTTGTCTCTGATCCATTTATCTATTACTAATAATAAAATATGTTTAAATCACTTAGTAGATATGCCACACAACTAACCTACGATTACGACAACAAACAATAGATGATTAACTGGAATGCTGTGACGTAATTATCCTCGAATTATATTCGCCTTATGTGAGACCATACCATGTATATATTTTCTTATCAACATCAGTTTGTAATTCAGCCAGTATTGTGACCGACATCTTTTTGAATATATTTTTTCAGTATAGAACATATTTTCACAATGAACTTATTCATATATTCATTTTTATCATTAGACTTGAAATACAAGGGCTGATTGATAAGTTGTGAGCCTTGTATTGAAGAAGGTAATAAGACTTTCATCTATTTCCAAAATTCGGTTTGATGATTACGTCATACATGCAGTGGAGGACTTTCTGAACGGTCAAGAAAATTATTTTAAGTGGCATTGAGGCCATTTAACATCGTTGGCAAAAGTTTATAGATACCGAAGGAGATTCTGTTGAAAAATAATGCAATACGTTAGCCAGAAGTCAAACCCTTAAATATGACCTGGTATATTGTTTTTTTAATCGTGCCTCTCATATTTATAATAACAATAAAAATAACGTAGATAGAGAAGAAAGGACCCATAGACCTTAAATGCCTTCGAATTCAAGCTGATGTAGGCACCGCAATGTTTTTACCTCACGCGTGAAATGATCTTCCAATATGTTGACATAATCACTATCTCATACCTGAACGCTGGCTGACAGAAAACCGTTGAATTTTACTTGTGTAATACCGTGTTTATCATCTAGGACAGGTAAAAATCAAAGGTCAAGACATGATAAAGCTTTTCTTTCCTTATCTGAAAAATGGAGAGATGTGTTCTAAAAATACAGGTAACCTCATTTCTTTATTTCTTTCCTTCATTCCATGTATATTTTAATGATGTCACCAGTGTACTTGGAGATAAATCGATTGTCATATGATTGGATTTTCTCCTTTTAAAATCACCTATGCTGACCCAACTTGTTATATCGGGACACAGGACAAAAATAGACGATTCTTGATGATAAAGCTTTGATACAGATCTGCGCAATGATTGGTTCATAAGCGCTGGTATATTTGTAATTGGCCATGTGACACCACAGTATATCCTGTTCGGGCTATCCTTGTCATCATTATTGATAATTCCCCACCCTTTTATCAACAGCTGCGCATCAGTAATATAGGTTAAGATAAACGTGTCACCAACTGGACAAAACACAGCATATCAAATGAAGTATGCAATGAGGTTAGATTTTTTATTTAATAAAAATTTAATATCAAAACCGAGTTTTGTGTTATTTTTTAAAAATTGTATCTCGATGTTATATTGTAAGTCTTAGTACATGCATATCGATTATTTAAATGACCTATCTTATTTCACCACGGACTCAGATCTATATAAAAGTCCAGCAGAATAGTCGGACGGTTCGGAATATACACATACAATCTGATTAAAATACAGGTCTTAATTTAACCTCTCCATTTTTTTTGTAAATGGACGGAAAATGTTGAATTGGTAAATAAAGATATATATTTAAAATCAGATGGAATACATCTTAATTAAACTTATTCATTTTGCTACAATAATGAAACAACGAAACAAGTTATTTCAACTTATATTATCACTCTTGTTGGCCCGGATGTAAGCGCGCGAGGGATCTTAGTGTGGGAGGAGACTGGAGTACCCGGGACAAACCCACGTGGTCTGGCAGGTGACTCCTAACCCTTTCTAATCCTCTCCGGGAGTTACCACTGCTCAAACCGACCATCTTATATACATGACGTTTACATGAAATGACGAACTTTCTTGAATTATGGAGTAAGTGCACTCAATCATCTAGACTGATAAACTGTTCTTGTCTATATTTACATACTTTTTTTTCTAATCTCAGGTATGTCGAAATATTTTGTTTCGTTTTCCAGTTCAAACAGGTGTATTTGCATTTTCTTATGTATACATTTAGCTGCGCTGCTTGTTTATACTTTCAATCCATTAAGCATACAACATTGGTGAAATGAGATAAACATGTTGTTATCGATTGCAAATCAATAACAGTGATGTTATTTCGTTAATTTGAGTGGATTAGTTGGCTATTGATTATTGCTTATCCTGTGACGTAGTATTCTTTTGGAAAAAAGGACATTTAAGCGCTACGCGTGTTAGTTTAGTAAAGCTTCCATCGTCGATATGATAACGACAGGACCTTCAGTGGCTAAGGACAGGGTGCCATGGTTACTGGTCCAGTCAACATGCCTACTGACATGTGTGATAACAAATATGGCGCTCATCCAGGTAACAAGGACTTTTGAGTTATACTGAAGGTAAGTTGGAATCATTCCGATAAGGCGAGGGATAAAATCACTTATATTGATTTATCATTTTAATTATCAAAATTACTTAGATAAAGATTATGTTTATCTGATTTCTACCGTTGTTTACCTTATATAGGTATGTAAAGAGGTATGTCACTACAAAGCTATATCTCAGCTGTTACAGAAAAGGACGATATTCATGCTAAAGTCATTTCAGTTTAGTTTGGAAAAATTACGATATGGTTTTGAATATCTTGCTATTATTTACATATATATATAGTACATGTTTACTTAGTACATTCTTCAGTTTTCGCATTTTTCACTATTTTGGTTACTGAAATCAACAAATGGTTGAAATAGCAAGTTCAGTACATTTTAGTTTCAGGTGTACGATAGTAGACCCAGGTGTGATAACAAAGTCACAATAAAGTGAAGTTAGAATCGCCTTGCTTTTAGTAAAAGACAACTGGATTATATTCACTCAGGAGATCTCCTTTTGTCATCGATTAGGTCATATCAATTAAAATTGAATACAACATGCGTTTGTGGAAACACCAGGCCCCCGGTTGCAACAAAATTCAGAAGTGGAACATTTAAACTATCATGTAATGCATGTGCCAATTGCGTGCAAACTTTGTGAAACACTTATGTATTCATTGTGGTAATGATTTTTTTAAATGTAGGTCAAAGGTCAAGGTCAAGATTACATGGTGAAAAAATAAAACACTGGAAAGGTCTTGGCACGAGGAACACACATGCCAAATATGAAAGCCATACCTCTATGATGTAATAGTTATGGCTAATGCTATTTTTTTTCAAAAGTCAATGTCAATGTCACATGATGACAAATTTTGAAACCACCGGAAAGGTCTTTTCACAAGGAATACTTATGCCATGTATGAACACACAGAAAAAAAGTCCCCGATCTTTTCATCTGGGGACATAATGACTCTGTGAGCAAAGACGCCGAATCTATCTTCAGGCAATAAACACAGACGAACTGATAAGCTCTGATTTTTTCCAATGTAACCATGCAGCAATATATTTCTCTGTGACAAGGATTTGGTCTGACTGTACAGAAAAGAAAATTAAAGAAAGAAAGACAGACAGAAAGTTTGATTCTATATCAGTTCACAGTGTTATATGACTAGGGAGGTAGATTTAAATGTCCCTATTTTGAAACATTGTGTTGCTAAATTGCAATTTTATGTAATTGTTTTGTAAAATTTTTAATACTGTCATGGGCGCCACCGGAAGTCGTTCACTTACTTATTGATTCAATTGTCATCATGTCGCAAAATAGTTAAGTATTGACTTTGAATAAAACATCCCCTATAAACGATTCTATAGCTACCATCCCTAGACCTAGCAGTCATATACTGTATTGCTTCATTTCCCCATAAATGGAATGCATCTTATTTGTAATGTCGGCGAATCCGATTGATTTACAGCTTGAATGTATTGTGGTTATTATTGTCAGTGGTTCTGAAGTAATAGCGAAATTGACGTCACATTTGAATCGAATTTATTTCTTGTTATCTAAGCGACAGATGGGTATCTTTGCATTACACGATCCCTCATTGATCGCATCACTATTACGTTAATAATGACTAATCATTTGAAATCTGGGTTTGGTAGCAATTTACAGAAGATGGAAACAAATCATTTGCATGACCTTTGCAGTCAAGGTAAAAAGTCTTTCTGGCATAGCAGATATTGATTAGAACTAGATGAAATAACGAGTTGTTACTTTTATTTTCAGATTTTCTCTCTTTCTAATCTCTCCTTTGGAAAAAATGAACATTTCGCTGATAGATATTGAATTTAGAATATTACCTTCACAATTTTTACCAGTCAATCTTACTCATTTCCAGTATATTTAATTCTGGTGTTCATCTTTGACGGTGTAGTCCAGGTAATCGTTAGACAATTAAATGCAGATTTCTATGTCTCGCCTCTTTCAATAATAATTCATTAATTCCTCAAAATTGAACACTCTAATGTCAGACGGTAACAAATATGTATTTGCAACATATAAATTATTGTCAATTTTCTCCCTGTAGATGTTTGATTTGAATATATTTCACGAATACCATAGTCTTAAGAAATCATATCAAGAATGACAAATGACATGATATAGAAATATTCTTTGTATCTTTGTAATTCAACATCGAACTTACTCTTCCGGAACACCTGGTCTTATTCTTCTTGTACTTGTTCAGGAGACATGTTGGTATTTTCTTATTGTTTATCGTAGAAAAACCCAAACATTTCATCTCGTGATATTTGTAGTCACACTTCGTTAAATATCTTTAAAAAAGATGTGTTCTCCAATAAAACACGACAGCCTGTGTTTTACTATTTTCAAATTTGCGTTGGTATTTTATAAGTTATACAAACCTTGTATGGGTATATCACTGTTAAATGAAGGTTTCAGTTCCGTGGTCGAACACGTGAACTATGAGAGTCGTTCCAACATTTCTATCTGGCCCTCGAACACCGACGAGTATCTGTATTTATCACAAACTTCTTAACTGTTGTCCAATACCTACGGTTATCACTTAAGAAAATAAAAAGTTTATTTTCTGATAAATACCACGAGTTTTCAAGAAAAAAATCATCCCCCGAGTTCGAAAAGATGAGTATGATAAAAAGTTCCAGCCTTTTTATAGATATCATAAAATGTTTAATTCTAATTAAAAAAGATTGTCTGTGTAAAATTTTCCGAGTTAGTTCCGTTTAACATCCTATCAAATTATCCTTTTATGGTCATGAATACGAGTTAATACTTAGGAAAGATACTCTCCACATGAAAATGATCACCTGATCACGCTGACACGACTTAATGAATATGGATTCATATTTCATGTTCGTTTAACCTGTCACTAATAGTCAGATTGTTCCGGGAATGTCATAGATAAGATATGGCAGCCATTACGGATACGATGATGTCCTGGCATTTTGCCAAACATATCTTCGTTATAGGTAGATGATAGACGATTATGTGAGAATTATTCAGGTTAACAAGGAATACCGATTGTGTTTATGTTGTGATTTGATGTATAATCTGTCGAGGTGTAGTCTTGTTAAAAATTCGTAAATAACTTTAAATATGAAGTAAGAATTTTTGTGATTGAACGGACCCAAACAGTGATAACAGTTACAATATTTGAATACGTGGTAGATGTATTATTTAACTTAACGCAATATAAAAGATAAGCTACATTTTTTTTTCTTTCCGAAACATGTAAAAGTTCAAAATATAGGTGACTGTTGCGTTAATACTCACCTTTCATACTGCATAGAATTACTCTTGTTTTTAAACGGCGAGGAATTGTTTCTTCATATCGAATTTCATTGAAAAATGACAAAAAAAAAAAAAAAAAAACACACAAACAAACGAACGGAAAAACCTACCAAATTATTGTGAAGACTGAAATGATGATACGCATTAACTGTCACCTTCTTTATCAATAATTATTGTAAACTCACAGTCATTGATTAAACTAAGGTAATATTTTTTATATGAAATAATCCGATCATTTGCGTGAACGCACGTTGTTTTTCGTTTACTACAATGTGTATGTTTCTTTCTATTGGATCGTCGTTTTTGTTCCAGTATGTTTACCTTTTTATTTTCTTTATTTTTCAGACATCGAAGCGTAGTAGCCTTTACTAGTGAATCACTGACTGACCAGCATGGGATCAGGAGGATGATCTTCAGAGATTCGGACATCATGTAGGAATGACTTCAATGTGTACACGGATCTTTCTAATAACCATGTATACAACCATTGTTCGAGGTAAGATGGCTGTAATATCTGATACTGAGCAAGAACAGAAACTAAAAAAATAATCTACATTGATGCATTCTTAAAAAAAAGTTCAATACAATTTGATCTTTGATTTTACTTAGGTTTCACATTCAATTTTCGCGATCGTTCCTGTTTGGTCTTGTTCAGGAGGATTAAATTTAGCGATCCTTCCTGTTTGGTCTTGTTCAGGAGGATTAAGTTTAGCGATCGTTCCTGTTTGGTCTTGTTTCTGAGAATTAAATTTAGCGATCGTTCCTGTTTGGTCTTGTTCAGGAGGATTAAATTTAGCGATCGTTCCTGTTTGGTCTTGTTCAGGAGGATTAAGTTTAGCGATCGTTCCTGTTTGGTCTTGTTCAGGAGGATTAAATTTAGCGATCCTTCCTGTTTGGTCTTGTTCAGGAGGATTAAGTTTAGCGATCGTTCCTGTTTGGTCTTGTTCAGGAGGATTAAGTTTAGCGATCGTTCCTGTTTGGTCTTGTTTCTGAGAATTAAATTTAGCGATCGTTCCTGTTTGGTCTTGTTCAGGAGGATTAAGTTTAGCGATCGTTATTGTTTGGTCTTGTTCAGGAGGATTAAATTTCGCGATCGTTATTGTTTGGTCTTGTTCAGGAGGATTAAATTTAGCGATCCTTCCTGTTTGGTCTTGTTCAGGAGGATTAAGTTTAGCGATCGTTCCTGTTTGGTCTTGTTTCTGAGAATTAAATTTCGCGATCGTTCCTGTTTGGTCTTGTTCAGGAGGATTAAATTTAGCGATCGTTCCTGTTTGGTCTTGTTCAGGAGGATTAAATTGAGCGATCGTTCCTGTTTGGTCTTGTTCAGGAGGATTAAATTTAGCGATCGTTCCTGTTTGGTCTTGTTCAGGAGGATTAAGTTTAGCGATCCTTCCTGTTTGGTCTTGTTTCTGAGAATTAAATTTAGCGATCGTTCCTGTTTGGTCTTGTTCAGGAGGATTAAATTTAGCGATCGTTCCTGTTTGGTCTTGTTCAGGAGGATTAAATTTAGCGATCGTTCCTGTTTGGTCTTGTTCAGGAGGATTAAGTTTAGCGATCGTTCCTGTTTGGTCTTGTTTCTGAGAATTAAATTTAGCGATCGTTCCTGTTTGGTCTTGTTCAGGAGGATTAAGTTTAGCGATCGTTATTGTTTGGTCTTGTTCAGGAGGATTAAATTTCGCGATCGTTATTGTTTGGTCTTGTTTCTGAGAATAAAATTTAGCGATCGTTATTGTTTGGTCTTGTTCAGGAGGATTAAATTTCGCGATCGCTCCTGTTTGGTCTTGTTTCTGAGAATTAAATTTCGCGATCGTTATTGTTTGGTCTTGTTCAGGAGGATTAAATTTCGCGATCGCTCCTGTTTGGTCTTGTTTCTGAGAATTAAATTTAGCGATCGTTCCTGTTTGGTCTTGTTCAGGAGGATTAAATTGAGCGATCGTTCCTGTTTGGTCTTGTTCAGGAGGATTAAATTTAGCGATCGTTCCTGTTTGGTCTTGTTCAGGAGGATTAAATTTAGCGATCGTTCCTGTTTGGTCTTGTTCAGGAGGATTAAATTTAGCGATCGTTCCTGTTTGGTCTTGTTCAGGAGGATTAAATTTAGCGATCGTTCCTGTTTGGTCTTGTTCAGGTGGATTAGATTTCGCGATTGTTCCTGTTTGGTCTTGATCAGGACGATTAAATTTTGTGTATGTCTATACATAGGTATCCATGTTTTCAGGCATATAACATACATTTCGTGATATTTTGATTTTCTTTTGAATCCCTGATATTATTATCAATTATACAATAATAAGGTGTTTTTGTTATTAGATTACTCTTTTAAATGGCGTTTTTGCATGGCAACAAAATCTATCACATCATAGATGACAAAATAATATAAAAATGGCGCTGTCGACACAAGGATTGTCTCTTAGTCTTTCATAGAAATGTTATAATTTCTTATTTTTCTCCAGTATGTTCGAGTTGTGCTTCCACGATAACGTTACAGGCGGAACATTACTCACAGACATTGGTGTCACTTGATACAACTCGAAATAAAACAGGGTGAGTTGTAAAGCTTATACAAAAGGCAAAAAAATATCACCCTCCAAGATAAAATAGAGCCAAATGGTAAATTAAACAGCATCATAAAGCTGCTGTCTCCTTCTAGGAGTCGCCACTGATGCTAAGAGCCTGTAGTGATCGAAAGTAATGTCAAAATCTAGATGTAAATATATACTATATTTCAATATTTCGCCAGATTCCTACTTTTCTAGCTCGTTTCTTAGGCCTCCAAATTTGACACTTTTATCACCAGTGTTCCATATAATTACGATATAACTGTATTATCGATTTTCCTAGAATTACGAAAACAGCTGTAACGTTGATATAACATTTTACTATTAAGTCTCCTATTTTTATATGGTTAGAAAGGATATCATAGTCAATACAAAGTCGAACTTCGTTATCTCGAACTTGTATAACTCAAAGACTATTTAATTCTAAAAATTCCGGTCAAACTTAACACAAAACATTCGAACTCACTTATGTCGAATAATCGGATAACTCGAAATTTTCAAACGACCCCGCCGACTTCTAGATAACGGAGTTTTACTGTAAATCATTTTAATTGAATATTGCATAGAATAATCTGTTTCAAATACATTGTCTTCACATTGATGATAGTTTTAATTCTCGATTTCTTCGGACCACAGGCCATATAGATGTTCTTGGCTGATACGAGCGTCCAACACAAGCCACCTAATAGAAATACAGATGTTAAATGTCTACCTGTCTCCAGCATCGTCTTGTCAAATGGATAACGTCATCCTCTCCAAAGGTATACAAATATTACAATGATTGAATTTTACAACTGTTTGACCTTACAATCAGAGAGGGTCAATTACGATTTTTATGACCATTTAAGTGAAGCAGTATCCATATATTCAACGAGATCCAGCACGTATGTTCAGCTGGAGAGGTGAAGAACAAAAATCAATTTGAATCGATTCCATTCGTCACCTCTTCAATATTCAAGATTGTTATGTTATAAAGAATGTAAAAAGTTACGATATGACGTCATTTTTGTAATGTTAATTCACACAAGAAATAAAACTATCTAGTTAAAGAAACGAACCTTTGAACAACTATGAGAAATATAACCATGACTAGGAACAGTAAAATGTCTGTGATCAATTTAGATAATTCAATAGTTTCATTGTTTATGTTAAACAAACAGAAAATGTGAAAATATTTATTTGAGTTGATGGCAATTTTACATAAATTTCCAGTTATTAATCAAAATTAATTTTTATTTACCAAAATTATCATGTCAGATCGAAGGTCACTGACAACAGTATACATGTAATTATTTATAGGATGAACAAATACTACCGAATTTTGTAGATATACCATCCCTATGAAACAGGACCTTTTAGAAATGTTATTCCCTTCTAACTTGTATACTATGAGAGCATATATACTATTTCACCCAAAGTTTGACCGCAGAATTTATTGCTTTATTGGGGGTAAATCTGATTGTAAGCCTTTGAAGATAACAGCTTAAGTATTATAGAAATTCGGTGTCATGACGGCAGAAATGTATCTAATGTTGTCGAGTATTGACACTATCGATGTGTGACTCCTGACACTGGGAGAAAGTGATATAACGGACAAATCCTTAGACTTAGTACGAAATCTAATCCTATAACTTCATCAGAACGCGTATATACACATGGAAGTGATTTTAAAAGCCTAGTCAGCTTGAAACATACTACACCTGCTTTAAAACAGGACATTTAAAGATACGTTTTAATTTAGAATGTGAGAGAGTGCGAAATATTTGTCAACAGATGAGAAATATCAAGTAAACGAAATATGCTATGTTTTAAAAGGACGAAGAAATCAATTAAAAAAATGCACGAACACTTTCAAAGTTGACAGAGCTATACATATTAACTTACCATGTTTGTTTATATCTCACTGGGTAGTAAACCTAGTGTTTCCTTGATCAGTAAACAAACGAGGACATGTACGTACTTTTAAGGACAATAATGTATTGCCATTTAGTTGTAATCATGTCTTTATTGGGTCTTTGTTGTCTTTAAAGTCAAAGCTAATTTTACCGAAAGTAAACAAATAGTTTTTGTATTTATTGTCGCCATACGTCTGACGGATCGGATGTGTACAAATGTGAACATTTTTGTTGAGGGTGTTTCCCGTTTGTGTGTAATTTATTAAATTTTGCGATTCGTTGTAATAAGAAATTCGAAGCAAATTTAATATGATACATCTATGGTGAAACGCTAATTTAATTTTGCTGGTATGCCGTTTATGAAGCATTTAAAATATGGAATGTCCAATTAATTTTATAACATTATCAAGGCTACCAGCTCAGTGATAAATCATATTTATCATCAAGGACCATATGGAACACGATTGATACTTCCATTGTGGCGTTGTAAAGTGTTCAGTGTTTGTTATTCGATCAGTACTACGGAAGTTGAGTGTTTACTTATACCAGGGCTGTTAAAATAGATCATCAGTTTTATTACAAAGAGTAATTTCTAAACTGTTACAGGTATGTAAACCTCAAAATATTTGTTTAACTTTTTTCATTGATTTCAAATGAATTTTAAGGGTGTGTGACATGGTTTCGTATTAGGACAAAAAACAATAGTATATCTTACTACTTTCATCATCCAAACCTCCCAGAGTTTGTGACGTAGAACAAAAGTAAGGGTATGGCTGTGGCTACCCCGCAGAGGTGCATACAAGTACATCGCGTCAGGTTCACCGGTAACACTGCTCAGGTGTAACGAAACCCTCCTAACGTATATATTCTAATTTGCATACCCTGTATAAAGTCAACAGCCGGTGAACGCGGCTGTAATCTTTCGTTCCTCGGCAAGAATGAAGTTTGGTGATATAAGTTATATTCCGTTTTAAAGTAAGTATCGAACTTTATATTTAAAAAAATACATGTAGCACTGGTACTCTGATATGATCTGAGAAATGATGTTTTAGGATAAAATGATCATGACATGAGTAAACAAATAGTTTAGATCTAACGCTAGTTTCATATCGCATAGATTAGAGCCGTTACCATCCATCTTTAGAGTTGAATATGTCTTGAAAATATTGTGTTTTGAGATAAAAGATATCGTCAAAATGGCAACGCCGAAAACTGTTCTATGTATTTCCGTTGTGTGATATAAAGCTAGACGTGTGTGGTGCTCGTTAGTATGTCTGGTGGTTCCGTTGTGTGATATAAAGCTGGACGTGTTTGATGTTCGTTAGTATGTCTGGTGGTTCCGTTGTGTGATATAAAGCTGGACGTGTTTGATGTTCGTTAGTATGTCTAGTGGTTCCGTTGTGTGATATAAAGCTGGACGTGTTTGATGTTCGTTAGTATGTCTGGTGGTTCCGTTGTGTGATATAAAGCTGGACGTGTTTGATGTTCGTTAGTATGTCTGGTGGTTCCGTTATGTGATATAAAGCTGGACGTGTTTGATGTTCGTTAGTATGTCTGGTGGTTCCGTTGTGTGATATAAAGCTGGACGTGTGTGATGCTCGTTAGTATGTCTGGTGGTTACATTGTGTGATATAAAGCTGGACGTGTTTAATGCTCGTTAGTATACGAGTTGGTTCCGTTGTGTGATATGAAGCTGGACGTGTTTGATGTTCGTTAGTATACAAGTTGGTTCCGTTGTGTGATATAAAGCTGGACGTGTTTGATGTTCGTTAGTATACATGTTGGTTCCATTGTGTGATATAAAGCTGGACGTGTTTGATGCTCGTTAGTATTAACATGTTGGTTCCGGTGTGTGATATAAAGCTGGACGTGTTTGATGTTCGTTAGTATACATGTTGGTTCCATTGTGTGATATAAAGCTGAACGTGTGTGATGCTCGTTAGTATGTCTGGTGGCTCCGTTGTGTGATATAAAGCTGGACGTGTTTGATTCTCGTTAGTATACAGACTGGTTCCGTTGTGTGATATAAAGCTGGACGTGTTTGATGTTCGTTAGTGTGTCTGGCGGTTCCGTTGTGTGATATAAAGCTGGACATGTTTGATGTTCGTTGGTATGTCTGGTGGTTCCGATGTGTGATATAAAGCTGGACGTGTGTGATGCTCGTTAGTATACATGTTGGTTCCGTTTTGTGATATAAAGCTGGACGTGTTTGATGCTCGTTAGTATGTCTGGTGGTTCCGTTGTGTGATATAAAGCTGGACGTGTTTGATGCTCATTAGTATACATGTTGGTTCCGTTGTGTGATATAAAGCTGGACGTGTTTGATGTTCGTTAGTATACGTGTTGGTTCCATTGTGTGATATAAAGCTGGACGTGTTTGATGCTCGTTAGTATTAACATGTTGGTTCCGTTGTGTGATATAAAGCTGGACGTGTGTGATGCTCGTTAGTATGTCTGGTGGTTCCGTTGTGTGATATAAAACTGGACGTGTTTGATGTTCGTTAGTATGTCTGGTGGTTCCGTTGTGTGATATAAAGCTGGACGTGTTTGATGTTCGTTAGTATGTCTGGTGGTTCCGTTGTGTGATATAAAACAGGACGTGTTTGATGCTCGTTAGTATGTCTGGTGGTTCCGTTGATAACACTGCTTTCATTTGGCAAAGATTTACATGCTGGGAGTCGTCGAGAAAGCATAAGACACTTACCCTTCCGGAACACCTTATCTTAATCTCGTTGTTCTTTTTCATGAATTTTCTGGTAAATCTTTCTTTTGTTCATGGTTTGCTTTAGTTTCATAGAATTTGTGTTTGAGTTATGATTCCGTTTGCATTTCTATATTTCCTTTGTTTTGGGACGAAAGCCGCGTGGCTCCTTTTATAGTAAATTTTCCAGTAGCCATGCTGTAAAGCGTTGGACTAAAATATACGAGGTCATTGTTGGTGGTCAACCTGTCATCTGGATGTCCTGGCCGTTATTTAATATGTCACATATCTAAGACCGCCTAATAAAATTATCTTATCAAAGATTTATGAAAAGGCATTGATTTAACGCCATTTCAGTTCACTGCCTACAAAAATTGACTACTTAAAGATATTTCTTGATATCTGATATTCGTCTCCGGTAGATTCCGTTCATGGTTTCCGTTACTCTTCTCCGAAAAGTTCCGCCAAACTTACACGACTGTACACCAAACGGCGTTATAACTTATAGACAAGGGCTTTTAGCAACATTATGTTCAAATGCTTGTGTATTAGTATATGTTTTACCTGCAGATTTGAAGAAATATAGCAAATGTTTTGTGAGTACTTTAATTGTTTCTCATTTTTTCTTACTGAAATATGGGAAATGGAACTGAATTAAGGTGATATTTAAATCATATTTATACTTCAAGTGTTATTTACACGTCGTGATACAAGATATATGAGAAATTAAAGTAGAGAGAGAGAGGGGAGAGAGAGAGAGAGAGAGAGAGAGAGAGAGAGAGAGAGAGAGAGAGAGAGAGAGAGAGAGAGAGAGAGAGAGAGAGAGAGAGAGAGAGAGGGGGGGGGGGGGGAGGAGGAGGAAAAAAAACAACAAAAAATCGGAAGGTTTTAAAGGTTAAAATTGTACACTCTTATCTCTTATATTCTTTATTGGCCTTGTCGCATTTGCATGCCCACTGTTTAAATCAAGTTATCTGTTGAATGTACCCAGATGAATGTTTACATTGTCTGAACTACAAACAAAAACACGAGAATTTGTTTCCTGAGTGTAGTCATATTAAAATAGTAAGTAAACAGTCATGAACATGTCATTGTTTGTTATGATGAACTTTGCCTCGTTAAAAATACACATGATTCTCGAAAATATAATAATTACGTTTTTATAGATAGTCGACAGGGTTAGAAGTTCAGCATCAAGCCAGAATTGGATGCTTTCAAAAACCTTTTGTTTATAAAGTTCTAAAACTATGGCGATCATGGTAAGAAATAAATAAACTTTCTATTTCCAAAAAATCATATTCAAATGAAAAAAAGTTTTATGATGAGAATGTTTATTTACTAACTTTGGTTGTTAGTAAGTTGTGACCCTATTTTTGTGATAAGTATCTTGTGGTAATTTCTAGGATACGAATTTTCTAATTCATATTATCATAATCCGTTTTGAAATCTGGATATGAATTATATCAGAATCACTTTCGTGTACTTTATCTAACCAGACGAAACGGTTATCATTTTAAAAATATATTTTGCATTTCATATGAGGAGACAGATACTTCGTTATGTCAATAGGTAATGTAGTAAGGTGAATTTAAAAGCCACACCCTTTATAACACAATGTCAACATTTATTAGCATTTCAACAGCGTTTCACACTTCACACTTTTATTACATTTACAATATCCCACAAACCTATGGAATAAATTCATCTTAAATTGAACTCAATCTACAGCTCTGCGAATATATACAAAGACACATTTACACGCATGATTAACTTCGTCTGTATTTCTTCACTCTCACGCGTGAAACCTGCTGCTTCATGGTACATACATGTATGTGGCAATTTCTATAACGATAGATATCGAGAGTATGATATGATGACACACATCAAAGTACTGTCCACTGTATGAATGAATAGCATAGCGCTGCGCTATACCAATTTCCTGTCACAATTATTTCCTCTGTCTTTGGACAGCAAACGATTCTAAACTGATATGTAACGGCATATATCCAGGGAAATAGTAATTTTTAGATGCAAAAGCTGATGTGACAAAGCTTCAATACAAATTTCTTTTACTGTCTTTTAACCCTTTTCAATATTTTTATCGCACACTTTGAAAAGCACTAAAGATGGCAGACTTTCGCGTTGTCAGTGTCAATATGATCACATTACATTTAAATGAAATACATTCTTTTAACTAAATTTTACTGAGATGAAAACCAATTATAAAATAATCGACTGTATGTGAATTCATTATCTATTGAATGCTATAGAATTGGGCTAAGAATTCTTCGAGCCAATAAAAAGCCATTAATTAAGGTAACCTGATCCGTGAGTTTGTTTGTTAACGCCTATGTCAATAGTCTGTATTTATCTCATAGATTAGACTGAGATGTAAATATTTAAATTGATGGAACGTATATATCAGAATATTACCTACTCATCAGGTGTAATCTGTCTTATCCTCTACCCCTGATATGGAAATGATTCTATTGATAACTCTAATGTCTTTAATCAACTTTTACCTTAAGGAGCAATTTGAAATACAGTAAGTTTTTATGACATGGATAACATTGTTGAAATCTATCGCTCGATTTCTTTTTCAATAATGTTGTGCTCATCTACGTCCATACCGATATGAACGTTGGAACCTGTTCAATACGAATACACAGACTTTTATTTTGAAATCACTAGTAAAATAATATATGTATTCCTTAATATTTCATGTATTGGGAGTTTTAATTTCACCAGTTCCAATATGTTTTTGAGAATTTTTGTTGCTTCTTTAAATAATCTATCATTGAACGGTTTGGGATGAACAGAGCTAAAATAATGTTCCAAATACGTTCACAATGTTATGAATGTAATAGATACATGCATCGACAAAATAATCTGAAGTTTAATTGATGATCAATTAAATACAGATCATTTTCTCAAAATTATAAATTTATACATTAAAACTTTGTTTCATATTTCTATAAGATTCTCGTCAAAATATTGGTATCTTCCTTGTCCATTAAGACAGTAAACATACGACGTCGTGCTCATTAACGATAAAGGACGCAAAAAGGCGAACCATAGTATGAATGTTTACATAGTTTGATATGTATGAGTCCTCTAATCCCTCAATGATTCTTTTCATATGCGGAGAAATGTTGAATTAAAGCAAATTACAGAACAACTAGGTACAGTGCAAGACGTTTTGCACAAACCAAATGCAAGTTTGATTACAACATGTCGAGTCTTGTATTTTTGTCCTTACAGTATTGTCCGCTTATATTACGGGTTTAATTCACTTTCAATACAAAAAGTTGTGTTAAACAAGAAATTCCTCTTATTGATTTCTCTTTAAAGAAAATATTTTATTGCATCTAACGATTTTGATTGTTTTAATTTATTCATAGTTATAAACAAGTTTGAAATTTGGAAATTGTGAGTTAAGCTAACAATTTTTCACACTGTTGACTTTCTCTCGGATAGAGAAGTCTCTTGTGGTGTTACATTGATTTCTTCTGTTATCATTATTAATACTAAATTGACAGCTTTATTTGTTATTATAAGAGTCAGACTGGATGAATGGTCATATCTTCGAGGCTGAGCGATCTCCTTGGATTGTTTCCTTGGACCGATCGTTTGTATTACGTGTCAGCATAGGTAAAGAAGATACCAGTGTATTCGCCACATCAGGTGTAGAAAACAGCAGATATCAGAAGTATTGATCGCGTCAAAAGCATGTATATATACATAAAATGGCCCTGATGAATAGATAAAGTGTTATGTAGGGAACGGATGTTAGCGACAGGATAAATTTATATTGCTGGTGATTATCCTAGGCGTATTTTCCAAATAGGAATCAATGTTTCCGCGTAACAATCTTGCATATGATTATTCTTCAAATTTCCTCTTTTCATTACTCATTACAAAAGTGTCTCGATAACAAAAAACATCAAGAAATACCAACATGTCAGCATAATCAAAATCCAAATTCAAATTACTTAAATCTAGGGCAAAATATAAATAAAAGAAAGACCTACATGTAGACTCATGAAAACGTGCAAGGAGAATAAGACCAGGTGTTCAGTAATAATAAGCATCAATTGCTTCATCGACGACACCCGCTTTGTAAACATTGGTTTATCTAAGTAAGTAATGTTACGTTCTCAAATGAGAACAAGGTATACAACAACGGAACCAACAGGCAAACTAACGGATATCAAACACGACCAACTTCATATCGTACAAAAATAGAAGGATATACAATGGTATCACTATGGCGACCATGAAACTTTCCCATACAAAGGTAGAAGTGACAGAACACCCGTCACACCATACTCAACGATTACCTCCCCATTGTAAACACTAATAAAAGAACCCAATGGACATTGTTTTCAAAAACTGTCTTTCGACATTACATAATCTCACCTCAACGACTGCATTTTCTCCTTTCTAAACTTCATGTTGTTTTCAAAGTAGCAAAGAATATATTTGTCACAAAAACAAAGATATTATTATTGCACGATGTTTATTGGCAGTATATACATACAGTTTATAAACAAACAAATCCGAGAATAAGTTTTCCTGGTTCGATTAAACAAATACGTTCGTGGACTTCTAACCTGTTTTATTTGAAAATGTGCCAATATTGATCAAGAAATACATGTCAAATAGATTGAATAAAAAATTCAATAAATACTTTCAAAATAATTCAAAGAGAAATCTTTGTAAGGCATGTTGACCAGATAGATACAAGGGCCTCTATCGTGCCTATCGTACAGTGTTTACAATGTACTGTACAATCCTAGTGTTTGTTTACAAACTCAAAATCAATTAATGCTGGCAGCGATTGGATATGTTAACACTACACGGTGTGTTGTATACGTAACAACAAACAAAAATAGATCTGACATTTTCCTTTACTAATTACGAACACATTGCCAGTATTGAAGCTATAGGTAGAAACACAATAATAACAAATGTCTGTTTCATGTAACAATTTCATAATTAAACGTTTCTGTCGAGGTGATGATTACAACGGTCATTCAATCGTATACCAATTACGAGGTATGCGTTATCGTAGCATTGTATCATCTACACACGTGGGAATGACACACACAATGCTTTCCCTATTAAAACATCTAGCAATATCTCTTCTGGTGCATGTTATTCAACTTTCAAGAGATTCTCTGAAAGATTATGTATTCAATGTGGTCGATGATTTTTCCTTTTCAGCTTCACAGCAGTACGGATGGTTGAAGTATACTTCATGTTGTCCTGTATAGAATAAATTTTATGGCTCTACTCTTATAAACATTCTAGTTCAAATTTGAATCAATGAAAACAAATTTTCCTGACTGTTTTCTAATATAGACAGTGAGAGGACAGCTGATATTTTCTGTTTTGTGTTGGAAGCAAATTCAGCTACTTAAAGAATTTTTAAAAACATAATTCAAGCCAACATGATGACTTTCATTGGGGTTACAAAATAACTCTTGTGTTTTCAAGCCTACAAGAAAGCATTTGTTTAAACATAGATTTTTAACAATCCTTTAAAAGAATGCTTATCCTTAGGCAATAACTCGATTTAGTAAAGAAGTTACTTCTGTGCTAATTTCAATGTCCCAACTTGTACGTTTATTTTTTATGTTATGTTTTGTTGTTCAGCACATATACAATCTTTCAAATCATTAAAGAAAAACTTAAATTGGTAATCTAGATTACAGATTGCAGATTATTTTCTCAAAATTACAAATTCACACCTAGAAATTTTGTTCGAAAATGTTTTGTCAAAATATTGGTATCTTCCATATCAAACAGGACAGTAAGTAAATTAATATTTGCCCACATTTCCTTAACTGCATCGTTTCTCCATTGTGCAACAAATGTCTCAAATGACATCATATTCAATTTAGGTAAATTATTAATTATTGTTTTAGTGTACCGGACAACATCCTGTAAACGATATCTTGTCATTCATAAAAATATTGATTTATGCACTAACCGTAATCGATATCTTGCAGTTTGACCTTGGGATGTGTTTTATATCGGTGGTCTTTTTTTCATTCGTCAGGTTTTGCGGATGAAGAAACCATTCGTGTGTGGTGCAAAGGCTATGTATCACACGGTATCATAACGACCAGTAGTAAATCCGTTTACATCCGACTCACAACAACTTCCGATGACGTCACAGGACTTATATTTATGCTGAAGTTTTGGTCTACTATGAGTAAGTAAAATCAATTTTTGCTTTTTTTGTGATTAACTAATTTATAAAAAATATTCATTCCGATTTGAATTTTTTTTCCATATGAGAGGCAGAAATATGAGACTTGAGTCAAATAATACATAAATATTTCCAGAATGTAAGCGTGTAATATTGGATTTGAAGCAAACAGTTTTAAATCATCAATGCCCCCTGGAGCAAGAAAAACGTTAAATAAGTAATAGATGTGTATGTAAACTAATTGAATAGTATATAAATATATACCAGTACTTGGAACCATTACAATCCCTTGTAATTACAATCTATATATGGATATCATGTAAACATTAACAGTGGAAAATATATGTATACAAACAAAACAATGCTTATCTATACTCTATATTTTATTAAGGCTTAAGCTGATAGTGTTTGTTCAGTTAAAATATTGTTGGTGAGAAAATTGACTAATAAAAAACTGTGTGTATTGATAGCATTGCAATGACAATGGCAACTAATAAAAAGCCGATGGGGAAGCTTGTATTATCCTTTCGAATCCGCTAGTCTGTTAGGCATATTCTTGTCACACCTGTGACTGTGACCTTCAAAGAATGTCGTCCTCAAAGTTAGCACCAACAATTACTGCAATTAAAAAAAAATCATCTGTTTAATTATTGTGCTCGTGGCCTTCAAGGCTGATCAAAAGCATACGTTACAAACTGTTAAACGGAAAATATAATGACGATGTATGTCATTTTTTTTTAGTTTTGATGGTGTCAGCTTAAAAGGTACAATTTTATGACGAGTTTGACTCTATTAACTGATGACTAACAGCTGACATGTAAGCCCTTCAACTCGGTATGCAAATTGCAAAAAGCCATATAATTTACTTGTGTGTGATTCATTGAGACTGTCAATGCTTTTGACTTCTGTTGTATTGAAAGTGGGTTAAAGCATTTCAATATGCTTTATAACCCCACATTAATGAAATAAAACATACATTATACGCCTCTCGTCCCTATCCAGATGTTGCATATTTGAAACAACTCTTTAGTTCCTTTTGATTTTTAAGGCCAAAATCATTTCTGTTGTCAAAATCGATGGTCTATTATTCAAGTATGCTATACATGGAATGTCATTCAAAAATTCGATCAAGTTTGCTATTAGAATAAAAATGTTAAGGTTATACAGATTTGAAAAAGCTTGATTGTCTTTGACATCAGAAAATATAATGGCAATCTATATAATACAAATATATCGGATGCTAGAAAGAATTCTATTAAAGACCAATTGACGGTAGGCGATCGGTCAAGTCTTACATCAGTTAACGCTGACCATCTCTTGTAGACTTTTCCCATAGTTATTTTTATTAAAAAGATATGTTTCAAATAGACAGGAATTGTCCATATAATGATACTTCAGATATATAAAGACGTAAAATGTGTTAATATCATCCGTAGTTTTCTGCCTGACTGATTCACTTATTTCCTTGACGTCACACTTCCGGTCAGTTATATTTCACTTACATTCTGATTTTCTTACAGGTCAAACTGTCTCTGGACCAGTACGTCTCGGACCTGCCAATTATTTCCTCATATCCGTTAGTATCCTTGTTGGTACTGCTCTCTTAGTTGGGGTCATGTACCTCTTTTATAGGGAGTACACTACCATCAAGGAGAGGAAAGAGCAAACGTTTAAGAAGAAGCTTCGTGTTAGGAGACAGGGAATTAGTGGAGCTAGTGGTATAGTTAACACACAGTTCGAAATGGAGGACACAAGTAGTGAAAAAGAAACGACTTTATCCTACCTAACAGTCTCGCCAAGTCCAGATTGTAGTGTGTGATCATTGCTCATAACGTTTCTCAAATGAACTGGATACTTATCATTAAAATCCTATTGATGCCCATCAGAGGAATACAAGATCCGTTCCTATATCAAACGATTTAATGATAGATTTCACCTCTTGCCACGTTACAAGAACACTTTATAGTGTTAAAACAACACAAATATTGGGAAACACCAGTATAAATAAGATATGAAGTGTTTAACCCATAATTCTTTCGGAGCGTAAAAAGCTAAATGGGTTCTTCTAAAGATTTCTGCGAGATTACACAAAACTGAAAAAAACCACCAGGAAACATACTGATCGCTTGAAGCTTCAATATCTATCTGAAAGGATAATCATGTATTGACACCCAAAAAGTCTTACGTTTCGACTGGTGTTTTGCATGTTTTGTTTTTCAATATATCGAAAATTTGGATCTAGTCATGGTGGATAAAATGGAAGAATACATCAAAATATGTGTTCCAATATCTATGGCAAATATGGCAAAACTTTATTGCTTTGACAGGAACCTAACAAACACTATGGAGGATAGTACAGCGGTCTCCGTATCGAGAAAACTACCCCATACTAACCTGTTTTAAACGAGTGTCACAACAATATGTATATCATATTTCATGCACATTATTAATGCTGTCACACGCGATATTATCATCTAGCACTGGCGCTATTGTTGTTTGTTTGCCTTGGTAATCACATATACCCAATATGTATCTTATATGATGATTCTAATGGAAAAACATCACTGTGCTGATTCCCATTAATTATCTACACGTAAGGTGAATATCTGAATTATGCCGCTCTCTGATATAATTATTAATGATCAGTAATGGTTTTTTTTTCTAATCAGAAAATGGAAATGCAAAGTCCACGACATGGTCAAAAGTGCTTTGCTGGTTTTTTTATTTTGATATATTAATAGCCAATGCTTATCCCGAACGAATGTATTGATTATTTGACCAACATGCTGACTAAAGACTACCAATACATAATTTGTTCTTCTCTATGATAATGATAAAACAGAAATTGATTTGTAATAAGTTTCTATGCAATTAAATACGATTGTGATGAAAGTCATTGTATATTTTCCTATGATTTAAGAATATGTATCTATCTTATTGATTTTCAGTTTTGGGGTGGGGGTCCTACCCCTCTGGTATTTGACCTTCATTTATACCAATTAAGAATTTACTTCAGTTGTCTCCTATGTTTCAAAAACATAGACTTTCACATCATTGACAAGTTTTAGAAAGACAAATAGCGGTAAATTACGACTCAATTCGTTATTTGGCTATAATCTAATAAGAAATTTGTGTTGAAAGGTATAACTAACTTATGCATTGTGTAAGATCATTGAACAATTAATGAATTTTGGATCAGTGATGTAACATTTATTCATGAAGCGCTGTGGTGCTTGAAAAAGACTTTCTAAGCAATCCCATACATCACTTCATATTGGTATTCTCAACATGACAACAAAGCCTATATTTGGGGATGAAAGAACTTTCGGCTATACTATTTAATATTGTCATGGTGCTCTAACAATGTGATTTTTTACGTAATTGAACGTTTTATCATTAATATCCGAGCCCTATGTGTTCTGTCTGTACCTTTTATCTTCCTTTGTGTATGAATAATGACATTAAATCAGTAATCAAATGGGATATTTATAGGATAATCAATATCCTCTTAATAGATCTAATATATTTCATCCACCTTATAATTCCTTTTATCATATAAATGCTTCGTTATTAGTGTAATAGCACCTGTTAAGTGTAATGATACCATTTGTGATTTGCTAAAGGCTCTCGTCAGTTGTCACGTCAGCATTATTTGCGTTGCGTTAGGTGTATTATGACTTCACCAAAGCAAAGTGAAAATATTGCAAATGTAGATTTTGAAAATTAGAAAGTTATTTGATAAATATAATAAACCATTCGTTCCCTTTTCATAAGTTGGAGATCATTATTGATCTCAATGCCTTTGGTAGGCTTACTTTTCTGACGATCCAGCGAGCTAGATATAAAGAAGTTCTCAATAGCCGAATGGTTTTTTGCAGATATAATTTTATCGGGGTTATATAAGAAACTTTTTGTTGCATAAGTATCATATGGAATGAAAACTGATTCAAGGTCTACCTATTGAATGATATCTCAGGGTTAGAGCACAAAATATCCAAAATTTTACAAATTCGTTACGACAAAAAAATGAAAAAAATGTTAGTATTGTTTTATGCAAGTGTTCCTATTATTGATTTTGATGAATGAATAACAATTAAGATTCACATCAAAGCTGAGATAAATGTAGACGAAGGTAATTGATCAGGTCTATACATTATAAAACTGGATCTGAACAGAGCCTTCAGTTGGACAAGCTCATCAGTCAATATTAATGACGATCGATCAATAGCAACACAAACCAATTTCCCTGTATCTATGGTATCATTTGCTAGGTCATGTTTACAAACATTTCGATCTATTTAAGGTCAAGGTCATGAAAGCCGTTACATAAAGTATGAAGAATTATCATGAACATTTAAATGACGACCATTTTTTAATCGATTTATCCTAAGGACAGTGTCTTGCTTCAATAACAATTCGAATCATCGGAGAATATACAACAGTGTGCAACAGAAGACGTCAGAACATGATTTCAATGCAGGAGGTTGCTGCACTTTCAAAGAACACTGATTGTACTTCCGGTAATTAGTTGAGAAGCATTGTCTCCCTTTCAGCGTTAGTATTCCCAAACATCCTGTTATTGTAACAAATATGGGTTTTGGTTTTGTTACAGGAAAAAGGTAATGTAGTATGTTTCGTTTTCCTTTGCTGCTGGTGGGTGATTCTATACCGACCTATTCTTACCATTGTTTCTTGACGTATCAGTAGTATGATCGTATCGAACACGATGGATATTTGATAATCTGCCATGTTATTAATTAATTAGGTATGAGTAAACTACATTTTGATCAAAATATCTCTGAACTATCCATTGGAAATTATCAAAAAAGCTGGCTTCATCAGATGTTCATTAGATAATAAGCTAGCAAAATGACGGTATCAGACCATCGGATTAAAGTCTAGAGTTTACTGAATGTTTTCTTACGACCAATGAGACATGCTCTTTCATATGTGCTTAAATCTTGCATCGATGGAATGTTAATATCATTTCAATGACATTTGTCACTGCAGAACTATTTTGCCTTGTTATATTTTGTTTATTTTGATAATTCATATTACATTTTCCTCGTTTGTTCTTGACACTTATCCATTTTAGGGGAATTTTCATCACGAAGTCGTAGAAGAGAAGCAATTATAAATCAAATCATAATCTAAAAAGGGATGATCACAATGTTAAAAATACGTCACAAACGTAATGACGTCTTAATATCACAAAGGGCGACAATAAAACTATATGAAAAGGTAAATGTTATACAAATTAATTTTATTGTTGACTAAACAATGCATACAGTTTGTCTAAGGTTTACAGTCTTTCAGATTGATACACAGGGATATCCCATATTTTAGCCTTGCTTGCGTTGTAAAATAATGATTTTGTTTTTGAATGGTCTTAAAAGAAAACAGCATCTGAGGTTTCTTGATTAAATCCGGGGAAAAATGTTTTTTGTTGTCATAAGCGACAATGTCGCTAGTTTTAAATTCAAGCTTCGGAACGTTTGAATTTCATTTTAAGTAAAATGGAAATGTTTAGCCTGATAGCATATCATAGGATTACACAATACACATATTTTCAGGGGTCAAATTTTGTAGCTTCACCGTCCACTTCCGCTTGCCGCGTCGGCTCTGGAGTTTCACCCCCTACTTCACTGTACACCGGTAAACTTACTTGATCCGGATCTTTCTCTACTTCGTGCAGATTTTTAAGTTCCGGTTCTAGTTCTTGATTTCTATCATTGACTTCTGGATCAGGTTCGGTTTCTTGAACACCCTGATCATCCTCATTGATTTCCATATAATCGTCAGTCACCCCCGGGGTTGTTGGAGCTAACGTGATCCTCTCAGCGTCTATTCCGGGGGTTGTGGCACACAAAGTGATACCGCCATCATCGTCCTGTATAGGAGACGGACCGAAGCGACAAATCGCCATTTCACTGACCGTTGGATACGGCGAGTTCGTTGCAAACATTCCGTCTCTGCTAAACGCAGAATTGACTCTGTCGAACGTGTTCATTGGTGGAGATTTAACTGGCTCCACTGCTGGCGTGACGTGTTTAACTTTCCATTTCTTGTAGCATCCGACGACTATAGCAGCGACGATAACTGTCATTATGATTAAAGTTACCAGAACGATGGCGACGATTGATCCAGCACTTATTACAGAGTCAGTCGACGATGTCGTCGGAACTAATCGGGGGAAAAAGAGATTTTTTTTAAAATAAAGAACAAACTATAAACAAAATAAATAAAAATGCATATATTATTATCCAATTATAGTGAGAAAGGAGGCAAAAGGAGAATGTATATATCTAATAATTATTCAAAATACTCAACATCAAAATTCAATTGATTTTATCTTTGAACAATTTTATTAAATCCAAAATATGTATGTGAAGGGTTTTATTTTCGACTAATGAGAATTAAAAAAATAATTTAACAATCATAATACATTTTTTCCACCAAAGTTAAAAAAAATAATAGATTGATTTTCTGTTTAATTTCTCTTATGAAATAAAAGCACTTAACATGAAGTACTTACCGCAGGTTTCTGTAATAAACAGAAAGTACATAAAAATAAAAACACGTTTACATCACAATGATATATTGTTATCACATGGTCAATCATCATGGGAAGTGATTCGTCACAGAATATTTGCTTTAGCAGGTTTGTATCAAGATCAAGAAGTCTGTGCATGTACGGAGTATTCGTATTACGATAATGAAATATTTAGTTTGGCGTGAAATGTAAAAAAATGACATGACATTACTATACTTATTGTATAACAATAAAGGCAAGTTATTTTTGCGCTCACGTCAACAAATCATGCGTATTTACGTCACAGATTTATGAGTGCTTACCACTAGAGATGAGTTCTAGCGAAGCGCCCGGAGAGACGACGCTGATAGAAGTTTGTGAGTAGTGACAACCTTGAGGAAACTGTGTCATAGAGACACGCGAATCATTGGCTGACAAAGACGCTGCCTGTATAGTTAAATAAAACAACACATAAAGCGATCATGCAGAAACGTTATTTTTTTTACCTCTAATAAAGCCCGGAAGAATATAGACAAAACAATATACATTGTAGATGTGTTAGTTGATAAAAATGCATATATACGATTTTTTTTAAATACCAAAACAAAATCATGTGTGGCTGAAACAAGGAAACATATAAATAACACCATTTGATACAAATTAATAATAGAATACAGTATATGCCAAATAATACATTTAAATAAATCTTGCAGCTTTTGCGTCCTTTATGATAATGAATAATTCATTAGTGGGATTGATGCAATGTTGATTCCAACGATTTAGGCCCTTTATATCACTGATGAGTCTGACAAGCCGACAACTGCATAACGAAGTTTAATTCATTATTTCAATATTTTATATCTTATTCTATATTTGTTTTGGGAAATGATATCCGCGTATTGTGTATTTTGTTCAACATTGTCAGGATTCGTCAAAGATTCGAAGGGCCAAAATCAATAAAGCTAATTAGAATAATGGAAAGTCAGAAAAAAAAATAAATAAAAACTGTCTCGACCATCAAGGCGTTACGATGCTATAGTTTCATTTTTATTACAAACTTGAAAATCTTTCATATGATCCTTATCACTTAATACCTTTCATTTGATTTTAAGTATATAGCGAAACAAAGTAAAAGCAGTGACGAGAAACAAGATTTAATGCTTTCAAGAAGTCATCTTATAACTGAAATCAAAAGCTAACAAATGATTATTTAGAAATTAGAAGTAACCAGTTTTGTGCTGAAAATTTACTGATATTAACATTGACAAATTTAAAACGATTTTAAATCTAATTCTGTATTTCCTAAAAAAGAAAATTAATGAAAGCCTACTCTTATAACTGAAAACAGCAATTATTGCAAATCGATTGTACAAACTGGATAGAAGTGTATTTTCATAAAGGGCAGATAACTCTGATTTTTGTTCCGTTTCTCTGTATATTTATCAAATCTCTTCAAACAATTATATCAATTAGTCTTGTACTGCTGATTCTTGAAGTCACCAGTTTTATGAATCTATATCTAATTAATATAAATTGAAAAAAGGTAATAAATAAAAAATTATAACAAGTGTATATACGGTAACTCCCTAGGTTTTATTCTATGAATTTTAACAGCAAAGTGCTGAACGAACATTGACTCTTTGTTTTGTTTTTTTACTTGTACTTGTCTTCAAAAAGGAAAATCGCCTTGAGTAGACAGTAAAGAAAATTATTAGGATTTAATAATATAAACCTGTCATTCAGAACTCTATTTACTTACATAGCACGTGAATCTATAATAAGTACTTTCATCGGGGTCAGTAGTATCTGTGTTCATGGCAAGAAAGTATACTTCATCACCGGACTCCTCAGAATATACACACGTCAGCTTACCATCCTCTGTTATATAATAAAATAAAACGTGTTTTATTTCCATTATGCCGACAATACTTTATGATAATGCATCCGTCATTATCAACACCTTTTTATGGCGGTGCCTTCTGTATTCTAGTATCTTTAAATTACAAATACAAAGTACGAAATACACCAGCGAAAATTTCACAAGCCTAACATCAGATTTTCATCATGTTTGAATATCATTTTCAATTACGCTTTAGATATCAATTCAACATTCTCTCTTTTAAAAAGACACAGGAAATAATTATATCACGCATTTTTCATTTCTCTACAGCTTCAACAATAATACCATGACAAAATCAATATCTTGGTTAACTTCCTTTTCCTTATAGTATCATACTAGATTCCTTTGTTTATCAAGTGCACATAGCATGGCTGAGAATATTCAGAGCGTGAGAATACTCTGGAAAGAAAATGATGAAGGACCGACTGATGGAGTGGCGCTCGAGCAAAATCATTGTTTCAGTCGTCATTATTTCACAACATTTGATATATCATTTTTGCTCACGTGAATATCCCTGTTTTTCTGCACATGCGCTGTAATTGTAAGACATTTCAGCATTGTCACTGCACACTTCCAGTTCCGTCGAGCCAGTACAAAGGTTTCCGGATCCAGTATCATAAGTGTAGTTAAATATCCCGAGTAGAGAATCCGGACAGTTGATTTTTGCATTGGCGATACTTCCTGTTGGTGAAAAAAATGAAAACATTGACGGACGATTCCAAAACAGTACCGTCACTATCAGATGATATTTGAACGAAGCGGTTCAGTTCCTTGATACTATGAACATATTCAGTATACTTTGGAAATTGTTTTTAGTAGTTTTCCAGAACTGTTTTAATGATAAAGCCGTTAAAACAAACACACTGTGACAGCTATGTAAATATCTACACATATTTTTTTTGTTTACCCAAGTACCTGTATACTCACCATTCTTAACAAACGCCGCCATTTGTCTGACGTCACGACTTGCTGAAAAGTCACAATCATTGCTGATGGAAAAAGAATACCCGCTTACTTTAAGGACAAGTCTGTCGTTTGTAGTATTTGCTAATACAGCTGGCAAAACAGTAAAGAAAAGTATGTTAAAACATTTTAACAGATTAACACATCTAACTGCAAAAGGTAAAACCTAGTTAAAACGTGACAATATCTTCATTAAATGACTCTTCAACGTTTGATATCTATTTTAATCAATTGATATTTATAAACAAATTTCCAAGTATCAAGTATTATTTAATTAAGATGCTGATAACCGATATCATTAACGGATTCCTGTTAATAAGTAAAACTTTTATTTCTGAGTTCTTCAACAACATTTTCATTAATGATAAAATGTAGCACCTTAAGCTGTGAAATGAACACTTTTTTCATATGCTCTCTGGGATAATAACGAAGGGAAATGGTGTATTACATACGTAGAGCTGTGTAGTAGACAACTTTATCTGAAGACTGAGAAAACATATCGAGACACAGGGCGAGCTGTAGTGACACACCCAGATAGGGGAAGCTGTTGGATCTGGAAAAAATGGTATAGTATACTATATAATGGTTTTTTGAAAGGATTCCAAGGAATCCTTATGAACGTCCTTGCATGAAATAAAGTTTTGAATCATTGATATTTTTATAAGTAGTTTCATGTAAAAGAAGTCTTCTCATTTGTTTAGTTTCGTTTCATACTCCTGCAACAGTTTATTATTTTTCTTCCGTTTTTTTACACAGTTCAAATATCACTGGTTTTCTGGCCATAGATAAAAGTAAATAGGTTGCGTATGAATATCGTTTACATCTGATCCGCTTTACACATGTCTATCAACATTTTATTTCGCAACCAAATATAGCTTCTACATAAACTTGGTTCATTGTCTGATTATTTTATTTGAAGATAGATATTGTACTTTCACCCCAATAATACGCCAATCTTTGCTGTATATATAATAATATCAATAGTTTTCAACGAGCAATAAATTCGATCTTTAAGGGAAATCTATAGTAAGATTAGAACGACTCCCCATCATCTAAAATTCATTCAAAGGTATGAATATACATTGTTACTTACACCGCGAGGTAGTAGTTGTTTGAATTCTCTGTGCACGTAAAGGTTTGTACACCAAATGTGGAGACACTATATTTAGTGGTGAAGGCACTGGAAGTAAAGGTAACTTCTCCGAAATCACTGGAATACCATACTCCATTGAGGTCGCTTGGGTAGGAACAGGTCGCTTCTGTAATTTAAAATACGATTACAAAAGCTTATAAAAAAATTGTATTTTGATAAACTGTATATTCTCAATCACTGAAAAAAGCATTATATCAAATCCTGATAGACTGAAAAGTACAAAAGACACACAAGTGAATAGTTCCGCTCATTACAAATTAAGAATAATAAACAGTAAAGCGAGATAATGAATTCTTGTCATACAGCTGTTCCGTCCTTCTAGGGTTCGTCAGTGATGTTGCATCATACAGCAGTTTCTTCCTTCAAGGGTTCGTCAGTGATACTGCATCATACAGTTGTTTCGTCCTTCTAGGACTTGTCAGTGATGCTACATCATACAGCAATTTCTTCCTTCTAGGGTTCGTCAGTGATACTGCATCATACAGTTGTTTCGTCCTTCTAGGACTTGTCAATGATGCTACATCATACAGCTGTTCCGTCCTTCTAGGGTTCGTCAGTGATGTTGCATCATACAGCAGTTTCTTCCTTCAAGGGTTCGTCAATGATACTGCATCATACAGTTGTTTCGTCCTTCTAGGACTTGTCAGTGATGCTACATCATACAGCAGTTTCTTCCTTCAAGGGTTCGTCAGTAATACTGCATCATACAGCTGTTTCGTCCTTCTAGGACTTGTCAATGATGCTAAGGGCCAAATTTTGAAACTTAGGAGGCGACCGAAGCAAGCAAAGATCGATGAAAAAAATGCCGATCTAGATGGGAAGTACACTAGCCCCATGATTAATCAAACTTTTGATTTTTATATATCTGGTAATTTTGATAGAGGTAAATGTGTTATCTGAATGGTGTTTATATTCAAATTAATGAAAACGGATCATACAGGTTACGGCAAACCTCGGGGATTGAAGTAAGTTAGATATGGGAAGCCAACTTTCTAACCAAGATTCTGAAGTTGAAATGATCTACAACTTCCATCTGGGTGTCAGAATGGTCATTTTAAAAAATCATCTGACCTTTTAAGTGTATTTTACTGGAAGGGATATAACCATGTGTGGAGGAGATGGACATTTTTGACTTGAGGTGTTTTGCATATTTAGTATATAGAATCGTGCCTTTCCAGGAGTTAAAACTTTAAAAAAAAGTATTATTTCAAGGATCATGATGGAATTGACACATCTAATGCCCACATAATCGACATATACACATTCAATAATAAACAAATCATTATTTTTTCATAATAACAAGACAGATACAGCTGAGACCACATTCAAAGTGTATTCATCCAATTCTTTCTGTAAATTCAAAAGTCCTTGAAAGCAAAAATCAGCAATATGATCGTAGCCGATAGAAACATTTTAAGACATCCGGAGTGATTGATATAAAAAAAACCCCACAAAATCTAATACATTATCGTCAAAATCGTCGTAAAATCAATTTCAAGACAATTAACACAAGATTACAATAAAGATGATGTCATCTCGTTGTCTTCCATATTAAAAGGAAATATCAATTTTGATTGATATTAGTGATACATTCATAGGGCAAAGTAATGTTGATATTATTTTACAACATTATTTTAAGTGATACATTAAAACTTCATTGATAAATACTAACAATGATAATTTCCATAAATATATATGAGTTACCGGGTATTTATTCTATTATATTTCACGTAAGATAATACAAAATGTCTGCAAGTTTAAATTCATAATCCATTTCAATTGAAATCGAACCAAATAATTTAAATAACAAAAGCAATTAAAAGTAATTATAGAAATTTACCTGTGAAAGGGAGACACACTAAGGTCAAGACAAGGATGATCCCTGCTGACCGACACAGTCGGCTTAGCTCCCTTGGGGCCGACATGGCTGTAGCATATTTCAACTCCCCATCACATTACGTCACTGAGTTTCGCAGTACTAGATGATAACGTATTCGGAGATACCGTGCTTGACATAGGAGCAATGAAGGGAAAACTCGGTACTGGCTGTGACTATGGAGATTGGGATTAGCTTCCTGCTAACACGTCGTAGACAGGGGCCACTCAAGGGGTTTTCTTTTTCTTTTTTATTCAAAAGAGCTCAAGTGAATTTTCACAACTTAAGTCACAAGTGAAATGTAAAATAAAGATACACCAGATATTGAAATTATTCTATGATTTTTCAAATCTATTTTAACGAAGACAGTTATTCTTTTCAGTTTGGAAAAATATTGATGTATACATCGCAGTAGAACAAGATTAATAAACGGAAATACTAATCCGATAAGCTTAATCTTCTCGTACTGTTATATCTCTTCCTTAATTACCATGACCAGGTATACGAAATAGGTACATTTGTGAATACGCCCAGATCTGTACAGTCAAATATTTAGTAAGATTTAATGAGTATCATATATCTTACAAAAAGTACTAAGAATAATTGAAAGAATTACATCAATAAATGAATAAAAGTTGTGAAGAATTGGTATTTCATCAGAGCATTTATTTATTTTTTGTATTTCGAAATAAAACTTATAATTCCATATCTGTTGCTAAAATTAATCTTCTTTGGAACATCTTTTGGTATCTAAATATCACACATATGATACGAATTTTTCAATAATAATGAAATCAATGCAAGAGATATTTAATGCATCCGAAGTTAACAGTGCGGTGATTATCTCCCTTTTCTCAATTGCGCATATAATCGAGAACTGATTGAACAACTAGAATATTTCATCTAACAGTCAATTTTCGGCGTATTGTCCTGAATTTTCCCTTAGATTTAATTGGATTACCTCATGAAATATATGAAAATAAAAATACTCTCTTGAAATACATTTCTAGTGTTAATCATTAAATCATCATTTCTCATTATCTAGCTGCTGTGTCATTGTTTGGGCAGATGATATATCTTTGACCATACACAGTTGCATAATCAATAGAGTTTTAAAAAAATATCTGATATAGATCAAATAGGCTTACAAATATTGCTAAATAATATGACATAACTCAAGCAGAATACAACAAAATCAAATGAGTTAATAGTGCTAACACTTTATATAATTCCAAAGGGGTATTGAATTGATAATTCACAGCGCAGATATATTGATTCTGTATTGTTAGAGTTTGACCACTCCGATAGGTTAAAATGGTAGAAATCAAACCCGTTGTAAATTACCACCACGCTGGGATTTAGGTATTAGTGACCTGTAATCCCGTATTACTATGGGACCCCTAATCCAACACTGCGTGTTACTTACCCCAGCAATACACAAAGAACGGTGGTATGGCGGTCTCCGGTAACTGTTGAAATGTCCGGATTCTGAACCTACCAAGATGGGGTAAGCCAGCGCCACCATCTTCAGATGTGGCAGATGGACGTTTTCAAATTCTAAAGAATTGACTTTTTTTGAAAGTGCCGTCTACTCTGATCAAAAGATGACGTCTTTACATTAAGATGGCGTCCTGTTACCCTTGTGTTTAGGACGCAAATCAATGACAAAAAACATGGATACATCAGCGGGCCTGGTAATTTTCTGCGTTCTTCTAAGCATCATTTCCGGCATAGGTGGGTAACTGTTTCTTATTAAAAAATTCTTGATTGTGACTCACATTTTCTACTTTTTCATCTAAGAGTTTTTCTTTTCTCTTCATATTTCCATTTTATCAATAACATTAGTTTCGGGCTACCATTCAATGGCATTATAGTTACGTACAATCGATACGAGTATTCTCATACTAAGAGATTTCTTTCAGATTACAAATACCAAAATGATAAAAGTAACTACTAAGTTATATTTATTTGTTTATTTACGTATATATTTTTACTTCATGTTATGAAACATTATTCATTTAGATAGTTAGTACTGACAATTAAGAATTAATTAGATGTGCTTTAAAATAATAATAATAATAAGAAGAAGAAGAATACTAATAGAACTCAAGGTAAACATATTCCCAAAGCTAGAACAGTAATTTAACAACGTATTTAATATGAAATTGTCCGACTAGAACATGTATTGCTTTGTAGAAATCGATACCATAATCCGCCTACTTATTAGTACGTACCGAAAAAGTAGGTTTAAATCGTAATTTGAATTTAAAGTCTGAGATTAAAAGATTTAAAGAGACACTTGGTAAAGTCTATATACATGACCTACTTTCAAGGCGTTTATATACTATACGGTATAAAATTATGAACTTGTATGTAAATGTGCTAAATACACACACTCACACCCACACCCACACCCACACACACCCTCACACACACACGCATACACACACACCCTCACACACATACACACACACCCACACACACCCTCACACACCCACACCCACCCACACACACCCTCACACACACACACACACACACACACACACACCCTCACACACACACACATACACACACACACACACACACACACACACACACACACCCTCACACATATTTGTATTTGAGTTAGTGAATATGTGTATATTAAAATTATTATACTTGTATGTATGTGTGTGTATGAGGAGTATGAGTAGCCTTGAGGTATTCTGTTATTTTATGCTAAATTGATGAAACGAATATATTAAGCAAATTTTGCAAAAGTTGTAAAGCATATCTATACCTATATTATATGTGGTTACTTTTCTTTTTTAGAGAGAAAGAGGGGGATTTCTTACTAGACCTATATTTTCACGACTGCTATCGTTAATTGATTAGCAATATCTACTCTTCCTTTTTGGAACATTTGGGTTTATGTTTTTCTATGGATGGTCCCTATATATTGTTTTTTTTACTCTGATTTAAAGTAACACGTTTTTGCTTATGTATCCAGGTTTTCTTTCTCCTTCGTTGTTTGTCTAATTTTTATAACGGCTTTCTATTTGAGCATTCGTACAGGTTAGTGAATGAATGCGAAGAATTGTCAAAAAGATAAAAAAAAAAAACCCACAGAAACAAAAATAAAAAACCAACATGTCGAAACAATCATAATCCAAACTGAAAGATAGGGCAAAATATGGAGAAAAGAATGATATACAAGGAGACTCCTGAAAAATACAAGAATAAGTTAGTTGTTGCAGAAGAGTAAGCGTCTTTTGCTTTATCGACGACAGCTGCGAAGCAAGGCTATCATCTAGATTTAATAAAGCGTAACGGACGATTAAAACTATCTATCTATCAAATTTGCATACATAACTCTTCGAGAGACTACACTGCACAAAACTAACGACAAGTTCATCAGTTCAGTTTTTTAAAAAAATAGTATTCCTATTTGATGGACGGTACTGACATAGAAAATGGATTCCAATAACTTATTCTGAGACAAAATAACGCATAGAAAAATATAAAAGAAAGAAGTTTTAATATATTATGCTCAGATTTTGTTATTTTTTATAATGTGATCTAAATTGACAAATCGTTCAGTCCGGTACAGGAAAAAAAAAAACAAAAAAAACAACAACAAAACACAACGCAAGACATTGAAAGGTCCAGTAACACGACCTTCGAGTCCGTGGTTAACTTTTATTTTCCCTGGAAAGCAACAAACACTACAAGCAAGTAACTCACATTACGTGAAAGATACTAAGATATAAGACACATTTGCCATAAGTGTATAGACAGCACACAGCAGTATTGACAAATAAAAAAGTCATGGTATATCTTTGTCTCTCTACAGATGGCGCCTGTACATATCCAACAAACTTCGTGGATGGTTCCTTCTTTACTACAAGTGGGGAAACTCTTAACTTCACCAGTACGACAATGGCCAAACTGGCAGTGTATACTTTCGGTTCATTTACATTTACCTGTGACATAAGTAGTGGGAACCAATATGTCAGCAAGTAAGTTAGAATCATCTTGAGAGTATATCTGTTTTATGTGAGACACAAAAATAACATTTTTGTTCTTTTTACATTAGTGTATAATCATTACTTCGTGTGGGTTTTATTCTCATTCATTTTGTGGGTGCTCCTAATCCACGAATAGATGCACGGATTAGAACTGACATGAAGTTTTAGTATCAATTGATTTCATTGAGTAAATTCATCAAAAAAAATTAGCGCATTAAAAAAACTAAGACATCTGAGCTGTACAAAAATAAAAGATTTTAATATTAAAGCGACCTATCAATTTCACACTGGATGTAAAACCTATCATTATCAAATCAAGAATATACCAACATGTGTTAATAATAATTATTAAAACTCCTATTTAAACTACGACAAAGTATGAACTAAAGAAAGATAAAAATTGGGATTTCTGGAAAAGTACAAGGAGAATAAGACCAGACATTCCAGAAGAATAAGCAACTTCTGCTTTGTTAAAGACACCTGGCATGTGAAATTTGGTCTATCCGAGTGCATAATTTCACGTTCTGAAGTGATTACAATATATATAGCAACGGAACCAATAGAGAACTAACTAGCGTCAAACATGTCCAGTTTCATTTCACACAAAGAATATATTTTTCAATGAGATCTTTTTGACAATTACAAAACTTCCATATGAGTTTTATCAATCTTGAATTCCTGTGTCAGTGGACATCTTGCACGAAAATCATGATATTGTGAACAGACCCAGGAATATCTTATCAACACAGATTGGTTTGTTTATTGTCTGACTTTGTTGTGTAGAATTCAAAATTCAATTTTCTTTTCGATGAACCATTTTGAAGTTTTAGATATAGAGTTGTTAATTTGTTACAGATCAGAGGTGTTCAATAGATTCGGTCTTCCTTTTGAAGCCTTTATATGTATGGATTTGACCTCAATATCTTCAAATCAATACACATTTTATCAACCAACAAGTAAGTTAATAGTATGTGTCTGTACTGTATCAAATTCTACTTTATTTGTTTGTCTTATGTGCAAATTTGGTTTTATGTTCTTTAGTATCAAGCAAGAGTGAGAATTATAATTGATCTATGATATTTTTGTCTACAATTTTTGCGACTCTAGAATTCTTATATATAATATTGTATTCTTCTTTCTCAAATTTTAATATGAATGATCAGAAACAGATATTTCACAGAAAAGATAAATAAATAAAAAAGGATAAATAAATAAAGAAAAAAGATAAATAAATAAAAAAAAAAAAAAAAAAAAATGAAAAATAAATAAAGAAAAAAATTTTAAAAAATATTGTTAGTGTCTTGACATTCCTTTATCTAGATTGAATCAAATTTTTCATTTCAGCCGAACTCTCTGATGCCGGAAATACGAGGATTAAGATCTTTCTACAAGGGAAGACTATAAGCTCCGTATCTGAAGTATGCGATGTCACTGATTATACTAATTTGACGAGTGTTTACATGATAAAAGATGGTAAGTAGGGAATAAATAACATTTTACAAGTTTGATTTTTCGATAATCGAAACATGTTATGATAAAATTGATTATATATTCATTGTTAAGATATCTTGATTTGCAGTTGTTTTAGTTAGAGAATTGATTGAATCATAGTATCGATACAATCACATTAAAACATTTATCGCAGCATATCTTGATTTTACTTATTCATCCATGTAGTATGACAATTTGGAACCCTAGCATCACTGCTTAGTGCTACCAGGACGAACCAGCTGAATGCTGCAGTTTCATTAATTATATTTTTTTGTAGCCCTTCGCCTTAATCCCCATAGTGATGCAGTTAAAAAGAGACATTTACTTCATGTTCTTTTAAAATTGTTCGAAACGTATTGTTTATAACGTATCTTATAACTTATTGACGATTTCCGGCCTTTGGCATCATTTAACGAGACCTGGAAGTACGAGACAGTTATATAATGAAATTAAATTCATTGACAGGTAATTTGTATTCTATATTTATATTTTCAAATATCATTTCTTTTATCTAATTCTAGGTACCATTGACACAGAAAAGATCGCATGTCCATCTGATATGCAGGGATACTTCTCATATTCATATGACGCCGGAAGTGGAAATGTTTGTACCGGAAGTACATATCTTGATACCTGTACCGATACCACACTCATGGATTTTAACCTCACACTTTGTACGCAGATCCAGGCCTACTCAGGTATATAACAAAAATTTATATAGACAAGTAATACGCAACGCTTGATACCATTCACAGGTAAATTAACAATATGGAAACAAAGTAACCTATTTCCTACAATAACATATGTTTTGAATTATACAGTCTGGATAGAAACATTCAAACTCGCCTTTTCGAAAGTGTTGCCCTTCTTACGATTTTACGAAGCTCTATATTACTGCTTGTAGACACAATATTTGATATATTGATATACTTTATTGATTAAGATTTTATTTCCTTTTTAAAATTTTTTCTTCTTATTTTTCATCTCTTTTTTCTTTTTAATTAACGAGTTGCTTTTTATTTGTGATAGCTGGAGGCCAGGTAAACTGTTTAAGCTACACTACGAGTGGAGACTATACCAATCTTATCGTCTATAACAGAGACGCCACTGTCGACCAAAGTACCACTTATCGATTATCATGCTACGTATGTATAGATTGACAACGAATATATAGCCATTTTACATCAATTATACAGCACCTGTTCTTTAAAATCTGATAATTGTTACTTTAAACGTTAAATCTTTATTTGCGATAAAATCATTCTTTGTTTGGCTTTCGTTTTTTCATTATTGTTTTGTTTCACTTTGTTACGTGTTTCTGTCTTGTTTGTTTGTTTTTCGTTCTACATCTTTCTTATGTACTTGTCAATCGTCATCACAGCTATTGTTTCGTTGTTTCTTGTCTGTTCATGTTAACAATAATAAGAAGCTTTCGTCTTACGGAAACAAATCAAAGCCAGCAATAAAGACCTCCATATACGGTAGGCGTCCTCTGGTAACCTTAAGTTGGAGGAAAATAATAATTAACAAACGATATAACTATTACAATGCTTGAGCTTTAAAATTTGCTTTGAGTTCATTGTAGTGTCACAACAGAAGATACCTTATATATCATACGTCCTCTGCTATTTTTTCCTTATAATGACTTTCCTACGCCTACCCTGCTTCCACTCCGTTTTGATCACGTTTCGATACAATGGTTTCCCTTTTAATGTTTATGTTTATTTAATTATTGTAAATTAACTTCTGTCAGACCTTAAATACATTATGTACTAGCAATGCATGTTCCAGACTTAACGGAATTTAAAAAATATTAATACAGTACTGAAGCTATCCAACGTTTTACTCCAAATACATTGCTATCGAGTCTTTATTTCATGTACTCATTTGTCCGTGGTGTATATGACTTTTGTCCGCGAGTATAGTAACAGGCATTCATTTATATACAGAAAGGTTTCTCACGAAGAAAAACGACAACAAACAATATAAAGCAAATGTTTATTCCGTATTAATGTCTTAACAGACCTTTATTTATACGCATATATAGGAAAATGTAATTTGCTGTTTTTCAGGTGATGTCCACAAACTCGACAACCGTTTATGCCACTCAGTACCCCAATGGTTGCTACAGTGATCAAACATCAACGTCGGTCAATTCGCCAGGCGCAACTGTTGTCTTTACACAGACAGGCACTTGCCGTAAGTCACATTAAAATTGTCATGCATACAATCTTAATCACAGTTGTTTGTTTCTAAACATACATGTCTACTAGTTCCATGCTGTAACTTTATATTACAGCAACAATGAGTAGAGTTTCTTGATAAAGTATAGCCTCTACTGGGTACATGGTATAGACGAACGGTACTGAATCAAGGCTTTACTTATAACATAGTGTAACCGTTTCCTTTTTTGTTTTTGTTTTTCTCTTTGATATCAGTGTTCCGGTTTAGCTGTTGCCATTTTTTATTGAATAAATAATCTATTTACATTTCCTACGAAATTTATTGAGTTCTGGAGCTAGATTTTGACTTTTCATTCGAGTTCTAGAAGGATGACACAGCTGTATAATGCAGTTTAAAACACTGTTTGGCTCTACTATATATAACTTTAAGTTTGTATTTAAAGATGTTATTGACTTGTGTCACATTTGTTCAATCTTCAGCCGTGACTACCACAACCGAAGCAACAACTACAAGTACAGCATCAACAGGAATCATAGTAGGGGTCGTAATTCTCATCTTAGCTCTCCTCCTCATACTCTTATTTGCTCTCTGGTTCTGTTGGAAGAAGAAGAAGGAGGAAGAAGAAGCAAAACGAAGGAAAGAGCTTGAAGACCTAGAAGACGGGTTATCAGACGGTTTGCCGGATGAATCGAAATACGATATTGATCGACTTATGTATACGCCAGATCAGCTCCTGACACCTTCTAACGTCCATCCTAAAGTCACGGGCAAAATTCTGGACAGGGATAACTTTGAAGTAAGTACACTAGATATATATTGACATGGAAAACAAACAACAAACAAACAAAGATGCATAATAACACCTCTACCTGAAAAATAGTGGGAAAAGGGAAACATTGGGAAAGGCTACTTCTCTAAGCATATATGAAAAACAATGCATGAACGAAGTACAACGCATTTTGGATGCATACTTTATTTCACTCTCATCTTTTCATAGTCTGTTCTAAAATTGTCTAATACATTAAGATTATGAAGTATATCTTATTATGGGACTGCTGTTCCTCACCGATCAGATTTTCACTTTTCTTTCGAGACCCCAAGCAACACTGTCGGATGCTGACATGACGAAACAGCTGTATGATGTAGTTTAATTAATTGTTCGGTTCTACTGTATCTCATCCTAAATTATTGAATGGTGTTATTGACTTGTGTGTCTTTTTCTTCAATCTTTTGCATGTTGGTCTATAATATGTCTCAATTACAACAACACAAATATCACTTCTTTATTGCAGGGATTCGGTGATGATGAGTATATGGATGAATTTGGATGGCAGGATATGGTAAGATGTATTTCAATACAAGTTTAGAAAATATATTATTGGAATGACCTATTGATTTCTAGTATTGATTTATTATACCATGATATATTTATATGCAAAAATATATACTTTTATCAATATTATACTACCTTCAAATCTTCGAATGGTCAAGTTGACACATGAAATGTATTTTCAAAATTTGACAGATTGATGCAAAAGACTTCATGAATATTCGTAAAAGAAAGGACGGGAAGGATGAGTTCGAAGTAGGAGACCCTAAGGACAAATCCAGTAAGAAAAAATTGAAAGATTTGATGAAGTCGAAGAAAAAGAAGAAAAAGAAAGGAAAGAAAAAGAAGAAAAAGAAGGGAGATAAAAAGCAGTATGAGACCGATGATGAGTATGAGGATATCGAAGACGATGAAGACGAAGGAAACGTTAAAAACAAACGCGAATTGACCATCTATCTTGATGGCGCACAAGAAGAGATGGACGATGATTCTCCGAATGACAGTAGAAGAAGAGCACGATTTCAAGAGACGGATGACGAGAAAGTTCGACGAAAAAGGAAGCAGAAAAAAGTAAGCAATATTATTATCACAGTGAGAAAGGTTAATCCGGATTTTTATTATTCTCATTGAATATCAAGGTATTTATTTTTTCATTCTGGATGAAATGATGAAATTCTAATATATTTTTTCGGATTTACGGGAAAAATAAATCCGGATTGACAACGTTTCACGATGTTTTAATGCAATATTAATATCAATGTCATTTTTTGATTGAGAAATGCACAACATTTTCCACAAAAATATATTAAAGTTTGCACCTTAAACACTAATTCAGTATTCATTAATGACACAAAATTAATGCAGCTTGACATATTTTTATCAACACGATTAATGTTGAATTTTATTCAAATTCTAATGAATTCATTTTCATTATCACAGAAATAACTTTCACATTGGAGCGAAGTTGAGATACATATACATATGTCTTTGAGAATTTTATTAGGTATTTACACGGTAAAACCCACTGAATCCCTTCCCTTCGCGAAACCCGGTAACTCCGTGCCCTTTGTTGTCTCCAGGACATTGATGACGTAGAGACCGTTAGTGACATCATATCTTGCGATATGATGATAGGGGATTTGGATACGGAAAAGAGCCTTGAAAATGAAGTACCTCGGTTGGTTCTGCCAAATTTAAGAGATTCCGGTGTCGAAGAAGAAACTGAAAAGGTTAGTTTATGAAACCCTTTCTGAAGAAATAAATGACACCAAAGTAAACGGGAAAAACATTGAGCAATATACTGGTGATGATAAGGAAAAGGGAAATAAAAAGACAAAATAAATAATATTAATTCAATAAATGTATCCAAAACCAATTGAAGCGGACCAAAGAAAGTGTCTCTTTTCAAAGAATTAAAATGGAAGAAACACGCTTCCAATGCAGTAGATATGGATTCCAACGGAACGTTTATAAAATATGTATTTGCGATTCACAATGCGAATATATCTAACTATACCATCAGCTAAACTTGAACATTTTTAACTAATGGTGGTGTGCCATCAGAACGAACATTTCTCAATTGTGATTGGCTCATCAAGATCCGCGTTTAGATAACAATACAATGACCGAAATTTGAAACTGTTCCTTAAAATCCCCGCGATTTCTTTTAAAAAAAGATATGTCGCATATATCATCCAATATATTTTGCACGAAATTATAATTTTCACGCATCTCACTAATTTGCATTATTCACCAGTATATTGCGCAACGTATATAATTCATTAATCATATCTAGACAAGGTTTGTACTTCACCATCTGATTAATTGACTAGTTAAATGATAATTGCCAGCATCAATATACATAAATATTTTGACACCGCTTGAGAAAAGAACTTCTATATTATTTGTGCTATAAATATATATTGATCTTGTTAACAGGAATAATACTTTCAATTAGCTTGAAAATGTTATACTATCTAATATTAAAGAATTTGTGATGAGTTGTTACATTGCAGTTAGGTTTGAAAAGAGGATTTTGTTGCAGAAAAAACGGAAGAGGACGAAAGCCAAACGAAGCGAGCAACCAATGTCCTTCAAATCATTCCGTAAAAGGAAAGTGAATGCCTGGCTAGATAAAACACAGCCTGCTTTTGATGGTGATCCTATTCCCATGTTTTATGAGGAACCTAAACTAAAGACATTACCTCCCCTACAACGGGTCAATAGGAAAAAACAGCCGGTTTTATGGTCAGATATCCTGAAGAAATTTGGAGGAGACGTAAAAGAACTCAATGAATTTAAGAATAAACGCAATATGTCTGAAAATCGATGGAGAAAACTTCTTGAGGAACTTTATACAGACAAGAAATACTTCGACTACGTCAATAGTAAGTGAAAATACTGATATTAATATGAGTTTTATTTTTCGCGCTTTCCGAGGATGGAATAAAACCGCGTAAAATACATTAGAAAAATTGTATTAGAAAAGAGTAGTCCATTACATGTCTATCCTATTAAACATTTGTCATTGGATTTCATTTTATTTTGTGGAAATAAAAAATTCAACGTATTGAAAATAAATTGTAAGCATGTCATTCCGAAAAGATTTATAAAAAAATTATACACACAGATATTTCACGCTCTTATTGTCATAATCTATTTTCTTACTAAAACAATATGTTATAGTCATTTAACTTATTTATACACTATCAAAATTTTTAATGATTTATTATAGAAACTTCCAGAGGGAAAGATGTTGAGGACGATCTGAAGTCTCAAGCGAAGGATGGATTAGATTACCTTTATGATCGTGCAACGTTTTGGGAAGAGCAGCAACCGATTCCTCCAAGACCCGTGTCACTTGTTCCACCTCTTAATTTAAAAAGTGCAAGGTCCCCAAAGGGCAAGAAGAAAAAGGGGATGAAACGTGCTCCTCCAACGCCAATGACACAAGTCAGATTAGATGCAATGGACGAATTTCAAAAACCTCCAAGAGAGACGACATTTTGATTGAATGTTGTTGGTGGAACGGCTTTTTTTTCTGTGATATATCTTGTCGGTGCTGTGAGGTGTTATGAACAAGTTGTGATCTATGTATAAATAATGACGTGCTATTTATGGGCGGGTTTGGGGCATTTGATTCTATTCAAAATTCACATGCCTTTCTGGTACACATAAGATTCACTAAAATGATATGTAGCCGATATGTCTTTACGACTATTTTATTTTCTTAACAAACGTAAATTGTCCATTGTCATCATTTTAACATCGTTAAACCATCTAATCTGTCGAACAATAAATATCGTGTAAATATAACGCGATAGAATAGTATTTTCTTGATACTCATTCAGTTCAAGTCAATCTGGAAAGACAGCTGCTTTCAGCCGTCTGCGATAAATTTAGTTTTCAGTTCAACAGATTGAGCGGTAGTCTCGCGAACCAGCGAGGCTCCTGGTTCGATCGTATGAGAAAGAATAAGCGCTGTCACATAAGATTTAAACCACGTTAAATTCATATATTGATGAAAGACATTTGATTCATACACTAATGGCAGACAGTTTGTTTGATAAGGTTTGAATGTGATACACTTATACGTTATGTTTGCTATACAAGTATCAGAACGTGATTAGATTTGTCATAATTTTGATCATGTATGATGATAGTGTTGTTTCTATTGTATCTTCTCTCTGCATCGGCAATTTCACTAAGGCACACTGTTTTCTTCGTTCCATATCCATTTATAACTAGAAAATGAACATTTGTCTTTCAGTTTCGTTTATCTTTTGTTTATCTTTACCTATTGTTGATAATCAATTAAATCACATTCATCTTATTACTTGTTGTTTATTTTGACTACGTTATCTGATGATAATAACATTTTCACGATGCTCACTGCATCTTTCAATACTATTATATACACCATATCGGGATTAATTGAATTTAGATATGTATGACTTATGTTTGACGTTATGGTCATGTATAATCATATGAGGTACATCTAGAAAACCAAAATAAATACTTTTATATTGACCTCCGCTTTTATCTAATGTTACATTTTAGACTTGGTTTACACTGTCTTGAGATAATGTAACTTCCTTTAGAATTAAAATGACGTCACACCAACTTAGATATGAAAAATAAACGTTAGTAAATAGGTCGAACATAACTGCAATGACTCTTTATACAACAATATATAAAGGCATTTAAAGTCTTCATAAAACGTTTTTATTGTATATTTCTTGTTGGTATTGTTGTACATGGGCTATTAGCAATGTCTGTTCGATTTGCAGTGAAAAGAACACATCTTGAAAATGCAGATTTTTCATTTGATGTTAAAACATAGTAACACTTATGTTTAAGCTGGGATACATACACTGATATGGGAGTTGATGTTTTGAGTTGCTACGAAAGATAGATAAGTATGTAATAATTTCAGAAGCTAATTTCACTGCAAATTCTTGAATGATTTTGTATGATGTTCACATCAACGGTTAAATGCGATCCGTTCTGATAAAGGGTTTTACCTCGATTCGGAGAAACATGGTGAAGTTATAATATTTGACGATATGACAAAATTTGAAATTGACTTCATGTTTTTTTTATCAAAGAAATATGGTTTCTTCATGAGAATGATAGTTTTCAAAGCAATTGCTCTCTTGTCACCCCCATGAATATTAATGATAATTGACATCAATGATGGTTAACCATTGAAAATATACAAAATAAATAAAGATATAAAAGGGAATCAACATTATGCAAATGAAGTATTGAAACGAGATAAATTCTTAAATTTATGTAAAGCGAAGACGCAAATCGGAGGTGAATAGCTGTTTTTCTTTAAAGAAATGTATAGGGGATTATCTGATGTAAACCGATCACTCGCATTTTTAACTGATCTTAAGCTGAGCTGTCATCACAAAGAGATATCAATTTTCCTTCGTATTGCTTGGCAATAACACGTTGTTATGTGTTAGATTTTAACAACTAACTGTATCACAATAACACTGTTTTAGAATATGACTCTTGTTAACATTTTATACCATACAAGTAAATGGTAGCATTTTCCATGTCATTTATCAAAGGTTTTTACGCAAACATGTCAAACCTTCTTTTTTTCGGTTCTAATTTCCCCCCATTTTTCGTTATTTCTACGTCGGAAAATTAAACAAATAGAAGAAAAATCATTTTTATTATCTCCGTTAAAAAATAAGACCACAAACATTTGAATCATGAAGTTAAAACATATCACATAATCCGCCTGATATCTAGTGTGAATTCGCTCATAACATTTTCGCGTATATCTTACAAATGCATTATACCCTTCGCTAGTCAGAAATCCATTGTGATGTCATAATACGGAAAATCATTTTACGTCATGGATTCAAAATGGAGCAACAACAAGATCTCAACAAAAATAACATTGAAATGATAATTTTGTTCGGTCCGATCCAAAGTATTGACATTTCTATGATATTAATGAATATACAGAGAGCCATGAAACTTTAGTCGGTAACACACTAGACTTTACAACCTTGGGTGAAGACCTAAGATGTGCAGTTCTATAGACCTGCTCTGGACAGTTTGTATTTCTCAGGCAGCTGAGATTACGGATCGTTCTGTGCAGTAATGGTCATGTCCATGGACAAGACACTTAACTCTGATTGCTCTGAATAACATGGACTATGCCTACTGCATGTAGTTCAGTGAAGTAGCCACCAGCCACTACAAAGATAACTACGACTCAAATGACCCTTGTTGTTTATTGGGTTATATAACAAATACAAATACGAAAGACTTATAACTATTATACAATTTCTGCGATACATGAAAATTCGTTTCATTCTATGATATAAACATTTTCAGCGGAAACCTAAGAAGACTTCAACAGTAAAAGTGCTTCACCACGCAACCAACTACCTAGTGCTTCAGTCCAAAGCAGGTCCAAAACCGGTATGTATTACATTTACAATTACACGTGATACAAAAAGTCAGACAGGAATTCGGTGTTTTTCACTGTCTTTAGACTTAAATAGCATTAAATGTCAGAAAACAAACATGTAGTCTAAAACTCTAGTGTAAATGTTAGATTATAATTAAATGAAATGGCGAAAAAAGTAGGTCCCTAAATATGCATATGCAACATCTGGCGGAAAATATGTGTTAGGAATCAGGATGGTCCATATCAGTTTCAAATAGCTATATTTCGTGTGCAACATCCGATTAAAAATCCATTCCTCGACTTGTTGAACCCAAGTTCAGAACATCAATGTGAATCTTTATAATCGTATCTAAATTCCTAATCATGTGTAATTATTACCATCTAGTTTGGTTTTACAATGCTTGACTGATCTCTTGCTCGAAATGAGATTCATGAATTTGGCACAGATATATACAGCGACTGTATTTTCGAAAGCATCTGTTTCCCTATCAAGCAGAGTACAGCCGACTGAATCCTGACAAATGCTTAAGTTCATTTGAATGCGTGTTTTAATAATCGTTTGTGTTTAAGATGGACATCTTTTCAAAATTTTCCCGATTGCGATGTCTTAATGTGGTGCTCGCCTCATTGCTGATCTCCACTTTTTGTCATCCTTCGCTAATAGAAGAATTATGTTGTTATTTTACGCAGCCTCCAAAGAAACCTAAACTAAAGAAAGTGAAAGGCTGGTACGTTATGGCGGGCGAGGTAAAAAATAATAAATTGGCGACAATCAACACGATTATGGGAAAGACAGTGACTGATTCTAGTACATATTCTGAGTTTGAAAGGGTACCTGCACGTGACAAGCCTTACAACCAAGACGTAAGTTTTAACACCAGGGACGAATCTATATAGACTAACACAGAAGTCTAATTTTTATTCATCATTTAGCTGAAATTTCTAATAGTAAATTCATATTGACTTCCCTGGCAAACTAACAGAGTCCGTCTCTAATTCTACATTTGACGATATTATTTAGCATTGCTGCTTATTTGTATAATTAATTATATATGTGCCAAGAAATAAGTCCACGCATTTATGCTTACACCGCACATTTTATGCCCCGATCGCAAAAATCACATGTCCAGTGGATGTGCAAAGGATACCTAAGTTTGCCTTGTTCATCCTTGTGTGTAACATGTTACAATTTGATTACTAAATATCAAATACCGTAAATAGTCTCTCTAGTTTCAATACAATATGACAGCATTTATCCATAAATTTCACGGAATTACAAAACCAAGCGGTTACAAAATCGTTTTGATGTATATATTCATCATTATCTTTATTATGTTTTTTTTGTTGTTGTTTATAGGTTTTCGACACTGTTTTCAACAAGAAGTTCAACAGTTGGACGCATGGTTGGGATTCATAATGAAGTTAAATACAGTAGTATAATTCCGTCATCATATACCAAATTCGATACAATTGTTAAAGCATATTGGCCAAGAAAAAGCAAAAACACATCTCATGTTTATATTCAATAACTTGATAAACTTGTTTAAACACGATAAATGAATGAGGGCAAATTTGCAAGGTTATTCAATATTAAATAAGCCGATTCTACAATCTGCTTAAAATCAGAGAAGATCGTTGTACTTTTGTCACCAATTCATTAAGATATTGTTCTAATTGATTGAGATCTTTGCATTGACATTCATTTAAGATATAGTAATTTCATTGATGATATAGGAATACATGATCACTATCAAATTTCATTCCACATCTCCAAACATCGACCCTTACCTAACATAATGTTTCCCTAGTATTTGTCTCATCTTCATGCCAATGGCCCTCGTTGTTATGCAGCTACTATATAAATGAGATGTATGAGATTTCGCGATTATTACGATGCGTCTCAAGTGAACTGAAGTATGTAAGCGGAAAATATTCCTTTTTATTATCATTATCATTTTATTTTTGTAATAATTATCTTTTCATATCTTTTTCTAATTAGATATTATAATTTTATTTTTTAATGATTAAAATATTTAATTTCATTGCACATTATTATCACTTCTATCACAAGCCACCCTCCCTCGCTTTTTATGGCATTTTCAAAATATGGCATGTGAAGCTCACCCTTTCCTTTCATTGAAAACACTAGCACTGCTTACCCATGTATTTGCGTCTTTCCCTTCACTTTGGTGTTGCTTTGATGGAAAGACGATGAACTGGTAAATTAGTACCAGTCAAGATAGAATATTGTTGCACGATTTAATTCAGTCAGTTTTCAACAAAGAAAATCGTATTTACAATAATGCAGAGCCTTTCTCGGATTAAAAAGTGAAGATTGGCAGAATAGTGTATCTTTCCCTACCTATATGAAAGCGTATATAAGAGCATTTTTTACCCTGTGAAGTTAATATCATTTTAATGAAATTACCTCCCATTCATCTCATTCATCAATTTATGTCTGAAAGTGTTTTAGCATTCACTTACTTTTTTTATCATTAATCATCATTAAGATATAAACTGTATTTGTAGTTTGATTTCTGTTCTTAAAGTGCTGTTTGCTATTTATTAACTCTTACAATGCTATCAACTATGCTAGATTCTTCCAATGAAATAAACTTATTTCAATGTATAATGTGTCAGTTATCATTTTTACAAAATCATTCTGCTGGCACTTAAAATAGTGTTATTTAGTTATAAATGATGTTGGCTGACACACAAAATATGGTACGTTTCGAAAACGCTATCGGACTGTTTCCAAAGACAAGTTCTAAGGCTACCCGGAATACCATCCTTGAGACATCAATACCATCCTTAGGATTTGTTAACATTTAAATGTTTCACGATCACAAATCAAAGGTATCTGTTAAAGAACCTATCTTAAAATTGTTAGATAGTACGAAAGCACTTGAATCTTGAAGTTAAAAATCAACTTTCAGTATAATAGGATAAACGGAATTGCTGATGAGAATTTTAGCATGCAGTGTAACGTTACAAATCTTTTAAATGAGGGTGGTTTTTGGAAAATTCCTCAATGTGAGAAAAGAATAAAAAAAAAAAAAACCTTAGTTGTCAATAACGCCAAAGAAAATGTAAACTGAGACGCTTGGGTTAAAGATTTTGTGAAAGTTTTTCCAGACGGCATCATCATCACATTGGGAAATAAGATTGTATTCCTTGTGCAATTTGGATGTGTTCAGTAAGGTTATGCTGTCAGTCGTTGAAGATTGTTGACATTCAAGAAAAGTTTTGACAATTTAGATCAACATAGCTACATTAGTTGTTTCAAGGACGTGAAATGAGTCAACTTATCAAACTTTGGTAACAATAACAGATGACATAGACTTGAAAGGAAGGTCAATGCAATGAGCTTAAGCTTGATGAAATACAATATAATGATTTATGCAATAAATACTCGAAACAATATTGATGTTGATATATCAATTTATTGATTCATGCAATAAACGGGAAATCGACATGCAATATAACATAAAGTAAGAATGGGGTTGCAGTACACTGACAAAAATATCATTTTTATATCCAATACATTTGTTATCGTACAACAATGGTCAATATGCGTTTCAACAACGTTCCATGATGTGCCAGGGGTAAGAAATACAAACATTTAAAAGTCATCCACAGGCGCTGTTGCATTATAGCTGAATTTTCCTCACTTTTCCTTTCTTTGCTTTCTTTCCACTTTGAATTCCTACGGCGGAACTCGATCCCATACTAGGGCTTGTGATCGCTTGACTTGCTAGATTCCACATACCGCGCATTCTTTTCCATAAATCGTCATTTGCGGGTTTGACAGGTTCGTAGAAGGTAACCTTCTCAGGAACCTTAACACGAGTGGATCCTTCGGGTAATAAATCGACATCCGTGTTCGCTCTGAACATCACCATGCTATCGTCCTGTATTCAATTAAATTATAGGAATCATGTTTAACCATACACATCTAACGTCATATGTAAATATTGAAAAACAATAATGACATAATATTACTATCGCTAAAGCTACTGCTTTTGAAATGGGTTTACCTCGATCAAATTAAAATCTATTGAAACACGTTGGGAATGGATTAGTGAGAAGGGAGAAGATGGGTGGCACGCAGTTTGGAAAAGTCTACACGCATGTTTTAAAAGGTGATACTAACTTGTAAAAGTGACATATACACTGAAAGTAACAACCTACCTCCCGACAACTACTCCTCGTTGATCGAAGCACCAGTTCTGCTGTTTCCACGCGTCCCTTCAGAATCAATTCATAAATAAAATTACTAACATTGATACCTGTTCAAAAAACGACTCTTTGGCTTGAGGTTTTGATTATTATCTCCCCTTAGTAAATATGGAAAATTATTGACTCTAGATAAAAGACTTAAGATTTCATATTTACTATGTTGACCATGATAACCACAGCTTTATAATGTGTTGTTTTATCTAGTATTCAATAAGCTACACGTACATATGTTTCTGTAAATAATAAAAACCAGTGCTATATTTTGTGAATAACATTTGATCAATAGCTCTCCATTACTTCATCAATATATATTTCAAAAGTATAATAATTTAATGATTTTGTCTTTAAATTGTCTTTCACAAAGAATACACACAAAAATCCGAATTACACCTCAAAATAGCCTGTGTCATTTAGAAATGTAGAGATAAGTGAAAATATGTTGGAAGGGGTACAAATGCATAGTAATTAATTAAATAAGTTAATCGACGAAATGATTGGAGTGTATTATCACTAACAAAAATGATTAAACAGAAGGAAAAGCATTCTTTATTAAGGGGAAGCAATTCCCCCTAAACATCAAGAACGACATGAACATGTAGAATTCCTTACCTTACTGGCGTAGCAATCTGAAAACAAAGAATACCCCCTGTACACCTTGTAAGCGGTATGGCCAAATGAAGTACATGTGGAAACAATTACAAAACAAGGAAGTCAAGGAAGATACACATGCAGACTGGATATCCGATTGATTCATGAATGGGGATCAAGAGGATGGAGTTTGGGGAATGGAGAGGAAGAACTGTTATACTGAAGTTTCACATCAGACAACGGTAGGGTAGATTTGGTGAGGGACTGTTATAAGGTCCGAGGTATTTCCCATTTAATTGAATTCTTATTAATTACATAACGTGATGATTTTAATGAAAAATAATTTTAACTTACACCTTTTTATTTCGATCATTCATTGAATCATGTTCATACATACAGATATCACTTAGGAATTGCTTATGACAGATACTGAATTTTGGTGATAGAGATGAAATCTATAGAGAGGCAATCGTACAAAGAAAATATGAATATACCCGTAAATATTTGGTTTGTTTTGTTATTTGTTTGGTTGTATTTTATTTTGAAAAAAATCAGATATATTTTCTTGAAAACCACGAGGCAACAATTTTTCCCTTTATCATACATTTTCTTTCAATTTATTTTTTGTGGTAAGTTTATTCCTGAAAGTTACAGCCTCTCGAGTAGAAAAGAATACAGTTACTTACAGCTTGCTTATGAAAATTCAATAACGTAAAAAAAAACTGAATGATACATTAGATTGAGAACCGTAATGCTTACGTTGATATTTGTCCGTTCTACATCCGTCATCGTTGATGGTGCGGTTTTGGGCGTGGTTCCCCTTCGCATACCCCAGCTACTACTTGGTGGTTTCACGTTCGGGGAATCCTATAGACAAAATGTCGAAGGAAAACTAGTACGTGACAGTTGGCGAAAAATTATCTCGTCTTTTTATTATTGTTTTACTAATATCATCTAAAATAAGATTACTTACAAAATACGAAAAAAAGCAAGATGCAGGACCTTTGTAAATACTAGGCCAATAAGTAGAGATATTTTGGAAGGATAATCGTCCTCTGCTTCATCAATTACACCCGCCAAAAGTATATAAATTCAATCAGAACAGCTATTTGGGATCTATAATTAAACATATATAGGCAACGGCTGTGTCAACACATCGACACTAAGGTATATTTTTGTGCTTGTGCGTTAAAGCTTTTATGCGTTCCATGCGTTCTTGTCAATATGGTATATTCTGACCTTATGTTAGTATTATGTTCCTCACAAACTACCAACCAATTACAGTGTACAGCAACAAATTTAGTCAAATGTTTCACATACTTGTGTTTTTGACTCCATCGGGTGTTTGAGGATCGGCACCTTCTTCTTCTTCTTGATGAGATCCGCCAGCGTTTCTCCTCGTTTCATCCTCATTTTGTAGGCTTTCTCTCTGAGGGATTCTTCTTTAACGACGGGTGTGTTCGATGGAATATCTTTCTCTTTTTCGTCTACTTCCGGCATCCCGTCCTCTCCTTCCTCAGTCTTAATCTGTCAACCACCCACCCATTTTCAATTACAGCACGGTAAAATCTGACTACAGGAATAAATTTGTTTTCAAACAGGAGTAAGAAGACTTGCTGTGAGGATCCTAAATCTTTTATCTCAAAAGATATCATACGTTAAATCAACTTTCAATAAAATTAAATATTTTGTTAAGTCAGATTTCATCGTACCTTTCTGCGATTTCTAATTCGTTTGATTGCACGCTACAAAAAAGTTTGCTAGTTAGAAACATAGCTATAAAAACGTTTAAATCATGGATTGGGTATTTCTGTTAGTTACTTGTTTCCACGTTTGAGTAGGACGGGCACGGGTAAACATGTTAGTCATATTGGTTGCCGATTGGATCTTATTATCATGAATGCAGATTTCTCTAGATTTCCTCAATTTAAAAGATGCATTTTTTTTTTCAATTTATATATTGAATATAATCAGTGCAATGTTTGATAATCAACAAGAAATAAAGATTCTATTAAAGCTTAAGAAACCTGCATTCATACATTTAATTAAACCTTTTCTTAGGTACATACCAAGTACTTTTTTTTCTTTTTCTGTCGTTTCACTGGCATCTTCAATAGAAGCGTAGAGGTGCCGAATGTGATTTTATCTTTTGAATTTAGACGACTTTTTTTCTACAAAACAGATTGCACAATTATAACAGAAAATGCCTACCAATTAAATCATGTCCGCTACGTTCGCAAATTTTGTGAGTCCGTGAATTTGACGAAAGATAAAACATGAGTAACTTTAAAACCAAATGAGAAATAGGAATACAATTGGTCTTACTGATGATTTTGTAGTTTTTTGAAAAACTGAATCCGCCATTTTATCTTAACAGTAATTGTCTAGATTAAATCGTACATTTTATCAAGTACCTCCAATACTAATTTTTGACTTAAACCGTGTGTAAATGTAGAACTTTGTTTCTTCATGTCCAAGAATGGTAGTAGGTCTATACTTAATACTATACATGAATCCATTGAAATGTACAGCGATTCTGTGTTATATCCTACCATATGTACAATATGTATAATGAACATATCTTCTGCTATCATGGTGTTTAAAAAAAGGGGTAGGTATGAGGTTTGTCAACGGAGGATTTGGACAACATGCTGGAAGGTTTGGCATTCAAGAGGGTCGGTTTCATTGGAAAGGAAATTCAAACTGCTATTAACAAAATCATCATTTTCTATATGTCCAAGAAAATTTCTACTTTAAGATAGTGGCATTGGTGACAAACCGTATGTGACTGTGTTTTCTTCTTCCCCTTTATGTCTGAAGCCTGTTTGGACACCTTTCCGTCTTCTAATATTATCGAGACTCGACTTTTTGCACTTTTCTTTCGTCGGCGACGCTTCTTTTTAAGTTTAGCACTATTATTTTCTGTTATTGTTCCAGCATCTACCATGTTCTCATCTCGGGGATTCGGGGTTGCTGACTGAACCACTATTGTTGGAATATCACCACGCAAAGAAAACTCAGTGATATCCTTCACTTCGTATTCATCATCATCCGAGTCAACATCTTCGCCGTAGTCATCGAAGTCCGAAAGGGGTGATTGAATACCCTCCTCGCGTGCCGAAAGAGGAGGCACCGATATCACAATAGATTCCTCTCTCCGTATTGTGTTTCCATTTTTATCCGAATGTATAACACCATCGTGAATGTTTTTACGACGATTGCGAATTTCGCCATTTGCGAATTTAGGATCTGGTCTAGCTGCCTCTTCGATTTTCCTTTTTTTGTAGTTGATCCAGCAGAAGTAGCTGATTATACACCCAATGATTATAACAACCAACGGAATGAGAACAGCCAGAGCTACAGTACCAGCATTCGACACGTCAGACGATGTAGCTGGAATTCAATTAATATACATTAGAAAGCCGGAGTTTCGTATAAGACGTAACTTAAGCAAACATATGTGAAGGAATAAGAATATGTTAATTTTGTGAGAGTCGTAAAGTTATTTAGTTACGGAATCACCCAAACATTAATTTTCATTAATTTATGTACAATGTCTAATTTAAGGAGTTTTCTTTGCAACGTCTAAAATTTTAATATGTCAGTATTCATATTAATGATTCTAAACAAAAATGGCATACTCACGACAGGTACCTGTGAAAATGACAAAAAAAAGAAGATATTTCAGGTCATGTGAAACCAACACTTTACCTACATTATCGAAGTATCTTCTACAGGTTTCGCGTCATTAAAAAACAACACCATTGATTTCAAATCGTGCAGAATTTCATAGTTGACTTACTTGAGAGACTGAAAATGAGGCTTGTACCGGGAGAATTTACTGTCGTAGATGTCTGGTTTTCATGACATTGTTTAGGGTATTGTGTTATATACCGGTTATCTCCAGAAGTTGTCATAACCTTTACAAGTAGACAAAACGAAACTAATAAATATAGACATGATTTTATGCAAATCGCAAATGATATAGGAAAAGAAGTAAAATACATTCTTTCCTTAAATTGATTGATTTGTCTACTTTCTGATGATTTTCTTCTTTCTAAGTGATTTAAGGGTAAATCATTTTCTTGAAGAGATTGCTATGATTTGTATTTATGTATAGTTTAGATAGCTCGCTGTTTATTAAATACTGTAAAAGTATACAGCTTATAATATATCGGACATAAGTGAAGGGTTCCGTTATTATTACAAGATCACCGGTAATTATTATTTCTATATAACTGTATATTATTGGGGTCTTGTGATACATGATATAATGGTAGAGGTGAAAATTTTTATAAAAAATGACACATAACTCTGTGCTAGAAAACGAGTTTTGGTATGAGTTCTATGTATTTATCAGTGGTAAACGGGAACAATATTTGAAGAGGGCAATGTTAAAAGAAATGAAAATATTCCAGCAAAGATTCGAAGTCATGTGTCTACGAAATGGAATTTTTAAAAGTATAGTTGTATTGGCTAAGGGTTCGGGTGACACATGATCGGTGAAGCAAAACCAAACATGTGTGCTGGGTAAAGATTGTAGTAATTAGTTTTGTATTCACCAGTTTCGCAGTAAAAAATTAGACTCGAGCGAAAAATAATTACATAAAAATTAAACAAAATCCATAAAACAAAAGGAAGGAGCAACCGATGAATTTTTAGAGTAACTTCCGAGTCGTTTAGAAGCTTTGCAATTTTGACTCTTTCAAACGCTCATATGTCCAAGCGCATTATCATAATTTTTAGTTTTAACAACTGTTTTCTGTGCTACACCGCATCGATTGTGCAAACAAGACGTAACAGACTATCGTGAAAAATAAAATTGGTAGTATTGCACCAAACAGGTATTTATCGGATGAATTACACATGTTGCTAGAAGATTGATAATGTCAAACACGTAGGTTAAACATAATTGGGGGGATGTCTCTAATAACCCGATGATATTAAGGGTTATATAGGTTACTGAGATATGTAAAACTCACCAGACAAATAAATCGGTATGTAGAAGATTCGTCTGTCGTTGTGTCGGCATTGTACAAATTTATATAGGTATTTGAACTATCTGTGAAACTGTAGAGATAATACAAAATACCGCCACCTGTAAAATAATGAATTATGATGTTAATGACAATGATATTGTTCATGACAATGATATTGTATAATTATAATTATGATATAATGATATTAATACAGTTTATCAGCGTTACCTATTTTACATGTCTGTTATTTTTTTATAATGTACAAATCTATAAACAATTAACTCTTTATTGTTTAAAATAATAAAAATCTTATTTGCTACATGAGAAAAATTATAATATACTATCAAAGCAGTCATTTTTGTTTGAGATTTTTTTTTCATTTCGTGGGTACTCTCAATCCTCGAATTCATGTCCACGAAATGTTCAAATAAGTATAGGTAGGCTTAATGAGCTATATTTATTCACGCAATTCAATGTCCCGGAAATAGGTTTAAAGAAAAACGCGAAAATTCAACCCCACTTAAATATATGATTTCACAGTATGTAGTTTTCGCATTGATATGGAATCTGATGTAAAATAGTTTCCATCTTGCCAGGTAAGCAATTTTGTTTTATTATCAAAAGTTCCATACAACAGCAAAAGTATTCCATCAAAATTGTTTAAAACATTAAGAGGTTGAACATGTTAAGGATCATATTGAGTGTATTTCAGTTAATATCTATTTGCTTAGTTTTTTGCAATTTATTCTTATATTAAAATGTGATTTCATTGCTATTGTTATTACAGCAAATTATTCAGAATCATTGTAATATAAAATTGTATAAATTGTTTTATAAAATTTTATTTTTTACTCACTTGAATACATAACCATTTGGGAACATGATGAATAGGAAAAGCTTATATCGGAGGTAGTGGTACAGACATCAGCTGAAGTTGTGTTACCAGAACATACGTCACTTCCGGATCCGTTATCATACGTGTATGTCCATTTTGATTGTAGGTCTGTTGGGAAGTCAGTTTTGGCACTGTTTATTTCGCCTAGAATTGACCAGAATTTTTCCTTATCAGGACAAACGATATGAATTCGTGCAAAAATCGAGTACGTAACAAGATGTCATATTACATCATAGATACTAAGTTGCCTGAATTGAATTTTCAGTTCATCTATAAAAACTTTTGTCTATGTGTATACAATGTCATCATTTCATACATTACAATTAGACTGGAAACACCACGTTTAATGTTCATTGTTTGTTATTTTACTCTGATCTCAGCTGGTTCGATATCAAATCCTCAGGCAAAATCATTACTATGTTTTACCTGCATCTGACACAGTATTATTGAGCATGAAAGTATTACTGTATTACCATCCTTGACCAGTACGTAATATGTTCCCGTAGGATACGATGACCGGTCACACACGTTCGCGACTGTAAGATTCGTTGTTGGACTAGATGTCTTTAGACGATCATTCCCGGCATAACTGTTCGGCTCTTAAAATTGGAAATGGAACAAGCATCATGAGACAGCCAAGTTATGACAAAAAAGGAAATAATTCCAAAATGAGATACAATGTAGAAATTTACCAAAATCCGATACTGTAGGATTACTTGTTGTTCGTGGTGTTTTCTTCATGTTTTTATTCTTTTCGTGGATACTCTTATTACACGAATAATAACTGTTTAAATTTTTAAAAGCTTATTTCTTTGGTTATAATTATCAACGAATAAAATATCCCAGAAATAGTACTTTTCGGGGGGAAAATGCATGAATTTATATTAGATTTCGAAATTTTCGTTCGTTAAAAGAGAATGAACTATGAAGTGACATTGATACTTTTCCTACAAATGAAGGAATCATATATGAGCTGTCTCGTCTCATTGTGATGAAGTTTCCGTTAAAAGCACATGAGAATAACGTACTAATGTACATCCTAAATATGAGCTTTATACCTTGTTTTATAATTTGTCAACAGTATTGTCAGGAAAAGATAAAATTGGTCTGAACTTTCTTGCATGTTATTTATACGAGTCTTATAAAGAAAGATTTTGACGTAGAAATATAACCACTTACCTGAGCCAATGAAGTATGTAAATTTCGACGAGGATAATTCTGTTAATACTAAACATAGGTAGGCATCAAAATCAACGCTTAGATAGGTAAAAGTGGGGGACCTAGTAAGAAATAAAAAAATACGTATCAACAAAGTTGGACAGCTGTAAAATCTATTACCGAAACACACATTCTGCCCTTGGACAAATATTTCAAACCTCTATTACTTCTCAGATAATTACATCTTTCCATTTGACAACTTCATAATGTTTTATTCAATATTATATTTCGGTAAATGAAAGATATGAATTCTAAAATGTGACATTTTGGTATTGTTAATGGTCAGTGACTCACTGACTATAATAAACAATGTACAATACAATAGGATATACCTTAGGACATATTGTGACCCGGAGTATGTATCACAGGCAAATGTGAAAGTGCCAAATGTCGTGGTGGGGTAGTTAAGAAGAGAGGTAGAGGTGAAGGTCATGGAACCCTGCTCACTGCTCGTCCAGGATCCCTCTAGATTGGTGGGTAGTGAACACGTACATTCTACAAAGTTATAAGAAATCAGATGTAGATATGATCTATGAATACACCAGTTCACAATCAGGCACTTTATATTTCATTACTCAGTCAAGCATATATTTTCTGATAATAGCCATTCGTAAATTTGTATTTCTGTAAAAGCCAATTCCATTTTGACTTCAACCTATTAGAACTAAAATGGTGACTATCAATAGTGTAATGTAAGAACTATTTTATGAAAATGTCAAATATCTGAAAAAGCACATAAATCAGATACACTTCACACATATATAATAGTCAATATAAATGTTTACTAATGTGTCTGATAAGAGATATAACCTGTGAAACAATAATCAATACCGTTCGTTTCATACCAATTAAATCCAACAGTCATTGTACTCGAAATGTAAACCTCTTGAAAAGTTAAAATGCTTTGAAGCTTGTCCACTCAGTGAAAAGTCGATACTATAATTCTTCTCATTACAGCGATAATAAACCTAAATTCTTGTATATTTTTCCTATTTCATTTTCATCATTATCCAAACTCTTAATCGAGCTAATTAAATTACAACAAAGTATCCCTTAAGTGTACGGATGGTCTTTATTCTCAGAATCTTTTCGCCATATTCAAAGAGTATGTGAGACAATTAGATGTGCCAGACACATTGCCGAGTATTAACAACAGGTTTTATCATTATCATTAAACAAGGAAAGGTTTCTTAAATGGTAAATTATCTTAAATGAAACAGGAATATCAGTATTCTGGATTTTATGGTATTGTTTCTAACTACGCATTTCAATTGTTTGTCTTTTGACATGATTTTATCAATTTAGAGTAAAAATTATTATAACACTTATACGATCTTCATTGTTTATTTCGAAAATTGACAGCATATCAATTAACATTTTTCTCTTTAACATGATTTTTTCCGTCAGACATTGGTCTTGATTATACGTAAAGCATTCCTATGTATTTGTCAAGAATGATCATTATAAATGCTATCAACGGAAAAAATCAGAATTATCTTACTTATGAAGTTTAACCAAATCCATGATTGCTATGTTAAAACCAATATATAACTAACTTAAGTTTCTTGTATATCTGCTCAATGTTAAGCGGATAGATATAAAAAATACTGTATAAATATAATGCTTTATGAAATAATATATGTATGAGGTAATAATTAAATATATAAATAAAAGAATATTTACTCATCGGTATTAATTTATATAATTAAAATCTCATTTTATGTCATACCTTTAACTTTTACTAAAAACGGATAAACAAAATTCTTACTTCTGAATATACATGATATATTACTAAGGCCAATGTTGCAGTAAACAAGGGCAATTAGAATAATTAAGATAATATTCCCATAGTAAACAATTTACTATGTCACATAATTAACAGAAATATACCGTTAATTACATACCTGAATATCGAACTAGGAATAATATCCATAGCAACGCACCAATCCCCATGGTCTCAAATAGGCCCCCTCCTTAATAAGGTCACGGTCTACGTCATGTCACCAATTGCCATCATATATGTCATCGATTGATGCAGAGAGGTGTCATCCTCATCATACTGGATCAGTCACCGAAACGTACTGTAGAGGTTTGGTATCGTTAGACAGTGCTACACCTTACCATGTAGGGCGCTGCTAATCCCATTCGGCAGGAAAATTGCACTAAACAGATTACTTTCATTGTTTAGCTACGACAATCAGGTATTTAAACTATATTGTCAATTGTTGTAATAAAACTAGATCAACTATAAACTACATAAATCGGATTATGTTCTGTTAAACTTTAAGTTTCCTGTGTAAAGCCCTTCATTTTATAGTATGATGGTTACCAAGGCTCAAGTTACCACAGTATGGTTGGCTTATCCAAACAGTTTTTGAAAACGCATTTCAGCATTTTTGTCATCAGTCTTTTTCACAAATGACATAATATAATATCTTTATTGAAAAAAAGAGATATAAATGAGTAAATAAATGGTCAGGGAAAAACTCGCACACATTGCTTTCTACCTGACATTCTGATATATGCATATCGTTAAGCTGACTATTTTCACACATGGAATTCGTCCATGTTAATTCCTCCAGGTTTTATCCGGCATTTGACCATTCTGCATTTACTATGTGTATACTTTGTACTAGAACGATAATTCCCGAAGTTTTACACATTATCGGCTATGTGTAAGCCTTTGTACTAGAACGATAATTCCCGAGGTTTTACATATATCTGTCCAAATTGCATTTGTCTGAACCAGGTAGATTACGGGATTGACTTCTCTTACACATTGTTCTACTTAGAAGGTTCACAATAGGGATACAATTATCTAAATACCATACCAATATACTGAACATTGTTAACATTGATAACTGTATTGATGGTCTTGTTTCCAGTTTTTGTTATCCATGCTAATGATATGTTCTATCTCTTCACTTCACGTTTTTTGTTTTACCACGACCATGAATTCTGTTTTTGTCATTGTTGACTTTTTCTTTCAAATTGCGCTGTGTTGTTAACACTTCAGTATATTTTTCCTATAATTCATTAAAAATATTTTTGATCCTTGGTTGGCGCTTGTCCACAGATAAAGGTATTTATGGCATGTTTGCGTTTATATATAATGATAAACACGACTGTCCATGCCTAGGTAAATCATGATAAAATTAATATTTTCCTTTCATTGCATACAATTTTCACTTGCTGGTTTGATATCAAAACAAGAAGAATGGAAATCTGAAAGTGCCATGATAATTAAGCGTTCCGTGAAACAATACATAGTTTTCGTATCGAGGAGGGTCCCTACTATTGTTAGTTACAATAGGTGACATAAAATCAGTTTGGGGCAGTAAAGTTTAAGATATTATACAACATTATGTAACATTGTGCCTATAGCTGATTTAATTCACATGTCAGGATTTGGTAGCAATATTAACTAGAGGCTTTAATATTATATAAATATCGATAGGTTTGATATATGAACACCATATATTGCTTGTTAAGTGTGTATTAGCATATCAGACTTCAGATGGATTTTTTGTCATAGGGTAAATATTTAGGTTATGGGGGAAGCATATTAAGACGTTTTATACATGTAATAATGGGATATCACACACACACACACACACACACACACACACACACACACACACACACGCACGCACGCACACACACACACACACACACACACACACTTAATTAATAAAGAACAATTATTTAAAATAAGGAGATAAACAAAATAAATTGAAAAATAAAAGGCGTATAGATAACGTAACTTTCAAAATATTTCAGAATGCAATGATTTAAATAAATGTGACAAGATAGCTTAAAGGTCAAGCGAAAACCTCCTGTCCACGAGTCAAATCCCTGGCTTTTATGTACTAATTGTCTATAATATATGGATGCACGACTTTGAGTGTACTTGCCGACGTTATTATCACAGAACAATGACATTTCCTGATGGCCCCGAGACATTTCAACAGAACCGTTGTAACGTAGTAATGGTATCTAATAACATTACCACTATCCTGAACGTTCGTCACATGTACATGCAATTTTAATTTTCGTAAATATATTGAATATAAAGTCACAAGGTGTTCGGCCATTTCTTATTTTGAAATGCAGTTACTTAGTAATTTTTCTATAATTATGGAACATTTTACTGTATGTTTTCTTATTTTGATACCACATATATGCTGCTTTAAACTATTTGAGGAACTTGATTCTGAAGAAACAGGTGAGTAAAACTATTGTAGAAATTCTCCTAATGTGCTAAAGGACGAAAAGATGTATGATGTAGCTTAATTTAATATTTGGCTCTACCGTATCTAATTCTAGAGATGTATTAAAATATTCACTTATGTATATTTATTTGCCGTTAGTAGTACCACGTGCTCCGTTTCTTTTCAACGGAGCTCGTGATTAATGGTCATATTTTGAAAATATATTTTAAACCCAAAATGGGGACATATATACACACACTTTGTGAATTAGGTTTGTTAAATTAAAAATAATTATTTCCCGGTTAAATTATCAACGGCTACAGCAAGAGCTAATTCCGATGACATTTTAAATTTTAAAATTTTAAATTTTTCCTGTATCTATTGCTTATTATAGTAAAGTAGCAAAAGAAAGTACGATTTGTTTAACAATATATTACTTTTTTCTCTATATTATCCCCTCTCCTTTTTTAAACAATAAACACGTTATATTCATTACAGAAATTGTGAGTGTTGAAATGGATTCATCGTTTATAAACGTACGTAACCGACGATCAGAAGAAATCGATTACCCCGGGTTTGTCGATTACAAAGTTTCCATCAGAGGGGAGGATAAACGTCTACATCTCACAAAAACAGCCCATCTGGATCGAGAAATACCTATGTATCTTATGTCAAGGGAAAATAGCCTAAAACTTCATCAACAATACACAATAGTACGTACCAGACTAATTAATCTTCATCAAAACGTATATTTATATACAGAGTATGGAAATTAAAACAGAATATCGAAATATATTAATTAACAAATATAATATAAATATTTCCTTTTCAGGGTGATATTTCCCGCCATCATTTTTTTTTTTTTACATTTTACGGAATACTGGGGGATCAAATTTGCCTGATTGATATAAAGAGTTTTTATTTACTTCTTTAAGAAAACATTACGATTCATGGAGTTCTGATGGCATGTTATTAAGTCACTCCTATTTGGTTTAAAGATTTGAATAATATCAAAGAATATATAAATAATGTACTTACGGAAGGGAATTTTAATTACAGATAAAACATTTCTTATCGACCGGCACAATAAGCATGCAGAAGGATCCCAATTACTATGCACCAACAGTACTGTTTGTGCTTGAGTATGCTGCAGCCATGCAGTGTACCAATCAATATAAGTGTATATAACAAGATAAATACAAGATATTATACACATTTTTATACCTATATTGTATCTATATTTGTATATGGTATATTACTTATTTTGTTATATTGTTGAAAACATTTTTTCAGAACTATGCTACTTATCAGGACAACGATACTGGAGCCTCCATTTTACTGAAGTGTGACGAGACCTTGCCATCTTGTAGTCTGGTAAACAAAATATATATTATGCATAGCTACACTGTCATAAACTACCCTTACGTACTACGGTCACATCATCAACATAACCCTTTAAAATTAGTTCTGTTGCGTCATCCTGTGCGTAGTATTATTTTGATTATATTGTAAATAAAGCGTTACTTTGCTTCAGTATGGCGGATTCTACCATGAAGGTGAACATTTTAGAATTCAGCCACATTCTCAAGGAAGCAAACATCACAGCATCGCCAAAACAACAAGGCCAGTGACCGCTTATCGCGATTCAAGGTTACATGGTAATGTATAGGAATTGTACGGATACTATATTAAGGTTGAAAATTAAAAGAAAAAAAAGAAGTAATTAAAATGAAAACCTATCAAATAAATGTATCAATGATTCATAGTAGTGAAAGGAAAACTACAACTGCTTGATACTAAATTTACTTTTGTGTTTTCCAAAAGGTGACGTCAATTCTCTAGGACATGATATCATCAGACACGTAAGAAAGAGAGCAGTATCCCATGGTAACAATCACGTGGTTGAAATACTTGTCTTTCTGGATGATACAATCTACAATTTGTAAGTAGATTAATAACTACAACATGATGGTATCAAATGAGAAAATAACGATAAATTAATGCCGACTAATTAAAAATGTTATTCTGATTGACGAAACGAGAGAAAATATGAACAATTGAACATTTGAAGAAACAACTGAAAAGTTCAAATGAAAAAGCCCAGGCATTCCGAATTCAGAAGCGTCCTTCGTTTCATTGACACCACCCGCTTTGTAAATAATATATACGTTTAGATAATTAAATACACGAGTACTTCACAAGATAAATAATATCAAATAAACTTTAACGATTTCAATAGTGAAGTTTTGTCAATGATGTCAGTCTTATCTGGTTTTACTTATCTATGCTTTTCTCCATTGAAAGTTTCATGAAACTCAGCGACGGAAATGAAAAAGAAGCGTTAGCGAAAATGAAGATGTACTACATACTTATAGCAAATGATGTAAGTCATCGAGACAGGTAAAATATTATAAGTCATCGAGACAGGTAAAATATTGTAAGTCACCGAGACAGGTAAAATATTACAAGTCATCGAGACAGGTAAAATATTATAAGTCATCGAGACAGGTAAAATATTATAAGTAACCGAGACAGGTAAAATATAATAAGTCACCGAGACAGGTAAAATATAATAAGTCACCGAGACAGGTAAAATATTATAAGTCATCGAGACAGGTAAAATATTATAAGTCACCGAGACAGGTAAAATATTATAAGTCACCGAAACAGGTAAAATATTATAAGTCATCGAGACAGGTAAAATATTATAAGTCACCGAGACAGGTAAAATATTTTAAGTCACCGAGACAGGTAAAATAGTAAAATAATATAAGTCATCGAGACAGGTAAAATATTATAAGTCACCGAGACAGGTAAAATATTATAAGGCACCGAGACAAATATTATAAGTCATCGAGATTGGTTGAAGCTGTATGGCACATCTTTATTTATTAGTTGTCTTCAATGTGTCTAATTCACTGTGACTTTCCGAAGTCTCGTTTTAACTCGCCGTTTGGATATTATTTCTTACTATGTATAATTATGTAATTAGCCCAACACTTAATGTGTCAGCCATCTTTCAATTCCTACTTTGAAAAACGACCTCTTGTTCCACGATATTCGCGTGAGAAAATGAAATAAATGAATTTGAATTAATCTGAAAGTAAAATTGCCAGCGCAAAGACCCTGTTTACACTCTCCGAACGTTGTCAATGAAATGGTTATGCAAACTTTGAAATAATATAATTAACAGAAATTACACACTTTTAACATATATTTAAATATGATAATACTTTTATCAGTTGCTAACATTTTAGTCTCTTTAAGAAGATACTTGATAGATACATTAATTCTAAACGAATATTTTTCACACTGTACATATTGTGATTTGTTTTTGCCAAGTAACAGGGATCTCAGATACAATCTGTCCTCACAAGCTGACTTCTTTTCACACTTCTTTCGACTTTTCAAGATGGATTTACGTTACCAGTCATTAAGTGATCGACATAACAGGTTCAAAGTCGACATCATGATCAACGGATTTGTATTTGCTCAGGTAAGATTAAGTCAAGAGACACGACCTATTTTCTAATACATATATTTTATTAGAAACAAATTCTATTTGTAGAATTATCTAATATTGCGCTTTTAAGTATGTGCCTTTTTTCTAACTTGAAATCTTGATTGTATAGTTCTTTCTATCAGATTTGGACATCATAAAGACTTTTTTTTTACTGAATTTAAAGATTTATTGCATGACGTGTGTGAATCATACCCCGATATGATCAGTGGGTTTCTTTAGTCAGGTATCCCTTTGGCTTTAGCAGCAAATCGTACATGTTTTACTTCTTTGTTTCTTTTAGACTCCCGACGGTTTCCCTTGGATACCAAAATATGTTCAGAGCAACAATATTTTCGACGCTGAGAATTCTATGAAGATGTTTGGAGATTACCAGTACGGCAACAGAAAATACCTGCCGGCTTTCGACCATGCTATGCAATTCAGCAGGTAAACCATTGATAATACATTAGTTTTATTCAAAAGATAACCGTACAATTAAGAATGCTAAGAAACAGTGATGGCTTTCAACTGAATAAAGATGTTTTGGTAGAAAAACTAAATTAAACATTAGTTTTATATGGCTAGGTCTGGAAAATCATTGAAAGGGTCAAAGCTGTAGACAAAAGTAGGCATTAGTATGGAAAATATTACTGATTTAGGCACTAAAAACATCAGAAAAATATTGACATATCAGCAAAATCATAATCCAGTTTCAATAAAAATCGGACAAATTATGAAAAAAAACAAACAAAAATTACTCGGAGACTCCTGAAAAAGTACAAAGAGAATAAGACCAGCTGTTCCGGAAGAGTAAGCGTTCCGCTTCATTCACGACATCCGCCAAATAAACTTTGATCAATCCAAGAAAAGTAAGTAAAGTCATGTTCTCAAATAAAAACAATGTATTCAACAACGGAACCAACGGGAGTCAAGCACGCCCAGTTTTATATCGTACATAGAAATAGAATATCGAACATTTGGTATTATATATATATATATATATTCTTTTAAATATTTTTGATAAAAAAATTAATGAATAAATTAAGATAAAAACATCTGTATATCAATTCCTTGTTATTCTTTTGACCACTGTAATGATTTTACATTCATTGTGTATGTTTCTGACGTCTACAGAAGGGATCTTGCGTTTTATGAGGATGGATGGCAAACCGATCTGTTAGGTAAGATAATATATGTTTTGTTTTTCTTTGATGGTTCAAATGTCCGATATTTTACCAAATGTTGATTTTTTTTTCATTGAAGTTTAAACAATATTTACTTTCTTTTTTCAGAGGTTTTAATGTTCGTGGATTTAAATAGCGAGAAATAGAGACACACGAACATAATAACCTGAGATAATATTGATCCCATTTACCGTAACACAGTGAGGATTTTATTGAAACGTCGTAACTATTTTCTACCTTTGTGTACATAGGTTTATAGTGCAGCTGAAAAAGTCAGTCGACTCCTTACCATCTCGTACGCTACGTATGTCAGTCGGCTTCACACTGGTCGTTTGTCTGAAAGTGACAGTGTAGTCATCGAATCGTCACACTTCAAACTGTTATTGGTTCTATTCCTTTGACAACCTGAAGGAAATGCTCCAAAATAACCATGTCCATATTTCTTTACCTCGTTAACTTATTAAATGCAATGTTTTCCTCATAAATCATGCAAAACTGATACAAACTTTCGTTTGTTTGTTGTTTGATTATTTGTTTTGTTGTGTTTGTTTGTTTTTATAACAGCTCTAGCAATGAAAAACTGGGATGAGCAAGATATATATGTTTTGGAAACACTGACTCTAGAAAAGAAAAAAAAAAGAAAAGGAAAAAAACAAAACAGTAGACCATTTTCATCGTGGCATTTATATTAAATGGCAAATATACTCAAAGTGTTTTTGTTGTGTTCTAGTATCATATAGAACTTGCCAATATCGTTCCGGTGTCTTACTAATGGTGTTTAATTTGAACTACTGCGTTTTTATTTTCAACATTTATCCATCTATTTGATCGTGTGTCGTTCTTTCTGTTTTTCATTTCGCAATCATATTGTATAAAATACGAATTGATATATTTCCGAAAGTAAATGGGATCTTGATTTAAGTTCGGCGACATTTCAATTTGAGTACAATCTTTGTATTTCTACAAATGACATTTGTTAACGGATAAAGATTCTCCTTAATGCATTGAACTGTTTTTTTCACCCTTGACATTCAATAATTCGCACGTGTAATATTTGCATTTCTTTGAACGTAACAGGTGTTGCGTTCAAGGGTACAACTTGTTCCACACCGACTATGGCGGTGTCCATTATAGAGGATTCTTCGTACGGTACGACTGGACAGACAGCATCACACGAATTAGGCCACAGGTAGGTCATGTACATAGTTATCAAAGACGAAGCATGAACATGTGCATCATTTGTCTGCCTTTACAGGAGGACGCGTATCTGTTTTGCTATCCAGTTATATATTTACATTAAAAAAAGTAATTTACTGAAAACATATTTTCTGAGTATTTGTTTTTCGCGATATCTTCATTAACCGGAAATAAAGCAAAGTTAAATATCCAGTGAATGTTACCAAATATACAGTATACCAAAAATCATTGAGGCTACCTATGTTAGGTGATCCCTCATGGAGAATCCCTGGCTGGATTCTAAAGCAGATTGCCTATGTTCAAATATGGCACTTGCCATCCAGGATATAGATAAGTATCAATAATGAAAAATAAATAAATAAATATCGGATGAAAAATAATAACACGAGATCAACTGATTAATAAGGCTAGTTCACCTCCCAATCTAGAATTTGACACTTCTTTCGACCAGTCCCCCCACTCCTTTAGGTTTCAACATGTAGGCCAATAGCATCACTAACGAGTCCTAGAAGGATGAAACAGCCGTATGTTGCAGTTTGGTTTATTGTTTGGCTGTACTGTACCTAATCTAAATTTATAGTGAATGGTGCTTTTCACTTGGAATTTTGTACAATTGTCTATATCTCTAACAGTATGTGGTGGTGTCTCTGTCTCTAACAGTCTGCGTTATATGTCTCTTACAGTCTATGGTCGTGTCTATGTCTTTTACAATCTGAGTTCCTGTCTTTATGTCTAACAGTCTGATGCCGGGTCTATATCTCTGACAGTCACGGATCGTGTCTATGTCTCTAACAGTCTGAGTTCGTGTCTTTATGTCTAACAGTCTGGGGTCGTGCCTCTGTCTCTAACAGTCGGGGGTCGTGTCTATGTCTCTAACAATGTGGGATCGTGTCTATATGTCTAACAGTCTGGGGTCATGTCTATATGTCTCTAACAGTCTAGGGTCGTGCCTCTGTCTCTAACAGTCTGGGGTCGTGCCTCTGTGTCTAACAGTCTGGGGTCGTGTCTCTGTCTCTAACAGTCGGGGCTCGTGTCTATGTCTCTAACAGTGTGAGTTCCTGTCTTTATGTGTAACAGTCTTGATTCCTGTCTTTGTCTCTAACACCCTGGTGCCGTGTCTCTGTCTCTAACAGTCTGAGCTGGTGTCTTTATGTCTAACAGTCTTGGGTCGTGTCTATGTCTCTAACAGTGTGAGTTCATGTCTTTATGTGTAACAGTCTTGATTCCTGTCTTTGTATCTAACAGTCTGGTGCCGGGTCTATATCTCTAACAGTCTGAGTTCCTGTCTTTATGTCTAACAGTCTGGGGTCGTGTCTATGTCTCTTACAGTCTGAGTTCCTGTCTTTATATCTAACAGTCTGGGGTCGTGTCTATATCTCTTACAGTCTGGGATCGTGTCTATGTCTCTAACAGTCTGAGCTCCTGTCTTTATATCTAACAGTCTGGGGTCGAGTCATGACGGAGATGTCGGTTGTAATGATGACAAACAATACATAATGGCGGCTTTTACTGCTCCATCAACGCAGAATGTGGCAAGACATATGTGGAAGATGTCGTCTTGTTCATCAGACGCTATTTACAATTACTTAACCAGGTAGGTGGCGCTTTCACGCCATATTCATCTGGTAATGTAAATCTAAACTTAAGATTTACAATTTTAATTGATTGTTTTTCAGCACCTTTTAAAATTTTTCCTCTCCACTTTTTCAAATAATAATTTATCTCCCTCTTGTCAAATCAGAAATTTGACTTTAAAACAATGATGACCTTAAATAAAAAAGAATGTACAATGATAAAAATATCATTGAAATCTTTCTGTAGTACATTCAGTCCATATTTGTGTTTCATTCTATCAATATGTGGAACGTTGTCCATTCTAATATCAAGCGAATTTTATCTGATAAGACAAATCACTGTTATCCAAGATTTGTTTTAGAATGAGACCTATTTGAACAATTTTATTGTATTATGATAACTGATGATCTTCAACATATTGTGACTTCTTCCCTAATCGTCTACGTTTAACATTTTACAATATTGCGTCTGATAAGTCAGCCTGACAGGATGTCAATTTGATAGGTTTTGAAACAATATGCTAATTTCATTACCTCTACCTGTAATATTTGCGTGTGATACATCAATAAAATATATAATGTTGTTGTATTGTGCCTACATTGTAATTTAAGTCCGGCTCAAAGAATTTTATGACATGTAGATTTTACAAAAGAAAATTGTCTTTATTTGACATTCTAAGTTTCACATTTCCTTTTATTGTAGGATGGGTAGCCGTGTATGTACAAAGAAGAATAGCTTTCCTAAAAAAGATTACGATAGGGACCATGGTCTGGCAAGTGGAGGACAAATATACGACCTAAGTAGTCAGTGTAAATTAAGACAGGGCAAAACATCGTTCTTGTGCCAAGTAAGTAGTAACTAAACCAAGCAGGGAAAATAGCTCAATTGTAAGATTTCAATCTTTTACCCAGTACTCTTAGGGATGAATAACATATTTTAATGGTGACACTATGAAATATGTTATTTCTATACAATTCATTTTTCGAATTCAATATAATTGTACCCTAACGCTAACGTATACATATATCTAATTACTTTCTAGATAGAGGGTAGAGGGGGGAGTCAGTATTATACATATACTTAGCCATAAGTGAGAGACCACGCATATCTTAGATTAGCCTTAATTTTGTTAGCTGTAAGAAAAGTATTCAATGAGATCTGAACAGGATATATAGAAATGTTTACACCTGGCTAAACTATATACAGACGACAGGAAAAGAAATTGAAAGAACAGGAAATACAATATTAAAAAGACAAAAATGCATTTCCAAAGTTTAGAAAAATAAATAACTTCAACCTTGATGCAATATGAAATCATCAAAACGTATTGTTTGAACAAGATGATTAACACTATTTTACTCCAACAGAAATATCCGAACTTCCGGTAAAGGTAAAACAGCTTGCACGCTAAGAACATAAACACGTGCTACACCGGAAGTTGTTAATTTGAGATTGATTGATGTTGGCAGTGTAAAAAAAGTTTAATATTTTGTAAGATAGTGTCAGATCATCTTTGGTTATACCAGTAAGTTTAAATGTATTATAACGAGTTTTCATTATGATTGTTTTTGTACAATGTGGATTACAAACATGAATATATCACATAAATAGTTGTCATTTTCCTGATTTTGTTTCCATATTTGTGAATATATATTTGTCTCGTCATTCAATATCTAGTATGTTGGAATCTAGAAAAAGGATCATTCCCCAGTTTGAGGGTAGAACAGAGATATATCTACCTTCGGAAGAGATTTCCGATAGTCTTACTCTTGGCAAAGGCTCGGGTTAGACAAATTCATTTGTACTACCCGGCTCAAACTAGGGAAAGATCAAATCAATCAACACGATCTATTGGATATCAAAATATAAATATCGAGTATAGCAATCACGCTTCCGGTACAAATCTGTGGCCTGTTACTCGTACCTGAGGGAGCTTCTGCCACTTCTGATTCAATGCAGAAAGTAATTCTCCAGTTGAAGAGAGCCTTGCACTAGTCGGTCTGTGTGGTTTGGGATTTATCTGGCACTGCAATGCGGAACAACTAAGCGTCGAAGGTTACTTTCCATCAGTAACATGCAAGTAAATCAAAAAGTTTAGAGAGGAAAAAACCTAAACAGTAACACCGTCATCAGCAAATACTGCTGTGCCCAGAAAAGCGCGGCCCTTGTAAGTAAAACGCGGTTTTCATCAGACCAGTGAACCCTTCGCCAAGACCTAACAATCCATGTCCGCAGATCACGTGCCTGTCGCAGTCTTGCTTGTGTGTCTCCTTTGCGGTCAAGAGGGGGCATTTTATTGGTTGGTGAGAGTGAAATCAAATACTGTTCATATGTCTGTTGATTGTATATATGTCGGCTAACACGAACATTGGCGTTCCATTGTCCTCTGAACCTGTTGGCGATGATGAATGGAGCTCGCCTTGTCTGTCTACACAGTAGTTTGTCTGTCTACACAGTAGTTTGTCTGTCTACACAGTAGTTTGTCTGTCTACACAGTAGTCTGTCTTTTCTATTTGTGATCTTTCGGGGTCTGCCAGACCTGGGACGTTTGTCGCCGTGGTCACTTCGATTTAGACACCAAGAAATAACAGAATGCCCTACCACCTTGAAGCCTGTCATCTTGTAGCATTTGTCAGATTTTTACGTGCAAGCTCATAATTCAGTATGAACAGGGTTATTATTTACACGTAATACACGCGCAAACGCAGCTTTAGGTGGTACACCAAACTTGTGTGTTGTTAGAGAACGGGGTACCCAAGTCTAATCCGGTAATGTTGAGTATTGGTAGCATATTTCACACAAAGGAGACACTACGAGAATGATAAGGTTTATTTTAACAAAAGGAAAAATCAGTTTTGATTAAAATTTTCACACTGAATTTTATCGTCTCTAAGTCATGGTCTGCTGTTTATTTGACTGTCAGAAAAAAATTCACATTTATGGAAAGTGTTGAGTAAGCATCTGAATAATACTAAGATAATATTTCACGTCCTTTGTGATGAATCAAGTGTCGACTACCGCTACAAGTGATATTCGGCTGGTTTACATTCTAGCCACTTGTATGATTCATTCAAAACTTTTATAAAAAAAAAAAAAACGTTGCGAATGTATTGCCATCTAAGTATTGAATGTGTGTCTACATAATATGATCCCGGATAAGGATGGTCAAATTTTACAATTCAGTACTGGTAAAATGGAAACATGACCTTAGTAAAATGTTTTGTAAACTGTAGGAGCATGATAGCGTCACTTCCCTTATAGAGAAAATCATCTCCGCAGCTCAGGTTGTCGTGTTTCCAATCAGTTAATATTCCTCTTTAATCCGTATCGATATAAGACACAGTTAACACAAACTACACATCCATTAACCTACTTAGATAAGGATTCATCATTTCCTGTTTTCATACGGCTTACTTGAATTGATTTACAGGAAGCAGACCCTACAATTTGCTCTAACGGGATATATTGTAAAATTGAAAACACGAACTACTGTCAACGTATTCTGGCCATGGATGGTTCGGACTGCGGGCAAGGCAAGGTAAGTCGTGACGCGAACTTGTTTATGTTCAATTATTTTCGCTTTGTCAAATCTTTTACAAATATAGCTACTAGTATACATCCGTTTTAACGGAAAAAAATTCGGAAAGCAAACCGAATATTTTCTAACATTGTACAAATAACAGAGAAGAGTTTAGAACTTGTCGATACAAAGGAATTAAGAATCAGTATAGACAAATAATCACTTCAGCTCCACCAGACAGGTGTTTTTCCTTACAGGAATCCATGATATACATGTGAGAGTTGCACTAACTCCAAAAAGTTTATAATTTTCATATTGTATACTTTCACATGATACATGTTATAATACCAAAAACGCTAAATTAATATTACCTATCATCGAGTAACAGTTCAAAGATTACTGTAGATAACTTAGATTTCGTGAACACTTTATTTTGCGGACTTCCCTCTTAAGACATATTCACAAATACATTATTTCGCGAGCGCTGATCTAGAAATCATTTTCAACTCAAATGAGCTATCAGAGACACGGACTTTGCGAGACTCCTAAATAGTTTACCGAGTAAAAATGGATGTCCTCCACGGTTATTTTCGTACAAATAATCGCGAGTGATTTGAATTCGCGTTTGACTATCCTCGCGTATCATTCGAAAATAAATCCCACGCGAAATATAAGTGATTTACCGTAGATGACATTATAAAAAGGTACTGTACACGATTGATTACAATATACAGTATGTAGGGATAGATTTTAAAGAAACATGCATAATTGATTAATTACGTTGCATCATGTACATAGTAATTTAATTACACCAAACCAAGAATGACAATAGACATTTAAAATTATATGGTGTGATATGAGTAGGGTGTAAAATCAAAGGTAGGCTATGTAAGACTCGATTTGGATTATTTTTAAATATCATTGACCCATAATACACAAAATGTACTCTAAATAAACAGTGCCGCTTTGGCCAATCAAACGTTTTGTTACAAAATGATTTCATTTTACGTTATGGTGTGGTAAAAAAGCCAATGGAAATGCTCGTTTCATATTTTAACCGTTTTTAACTTCATCGATAGAGTCACAATACTGTAAAATCCTATATTTTCGCGAGAGTTAGTTTTCCTGATTTTCAAAACATACAATTTCGTGGAGACTTGCTTTCATGGGTAAAATATCTATTTATACTAATCCAGCAGTTCGTGGACAATATCCGAATTCAACAGCAGTAAATCCTACACGAAAATTACTGATTTGACAGTAGGCAATACAATCATTGTCATATAATAAACCTCGTTTAAACGACATTTTTCCTGTCGAAAATATGAACAGGTGTATGATCGGATTCCCATGACTTCAATACCTTTCTGTTGTAGATATGTAACGAAGGCAAATGCGTGCGTCGATCCAAGGGTTCCGGCAATCGTCCTCGTGCTTTGGATAATATGAATTCTGGGTTTTTGAAATCGGGTGTGTAAGATTTCCCCCACCTTTTTCTTGTAGAATGGATGGCACGAAAATTAAAAGCAAACCAGATTATCAGTAAGATGGATTATCAAGATTAACTATATCATGGTATATTAGTTTTTGGGTTTGGTTGGTGGGTTACCAACGTCAGTATCAAAGAAAGAGCTGAGATACCAAACCAAATATTTTTCGTCGATGCGACTTTTCACTAAAGCTCAGTACGTATCAAATACAGTCGGTTTCGTCACAAGCTGTGGCGTTCAGGAGTTGCTACAGTAACGCCAGCTTACAAAGAACCTGAACTTCCTTATAGAAAACAAATGGTAAAAGAACTGATAGATGTAGAATCCACCAGTGTACAGTCTTTAGTGAATGATTTATGGCTTGGAAGACGCTTATATCCCCGTGAAGAGGGAAAATCATTTGATTTCCTCTCTATCATCTGACAACAGACTCATGACCGCGCAGTTTTATGATACAAGACCCATACCTTCCGACAGTCAAAGCTTGTGTATACAGCTAAGGAAACAGCGCCGAAAAATCGGCTTCATGAAGGACAGACCCAAGACAAGTATAATTGTTGAAAAATGGAAGGAAATATGTTCGTCAAGATGGTGATCTTAGAAATATGAAAGATTTGAATTTCGTTGATATTTCATGTAAATTACCGCCATGTCCATCATATAGCATCTAACCAAATTCATTAATGAATTCATGACGATAGGCTTAACACTTTTCATCCTCGTAAACAATCCCTTCGGTCATTTCGTAAGTCAACATCAAAGATGGAACAACACAATCCCTTTGGTCCTTTCGTAAGTCAACATCAAAGTGAACACAACCCCTTTGGTCATTTTGTAAGTCAACATCAAAGTGGACAACACAATTCCTTTGGTCCTTTCGTAAGTCAACATCAAAGTGAACACAACCCCTTTGGTCATTTTGTAAGTCAACATCAAAGTGGACAACACAATTCCTTTGGTCCTTTCGTAAGTCAACATCAAAGTTAACAACACAATCTCTTTGGTAATTTTGTAAGTCAACATCAAAGATGGAACAACACAATCCCTTTGGTCATTTTGTAAGTCAACATCAAAGATGGAACAACACAATCCCTTTGGTCATTTCGTAAGTCAACATCAAAGTGAACAACACAATCCCTTTGGTCATTTCGTAAGTCAACATCAAAGTGGACAACACAATTCCTTTGGTCCTTTCGTAAGTCAACATCAAAGTTAACACAATCCCTTTGGTCATTTTGTAAGTCAACATCAAAGTGAACAACACCATCCCTTTGGTCATTCCGTAAGTCAACATCAAAGATGGAACAACACAATCCCTTTGGTCCTTTCGTAAGTCAACATCAAAGTGAACACAATCCCTTTGGTCATTTTGTAAGTCAACATCAAAGTGAACACAATTCCTTTGGTCATTTTGTAAGTCAACATCAAAGTGGACAACACAATCCCTTTGGTCATTTTGTAAGTCAACATCAAAGTGAACAACACAATCCCTTTGGTCCTTTCGTAAGTCAACATCAAAGTAAACACAATCCCTTTGGTCATTTTGTAAGTCAACATCAAAGTGAACAACACCATCCCTTTGGTCATTCCGCAAGTCAACATCAAAGATGGAACAACACAATCCCTTTGGTCCTTTCGTAAGTCAACATCAAAGTGAACACAATCCCTTTGGTCATTTTGTAAGTCAACATCAAAGTGGACAACACAATCCCTTCGGTCATTTTGTAAGTCAACATCAAAGTGAACACAATCCCTTTGGTCATTTTGTAAGTCAACATCAAAGTAAACACAATCCCTTTGGTCATTTTGTAAGTCAACATCAAAGTTGACAACACAATCCCTTTGGTCATTCCGTAAGTCAACATCAAAGATGTTACAGCACAATCCCTTTGGTCATTTTGTAAGTCAACATCAAAGTTAACAACACAATCCCTTTGGTCACTTTGTAAGTCAACATCAAAGATGAAACAACACAATCCCTTTGGTCATTTTGTAAGTCAACATCAAAGTTAACAACACAATCCCTTTGATCATTTTGTAACTCAACATCAAAGTGAACAACACAATCCCTTTGGTCATTTCGTAAGTCAACATCAAAGTGGACAACACAATCCCTTTGATCATTTTGTAAGTCAACATCAAAGATGGAACAACACAATCCCTTTGGTCATTTTGTAAGTCAACATCAAAGTGAACAACACAATCCCTTTGGTCATTTTGTAAGTCAACATCAAAGATGGAACAACACAATCCCTTTGGTGATTTTGTAAGTCAACATCAAAGTGAACAACACAATCCCTTTGGTCATTTCGTTAGTCAAAATCAAAGAAGAACAACAAACTGTTTATTTCATATAATATACATTTATTTATATACTTCAAAGTAAGAACTGGCCTGACTGATTGGTTTTCACAACAACTTCCCCACTCCCTCACAGATCACAGTAGATAAGTCAAGAATAATCATATGTTTAGGCCACACCAAAATGCATTCTGTCACCAATCTTACGATTTTACCCAAGACATAGTACAGTTGACTTCATTTTATTGTAATTTCAGCATTCAATGGCATGTTTTGATTGCATCTTAGAAAAATGATTCAATTCTTGAAAAAGTTCTTTTATTATCAAACTACTAAAACGTTGCAAAAAGTTGCTTTTGTGGCCGTGGAAATTAATTAAAATGATGCAAATCTCTGATGATTTCCGAAACCATCAAATAAACACAAAATGCATTTGGTGTAGCCTTGGTTGTAGATCATACAGGCACTGAACAGAAAGGTGCAATACCGGGAAGTGATTCTCTCTCATAGACTCATTCAGATTGATGGCACAGACCACACATTTATCAGAATATATTGTAAGATTTGGTTAGAAGAACAATATGTGTTATAAATGGTGTTCATCTAAAACATATATAGCAGGCATCAAAATCATCAGTTTGCAGAGATTTTAAAAATTACAATTTAATCCAAAAAACACTGAACGGCTGCAGGATCTAAACCAAAAAGTCCTGATTTTTTTTAATCCTCTAAAACTATCAAATGTGTATATGAATTAACTACTATACTTCTATGAACATGAGCATAAGTTAATAATTTCCAAAAAAGTATAAAAAAACCATTTATATCAGACCAAGGGGAGATAATCACATCTTATCAATTAATTCCTATTATTTAGGGTCTGTAATTCATAAAAGCATGTTATAACCACATCCAACTATCATATATGAAGGGTATTACCTTAAAAAGATTGAAAACATCTAAGCAGTCTATAGTGAAAACAACTACCTTTCATCTTTCTAAACAATGTGATGAACAATATCAAACGAGAACGGTTTTCTGAATATTCAATAAACAATAGGACCTGTAAAAGGCCTTTTAAGCAACAAGACAAATATTGTAAACACTTTAAAAACATTTTCTCGAATTCAATTCAAATTTCAAAACTTCTATCAGACATTTATGTTACCATATGATATATTTTGGCATGCTCAGTTTTCAGTGTAACATCAAATTTTAAGAGACTAGCACATTGATGAACTGATGCACACACAATTTCTGCTGTAGAACACATTATACAAATTATGTAAACAGCACAAACATAATATAGCACAATAGTGATTAAGCACAAAAGTGTTGACATAAAATCCGTGCTATAATTCACAGAAACAGCAATTCATACAAACCAATAAAAATACATATTTTGAAAATGATTGAATTCAGTGGAAATAGCTGTACTTCAGACTGAAGACTGACTTATACCACATTCTATTATCAGTTTTTACTCTTACTGATATCTGCTACCAAATTAAATTTTTAAAAGTAGTTTTCTAAGAAAGGTGTTTGTTTTCCATGTATCATACATTTGCTCTTATAACCTACAATAAATGTAAATGGGTGAAAAATCAAAGGACTTGCACCAAAAATATTAGTAGATTTAAGAAATTATATATTGATTCCTAACTTCAATATCGTGTATTATTCAAACAGGTACAATATTTTTTATGATGAATTCAAAGAAAAAATGAAAAGTTTAAATAATTTAAATAATAATAATAATAATAATATATGAGCTAAATATCTGAAAAACTTCTTTCAATTTTATACTTTTCACATTCATAATTTTTTTTTTTTTTTCAAACTGTTTAGGATATGCTGATATACAATAGACAATAGCCATGAAACCACAATACCTGTATCTGTTATATATTCTCTAGGTGTTTGAGGTACAAATGACTTTTCCCTGTCTTTACATTACCCGCAAAGCTTTATTGAATAAAGAATTGAGCCATCTCTGTCTAAAATAAATAAACTTATATTTTAACAAATCTTTGTACATTAACAAAATGCAGATTACAAGAGATCATAACAAATGTGTACACCTTAATGATCAGTTTGTACTATGAAGTGAAATTTAAATAAGACAATATATCTATGGTTTTAATGAGCTTTCCCAGTATGTTCAGCTAAAGTGAAACTGTGATAATGAACAACAGCAATGGTGACAGATTATTTAAGTATTATGATATAAAAAGTTTGAAAATCATCATACTTGAACAAAGTTATTTCCATCAAAACCTGATCAATGGCGTTTAAAAATTCTCAAATTTGTGTACAGCTGAATATCTGTATTAAAAAAAGTTTGCAAAAAAGCAATGGTGTCTCCAGTTGACAGTATTTAGTGTGTATGATTTTTTGGGTTTTTTTTTTTCAAATAACAAAATTTTCGTTTGCCTAGAAATCTATTGGAAATAAGGAATTTGGAATTCATCTTGAATATCTATATTCAGCATAGATTCGTCTGTATCCACAGACAGTAAAACAATGAAAATGTGTACTTATTTGTCTAGTCTAGATAACCTATGTAAATTCATGTGATAATAAAATAAAGATCAAATAGAATTGGGGCTCACATAGATATATTCCCACCAGTAATCATTTCATTCTGAACTAAATCTATCGAGGGATTAATCAATTAAGGTGTTCATGAAATATCTTGTTTACCAAATTTTTATTTCAAAAGGGTCAACAAGTGCCCATTAACCTTTAACTATGACCCATGACCATCAATATTCCATCAGATGTGGATATCAGTGAAGTAATGCTCTGATTTTAACATGAACAGAATATGTCCATAGGTTTAGAATGGTCATACAAAGTGATTACTAAATACCCTTCTCCCCCTTAAATAACAATGGATATTATTTGATAGGTTTGAAACCTTTGAGGGATTGGTGCTAATACAGGCTTGGTAACAATTTCAATAGAAATTCTTAGAACACAACCAGAGAATATTTAATTGTGATGAAAACACTGTCACCTTAACAGACAAATGACCAGCATGAAGCATAATAGCACTGATGGATGGAGTTTATGAAATGGCACAGAATTGTCTGTACTTATCCTATGTCCACTGAAGAAAAAAAAAAATATAAAGTAGTGTGACAAGACAGTAAAATGATTATAGAAAGAAGTACCAAGCACTGCAGTCCATTTAGCAATGTTTTGCTTTTCGATCATAAATGTATGAGAGTCTGCCCTACCCCCCCCCCCACCCCCCTCAATAGATGTATTAGAGTCTGGGCCCCCACTCCATAGATGTATTAGAGTCTGGGCCCCCACTCCCCCCATTATCCCTGTTTAATACTGGCTAAATACGGGCAATCCAAAAATAATAATTTAAACATAATATGAAACATGACTGTTATCTCTATTCTTGCAGTGTCATTCGGCAACTGACCAAATGAAAAAAGATCAGTTGAAACAATAAAGTTTTTTCATTGAAATAAAAATGATACGCTTATGAAATACATTTTCATATAAATGAACTGAATTGATTTTGACTGAACTAACAATAACTAAAAAACAATCAAAACAACATGAATCCACACATTATCAATGATATGGTAAACATTTTGTGAATTTCTTTCTCTATATCAGATTTCAGGTATAAAAATTTCTATAATTTCATGACATATGAAAAAAAATCACATGTGAAGAAAAAAAAATTAGCATTTTGTTGAAGACAAAGAACAAATATATAAATAATGGAGAATGATAAGCAAATTGTCATCAACAGTCCCATATCCACCTTCAAAATTTCATCGATTTTCCTTTTAATGACATATATACAAACTTTTAAGAATTTCACCCAGGAAATGTATTGTAGGTGTGCAAAGAAATTGTATGGGATGAGGTGTGTTGGCACAGTATAGCTCACCGGAGATAATATGAGGTCAAATGTATTTTTTTTATTTTCTTTTTTTTTTTTTTAACTATTCAACTATCGTTTTTTTTTTTTTTTTTTTTTTATGAAATATGTGTTTTCGAACTTCAAACTTGTGAAAAAGAAACTGTACAAAATATTTTAATACACTTAAAATTTTAACTTGCACAATATACCGTATAATTTTAAACAGTAAATTGAAAAGATCATTACCGTATATCACTTTATATTCAACACTGATAATGACCAAAAGGATCCAATCAATAGGCTTCCATATATATTGAATTTATTGAAAATCAAATTGACACCATAACATTTAATGCAGAAGAGCTTTAGAAAAATTGTCTCCTATTACATAAAAGTATCAAGATAGGGCATAAAATTTTTGAAAGATACTCAATTTTCTTTAATCTTTTATCATTCTTTTTTCAAAACTATTCATAACCATGAAATGAAAATAACATGTACCACTCATTATAGTCAATACATTGTTCAGAAATGCATATATATATGTACCATGCAAGACACTGAATCAATATAAAAAAAATGAAACAGTTAAAAAAAAAAGAAAAAGAACATTAACAATACCTGATATGATGAAGAATAACTATACTAATTAACAAAGCAATCATTAAAAAAACAAAACATATTATCTCCATATGCATTAAATCAGACACCACCAGCCAGCAAGTCTTGGCAAAGTATGGTAAAAGGAATTCTAGGGTGCTATAATAAGTCAATTTCTTAAAAAATATATCCATAATGACTTGAAATGGTTGAAACAGATAAACTAAAGAAGTCCTAGCTCAATGTTACATACTTTCTATCTGACAAAATATTGTAAATTTCATATAACTAAGAAATGGAAAACACTTTTCATTTGTATCTTTTCCAAGTGTTTACAATGTATAATAAAATGTTTTTGTTGAGGAAGTATATTCATTATTGCTTCAAAATAGGGATTAGGAGTAAAAAGGCTGTGATGTGAATATATAAGTTTTGGAAATTACTGGGTAGAGGGAAAAAGTTACCCAGATCTAAATAGGTTGCTGACAGCTTTCTGTGTTTAAGGAAAAAGGCAACAACTCAAGAGTTGAAAGAAAGACTCTGGTATCAGCATTACTTCTACGACACCTTCTTTCACACACAATCACACATGTTTAATGTTGATTTTAAAGACTGTGGAATATATCAATAAAATCCCTCACATTAAAAATATGTATTTTCCAAATTGATTTGAGGGTCAAATAACAGGCTATTTATCTGATGTTCCTGCTGTGTATATCTACTGCAAGTCTATGATGCAGTCATTTATAAAACCATTTATGGAATTCCCTCATTCCTCTCAAATACTCCTTTTCATCAAGTACTTCCCATCATCTACCTTTCATCTCGGCATTTGATTTTTTTCGATATTCAATTTAATGAAGGTTTTTCTACAACCTTCAAAATTCAATACACAATGAATTTATTTACAAAATGTACAAGAAACAGGCTAAATCAAAACAGTGTCTGAATTTACACACAACGAAACAGCACTTTGACACTTTGTAATAATAATGATGGCACTTTATGTACAATCATGTGAAAAATTTACTTTTGATAAATAATAATTTAATGTTCATAAAAGCAAATCCTTAGGAAATTTAACAGATTATCAAGTGAATATATATTGAGAAACATTTCCGAATCTTATTAAAACAGTTATTTTACAACACTTTTGATGAAATATCAGACCTGTGACAGAAATTAACATATTTGATGACTTCAAATATAACAAAAACAAAATCCTCTTCCTCCTTCTTTACAGCATGTAGTTCAACCACAACTACCAGTCACACTGAACTTTACCTGGAATATTCCCATTGGGCAATTAGTTGATGACACTGAACCTTAGCTATGCCTATCAGTTATTGATCATCTGATGGATCATATGGTTAGATTCTGTTCCCAATTTGAATATTCAGTTTCGACTAACCCGTATATCATAATGAAAGGTGATTCTAACTGTACAAATTATTTAGGTGTCTTAATTTAAATTGGTTTGTCCACTTCAAAATGCAATATTTCTTGGAGTAGACATACACTTTCAAAAGTTTGTGGTGTAATTTTTCAAACAGCTGAGAAGCTAATACAAAAACAGTACAAACACATCCACAGCAAGGCAACAAAAATGGGTGGCTAGTCACAGGTGTCTTAAGATTCAGCACAAACATTAAATGTAACTTTTAGTATCCTCATGTAGTGATTAACAGCTTTCATATGAAACACAAAGAAATCTAAAACTTGTTTTACACCATAGAGGGATTACAAATTTTCAGATATCTTAACAATACTTGTTAGTTTTTTACTCAATTGACATGGAGGTGGGGGTGGTCAAAAAAAGCTCTTTAGTTTAAATATATACTTAAAGAAGAAACTCTTTGTATGTATTATTGACAATTGGTTAAAGATAATGGCTAGTCAGAAATCTCAATCAGTCCACTAGGTCTGTTTATATCTAGTATCTACTTTTTAAAATGATTCCTGGTTTCAATTCCTCAAAATGTAAAAGTATGCAGCCAAGCAAAATAATATGCAAAGTTGTTTTTTTTTCACTCAGTCTTAAAAAAGGATTATTACAGAAGGAAGGCAAGAAAACTAGAGAACATTATAATTTCAAAATATTTGCATAAGGTAGGACTAAACATAGATTAATGTATACAATAATGTTTCATGTTGAATCTGTACAGAGATAATTACAAAGCATCTCATGAAATGGGTGAATGAATGATTAACTTGTGTACATAAAATATTTTCTAAATTACAAACTGATATTTTTCCTGCAAAAAAAGTAATTTATTACAATAAAATAAATCTAATATTTGAATACATTAATTATTCACTTATTTACTAATGATAAATTACATAATGCCCATCCCAGAAAATAAAAACATACATGGGGAGGAAAGGAGGCAGATTTTTTTATGGCCCCTGCACCCGTTTATGTTTCCTTAGGCCTCACGACACAAAAATTAATTTTAGATCCCTTTTGACTAAAATATTATCAATAAAAAATGCCTCTGTCCCTCACCCCTGTATCTTCTTGTCTGGAATGACCCTGAATAAAAAGCACTTTATACAAACAAAGAATATACAATAAATCTTATTGTACAGCTGTAACATTACCATTAACAAAAGGATCTGTACACTCTCATACGCTCTCGGACACACTATTCATTTAATTTTAACCATTTCTACTTCCCTGTCAAATGAATTCTAATATTTCTTTAGTTAGAGGTAATATGCTACAACATAACTCAACTGATAGGGGCATTAGATCTCAAAGCTTAAAAACACTGAGATGCAGGCAAATAATTATCAGTCCTCAACGAGGTTTTGATAACTTTGTCTTGCTTCCTTTTGTCCATTACCTTGTCTTATCATAAGCCCACCCATATATCAATACATATTCTTCAATACTGTTGTTCAGAGCAGCGATAATCAATAAGATTTAAACATTCTGTAATAAGCGCATTTGCTTACTTTGTCTGAAACTTGCAGAATTATCGTAATTAATCTTATAAACGCCACCCATAATCACTCTTATTACAAAGAAAAACCATATATATATATAATACAACTTGACAGTGTTGTAAAAAAAAAAATTTCATACATGTGCGGTCAAAGTCCAGAACAAGGCAAGTGGTTCATCCATAACCGAATGAATGAAAACAAAATTACATCAGGAACATAAACATGTCTATTTGACAAAAGACTTTTATATGCTATAATTTTCTTAATACTTCATGGTATCTGTATGGATAAATATATCATTATGTGGTTTTTTATTCATTACATATAGATTCCACACAGATACCTGAAATATAACCTTGATGAAAAAAAGTAGTTATTTATTAGATTGTTCAAATTAAGCAAAAATAATTTTAAAAATTATTTTAACCAGAACATTAAGACAAGTGTTTCTACTTGTACGTTGAATAAGTGAGGCATAGGCAGGCTGAACAGGACAGATCTAATGCTAGGGATATGGTATGACTTCCAAGTTATGAGGTACACGGGTAAAAAGAACACAACATAGCAACTGCCAATCACATACATTTCAAGGTCACATCATCACTTCAGACACACATACTTCGTTTTCCTTGTTAGTATTACGGATTTTCTTTAACTTTACAAACATGTTAAAATAATTACATTTTGTTGTAGTCTGAAAACAATTATCAAATTAACCTTCAAAAATATTCATCAATGCCTGAAAACTTTCATCTTAAAAGCATTTATGATTGCACAATATACTTGCTGTTTTTCAGCATATCTAAAAAAAATTTGTAAACATTTCCAAACAAATGTCAATTTGTAAAAATATCTCATTTATCATATCCTGAAAACTTATCTCCTAATTGTCCATATTTACCATTCCCTATATCACCATCTGAAAACATTTATCATTGCTAGCCTAAGTTTATCATTCTGCCAACATTTATGCCCCTACTTGTCATTATCAAACACACTAAACACACTTTTGAAAAACTTCATGAAATGTCTGTGGTTTGCAGTTTGACAGATTTCATTGGTTATCAATGCTGAATTAGCTATTTAACATGCACAGGGACATGAAGATGAGAAACATACACAAGATTTTAACTATCACACAGCCTTCAGTCTGTCACTCAGTGTCAAGCTTGCTTGAAAGGCAAACAGCACACACATAATTCTCTCCCTTTAGTGTTCCAAAATCTTTCCTCTTCACACTTCATTTGCATAATAGAAACATCCTTGTCAAGCAGCCAATCACAACACACTTCATGGAAGATACTTGATTTCTATTGGTGAAAGAATCAGCTGTTCATACTTCTATGTTCCTTGTACCATTCCACAAACTCGTCCAATAACACTGGCCCTGTGAAACAGGAACACAGTATTTATTAAAAGATGTACGAGTGAATGGAAGAAATAAGATCAGTGGTTTTAAACATGTTTAAGATCAGCAATCATGCTTCAGTGCCTCTGGATCAAACCTGGGACTTTTGGACTTTTGGAAAAAAAGTTAGAGATTCATATGACAAATTCTGGTGATTTAATTAAAAGTATCTTCCAAAAGGTTCTATACTCACATTATCACCAGCGTATATTTCATTATCAAGTACTATACTCACATTATCACCAGTGTATATTTCATTATCATGTACTATACTCACATTATCACCAGTATATATTTCATTATCAAGTACTATACTCACATGCTCCATCCTCATCATAGTTTGACAGATCTGGGAGGATGGTTCTACTGAACTCCAGTATATTGCACCACTGATCCTTATTTATCACTTTGTATTTAGATTGCTGTGAAGAAAACAACATCCTTCCTTACAGTAACAAAAGAGCAAAAATTCAAATGCAAAGATTATGTTTTGAATACATTCATATCAGCTTTCACCTAGAAAATAAACAAGATACTTCAGTTCTGAACATCTACACAACATTTCAACAAAATTACGTCTGAAAACAAATTAGACTGAACAATGACAGATAATTACATCATCATGTGACTTTTCCAAGGAAAGCATACAAAAACTACTTGTAATGTGACTTTGGCATTAGTGAAACAATCTAATATCTCATAGAAGACACTGTCTGATGTCAGACCCAATACTTGTTTTAATTTCTGTACATAATTGTGGGGAGATAAAAGTAGTTTAAAAGAAGACATCAAAACTTACCTCTAGAAACTGATGAAAAGAACCAAACAATGACCAGTGCTTCCCCAAGACAAGGGCTAACATAGCCTTTGCTGTATCTATATCCATACTTCTCTGGTCTTTGTCCTGATTTGGGAAACACGATGACAATGACTTTATTACGCACATACATAATAAAATTATGACTTATTTATTTTGCTTTCTGACAGGCCTTAGTTAAGCATTTAAAGTCCTGTATTGATATTTGCAGGTGCATATGTGCTGACTGAGCAGATTGTACTGATAAGCAAACAAGCTTTAAACTGTTACAATTCAGTGGAAACAATAATTTTATAACAAATTTTCATGGAAATGGGGCTTCATTTCTGTTTTTGTAAGACATACTGTTTTTGGGAATAGTTACGAATCTTTACTAACAGGTTACATGTAAATGAAGAGCTGTCACTTTAGACATAACGCCAATGTGAATGAGACTTTGAGAGCAACTGTTCAGAAACAGTTCAGCACAATGGAAATATAACAGAATAAATCAAGTCAGAAATATCACTCACAACAGCTTCAGGACCAGATGACACCAGGAGAGGACAAACCAGTAGACAGTACTAAATAAATTAAAGTAACTACTATGATGCTGTTGTAAGTGATATTTCTGACTTGATTTTTCCCACTGTTCAATCACTCTGCATGAATGTATAATACCTCAAAATTTCAGATGAACAACGAAGGGAAACCTTGAGAAGTATCATATATATCTAGCCTATGGAAATGGATGCTGTGTTCATATATAGGCAGTGTGTAGTAATGGGCCAAAAAATCTATCTTATGCACTTTATACTTACCCTTGCAAAATCAAATGCATATCTATAAATTTCTTTAAATTGTGTCTGATCATCCAAAACTGATCGTAAATAATCTAGCTGCATCTGTAGTTTACTCTGGCAGTCACACCTGTAAAGATGAACATTTTGATGAGTATGATTAATTAAGCCTTAATATTGCCCAATGGCATTACCTTGGAAAGAATTAAAACCTTATCCCCATCTTGACTTATAATTCACAATCTTGACTTATAATTCACAAACAACATAAATGTACACTCCATAATGTTCTCAATCTCATCTAGTATACTTCTAAAGAAACAAAAAAAAATACAGTTCTCTGGTGACTCACCAAGGTGAACCCATCACACAAGCATAAATTTAAAGGATATAGCAGTGTAGGAGATAAAGTCTAGACAATTTATTTTCTTTGATGCAGGTCAAAGGTCAAAATGGGGTTCAGAATCACTTGCTTTTTATACGCAACACACTGTCTCACCAAGGTGAACCCATAACTCATGTATGAAGTTCCAGGAACAAGTAATGTAGGAGATAAGGCATGGACAATAATTTCCTTTGATGTAGGTCAAAGGTCAAAATGTAGGTCTAAGTAATCTACTTTAGATACATGACACATTGCCTAACCAAGGTGAACCCATATCCCAAGTATGAAGTTCCAGTAAATAGTAGTATAGGAGATTGAGCCCTAACAAGATAATGGAAGGATTGGATGAAGGAAGGACAGACAGATGGACACAATGCAAAAACTAAAGTCCTTTGGTTCCTGGTGCAGGTCTGAAAAAAAGAACACTTACTGTATTTCTGTCATCCCTTTCAACCATTCAGCTTTTGTAAAAAATCCCATGTTTTTGGCACCAAGTTTCCAAGCTAAAGACAGCATCACAATCTGCCAGAAACACACAAATGAAAATAAACACTCCAAAATGAATAGAGGTTATATTTTTTTTTAGCCATTACCTTTTTAGTTGTAGAAGTTTTATCCCTTTTCTGACAAATTAAAAACCAACAGATAAAAGTTGTAAGTAACTTTTCAACATATCCATTATTGTTTTATGCAAAAGAAGACATATTTGCTTATATTTCAACATAGAAACTGACATACTTTCATGATTAAATTCTTATTTTAAGATAAAATTTGTACAGCTCACATTTTCTGGTTCTACTCCTATGTCTTCACAGAACTTCTCCATTCCCTCCGGTCCAAGTACATCTTCATCAGCACCTACAACAAAAGAAAGTCAATGTCATATAAAACCTAACATATTGCTATCTACCTAAAAACTTTATAAAACTAGAAAATGACTGTGAGACATGAATGCCCCCGCTCCCCCATGTCATGAGGTCTTTCCATACTTGATATTTGTATGAAGTTTCATGAAAATTGCCTTCCAAATGAAGTTGTTAGGTGGTATATACTGATTTGGGACGCGACGGACATGGGCAACGCTATATGCCCCCGACCATAAATGGCGGGGGCATAAAAAAAACAAGGAGTTGCAAAGCATGGCATTATCCATCGCACCCAGCTGTTGGTGTGAAACCCAAATATGATATATATATATACTGGTATAACAATGTGTGACGTCACTCAATTATGTACTGCTACCATCACTTGAAGATATAATACAGTGAATGTGCTATTGCAAAATGTAACATCTTGTTTTGTCAGTTATCAATTAAATTTCATTGCATCTCCTCAGCTCAAGATTAATACAAAGTATTAGTAATTAAGTAATCATATAATACAAATTAATATCCTCCGAAAAGTGAAATAAAAAGAAAAAAATATTCAAATTAACTTGAACCCTATTCAATCAACAAATGCATTTCAGCTATCAAAATATCTATCCTGCTACAAGTCAAAGAGTACAAAAGTCTTCCTTTACCTGTAAGTCAGAGTCAGAAAGTGGTCTTTATAAGAGAAACAAAATGATCTTTTGTAGGTAATCAGACTTCTTTACCAGCATGTGTAAACATTACCTGTGTATTCGTGAAACCAAGCAACACATCGCTTAGAACTGAAAGCACTGTCTGTATCACATGATCTTCCATCCTTTCTTGCCCTGCAATACATCATCAAATCAAAGATGAACTCACAGTACAACCATCATTACACTATGTTACATAATTACAATTGAAACACAGGTATCCAAAATTAAATATCAAACTTCTTCTGATCCACTTATAGGATCTACCCTTACTTAGCACATTAACTGGTAAGTCACATTAATTACATGTTATTATTCAATACTTCATAATACTGTTCTGACAATAGCAGGACAGTCAAAAATACTTAAAATTCTGGCATGATTCCCATAGTCAAAAAAATATAACCTCAAAAAACATTTTGCTTAGATGAGATAGAGTTAAAATGTACTGTAATACAGTCAAAGATAAAACCCTGGGACAAAAGCCTCACCAGCTAGCAACTCTTGCTTTCTTTGTTCTAGAATCTTCCATTGTAGGTGATGAACGTTTTCTCCTTATGGGCATGCTGAAGTAATTCTCATGCACTTGGCCACCAAGCACTTCCTGTGAAGCGTGTCCTTCACCTATGCTCTGTAATTAAATGCCTCTGCTATAAATGCATCTAAATACTGATAAAACTGAACATTTCAGTGTTGTCATTTCATCCTGGAACAAGACAACAAAATTTGCATGATGGAAGAACATCAATTGAATTTACATTATCTACTTCAACACTGGTTTAAAAACCTGAAGACAAATATAGATTTTATTTTCAATTTGGAAAACTTATGATTTAGACAAAACTACTATATTGAGAAGTTTTTTGTTTTGTTTTTATGATTTTCAACTTTCAAACTGTCAAATTCAAAAGCCAAATATTGGAGCAAAAATAATGATCCTAGGCTTGTAAAACTCGAGGCCAATCTGCCTTGTCTAGTAGATTGGTATAGAGCTCTGAGAAACTTAATGAATATTCATAAGAGTTTGACAATACTACAAGCATTAAAATATGACTTTATGATGCAAATCATATTAATATTTCGGTGCAAGGGAAATAATTTTTGTTAAAATGGATGGATAAAGCATAACAAAATCTTTCATATATGCAAGGTTTGTATGATCACAAAATCATGTATTAGTTTGCATTAGATAAAAACAGGATTAGGCGTATATTAATATGAAAATAGATATGTAATTATATATGTTAATCTGATATTATTTGTAATTATATTGGAAATCTTTTCAAATATTTGTTCTTGACATTTATCAGAATGGTATCTGGAAAGCTCCCCAAAATCAGATTATTGTTTTACAATGTTCATTTAAAATATCTGCATTAGGGATTATAAAAGTAATGATGTTCCAAAGAGATTAAAGGTGCTATGTTTGAGGAACTTTAACCAAGGTATGAAGAATAAAATAAGCTCCAGTGCCCTTCCCTGGAGAACACCTGAGTATCAATTAAGATGTTTAGCTCACAGCTGAATCAAAAGGAGGAGAATGATCATGATCATTATGGCCTTTAAATTTCGACTATTTTCAGGATCTTTTGGTTAGGTTGATTTCTTAAAATTTAAAGTATCCTACCTCCAAAGCCAAGATGTATATATTTTTTCCTTTTATGAAATTGCTTTTTCATACAATATACACACCAGGGTTGTAAACTTATTCTGTAGAGGAGGACCACTTTCTTTATCTTCCTCCAGAATGCAGTAGCTAAAGACAAATACCTAAAAAAAGGAAATACTAATTTTAATGATTCACAATTACAACAGGCTACAATATAAAATTTGTTAACTTTTGAACAATTTTGCATAATTATCAGAGTTTATCTTCTGCCATTATACATGTTTCAGCTAAATAATAGATTTTGACATTCAAATTTAACCTGACACATAGTTTAAAACTTCCACTTAAAGATACTGTCCCAACAAAAGCCAAAAGTATTCTATACAATAAAATGTCAAACATTTTTTCACTGAAAGCTATAATTAATCCTGTGAGTCAAAACCACACTTTCAAGGCTTCACTGAAACTCCTGATACTTCCAAATCATATGAAATATAGTTATTTCACAAAGATGTTTGCATAGAATGCACTTATTTTTGTGTCTTTCAATGCAATATTTTAAGACATTTTTTCATTTTAAGCTTCAGACTTTTCTGAAAAACACTGTATGCAAACAGTCAAAACAGATTCTTTTTTAATATGATAGAAGGCCTTCAACACTGAATAATTGCTGATCTTACAACAATGTATCAGAAGATGCATTTTATGGGCTCCCAAAGAACCTCCTCCTAGCCATTGTTATCAGTTCATGCCTACATATAGTTAGCAATGCAAATGATAGTAACAAAACCTGCCTTGTAAAAAATCATTACCATCAAAAGGCTATTTTAGGTCATTCTATGCCTTTTATAGAAACAATGACTGAGATTTTAATACGAAAACAACCCCATTACTCAGCCGGATCTTGGCATTGTTTTCAACTTGAATAATATGGCGTTGTGAACAGGAAATTATATGAATGGAACGATAAATCAAAGGTAGTGTGACATATGAGCATAAAGTTCTGGAATCTAGTCATGAAATTAATCCTGGTTTTGGCTCAGTATTTATATAACCCATTACAATTCCACGTACAGTTGGGTTGTGCGTTGATGTCAACAAATTGATCTACATTAAATGAATAAGTGCAACAGCGAGAAAAAAAATCGATAATAGAGGACATTGCATGGAAATCAATACAAGCCTACGACGCATAAGGTATATTCTGGTCAAGTTCTGATGAACTTTTCGAGTTCACAAATGACACTTGAACCTGAAAGGGTCATTCGTCTGACAAGTCAAAAGAAGAATCATAAGGAAATTTAAGCAAAAGTTTGGACAGATAAAACTCACCGTGAAGTTTTGAATTGCATTATGCTTCATGTAGGTGAATAGAACAAAAACTGAAATATGGAAATACCGTCTTTCATACCTACCACAAACTGAAAAAAATGTCAAATTGTTAATACTGCCGTTTCTTTGCTGCAGCGTTTGCGGAACGGAAATGAACCTGTGCCTCAACCTCCTTTCCTACGTGACTTTGCAAAGGGTATGGATCGAGGTTGCCTTCAAACCGAACGCTGTTGTAATCGTTGCGTTTATTGGTCAATATCCAGTAGCGTCCAGATCAACCAATCGAAATATATGTTACATTGTTACTGTAGCTGCATTCCTGGGCAAGTGAAAGCTGCTTCACATGTAGTTAAAATTATGTGAGAACTCTTTTATATATGTATAGTATTTTGTAGTTAATTTGATTTTGTTGAAATGTGTGATATGGTGCTTCAATCTAACTATGATTGATAAATGGACATGTTGAGGAGTAGTTATTCTAAGAACATTGACTCGGTGTCTTGGCTGAAATGTGTATTGAGTAATTGGAATTTGTTGCAAACTTGTATAAAATATAATTTTTGATAATAGTTTAAAAGACATTTCTTTATTATTAAAATTGTATCAAGGGTCTTAGTTAGTTGAAAACTAGAATAGTTAACTCGGTTTTTTAACCGGAATGTAGACTAAATTTACATAGATATTCAATGTAGAAATAAACAACACACTGTAGGTCTTTGCTATTCTTGAATCTTGTTAATTTCTGTACAGGAATGTTTGAAATCCAATCAACGTTAAAATGCCAGGGGATTCAAGGAAAGAATACCTGTTGGCAACAACAGCCAACTATTTTGGTGTGCCACCCACAGATGGCGTCATCACAACTCTTGGGGATACTCCTTCAATGAATAGTTTCCTAGATGATGGAAACGTTCCAGTATTGGTGGCACGACCAGATGCTCGTACCAGTGGGAGACGTCTGCTTCTTTCAAACAAGGTGATTAGTTTTGGACATGCAAATTGTTAAGGCTTTCTACATGTGTATAACACATTTCAGTCCTATACTTGTTTTCTTTTAACCTGAGTTTCTCCTGTCTTAAGCACTAGTAAGTTCTTTTATTGAAATGGTGAAAATATTTTGATCATGCCAGATATCCACAGTACATGAATTTGTCAAATTGTTTTGAAGTTGGGATGGGGCCAGAAAAAGCTTGAATAGCTATTTGTAATTATTAAGTTTAAAAACCATCAGTGTTAAGAGTGATCTTTCTTCTCATATTTGTTCTTCAAAATTAATGAACTTTTGTTTTGTTGTGTAGTGTCTGTCAGGTGATTATTTAGGTTCAAAAGGTAAAAAGCAGACATAGAGCAGCTTATTACTCCTTTAGTGTTGTTCTCTATGGTAATCCTTGATTTATTTCACAGGTGATATTGCTACCATATAATCTACTTTGTCAACTGGCCATAGATCTTACAAAGAAGGAGTTGGTTGATAAATGCCTTTTTATTTTTCAGATTGAACCCAATGATCAGAAAGAAAAGGTGATAGTTTTCTTTAAAATCCGTCCTGATGTGATTACGCCCGATGACCTACATACAAACATCATTGTGTCTACAATGGTAGACTCCCCACTCAGCACTCTCTACCATGCTGTCCAGAAGGTTTACGCTCCTCTTCTTCTTGAAGATGGTAAATGGAGTCGCAATCTTGACCCGAAACTGCAGAGCTTGATAAGCGAGCTGGAGGCAGGACTGGGGAGTGCTATCAGGAAGCAAGATGCTTCCTTCAGTGGCAAATCAAAGGATGGTGACAACTTGGGATGTAAGTAGACTATATCTTGTTATAAGTCCATTGAGCCCACACGTTATCTAAACGGGGCTTATGTTGGTCTTAGTTGCAAATAAGTTAGTATGTCTCTTTGAGTGAATGAGGTGCATTATCTATAAACAGCTATGATGTTGATACTGCTGTACCGCTGACATCCCACATTGAGTATTTTAACTTCAAGTACAGAACATTTTCAGGATGGATGCTCAGTCACTGCATGTCCAGCTCATCTATAGTAAACAACCATGTTTTCCATTTTATTGATATTCAGAAATTCTGATTCATCAAAAATGTAACACAGAATTTTTTGATTGGACAATCAGTTGTTTATAATAAAGGACTATATAACCAAAATTTACTATCTTCTTTGCATGTGTATGAAAATTTTGTGTATCAATAAAAAAATGTTTATTTTGAATTTGCAGCTATCCTGAGTCCTTCGGATGAGTTTCAGTACTGGGCAGATCAGGCTAGAAGTAGTGAACGGGCAGCTAACTTTGTAGACTTGTTCAAGCCAATTTCTAAAGAGTTTGGGGGATTAGATGCCATGGGACTCCAGGATGTAATGGAACTGGTAGAAATCACACAAGATACACTGGATGAAGTTTGGAAAGGAGAAGACAGAAACCCATACCCAGAGGATAGAATGAAACATCTTATGGACATCATAGGTTTGTTTAATTCTAACAAAATCAAACCTTGATTTGTAACTCTGTCTGTAGTTTTAGCACATTTTACACTGTTGTTAAATCTACTGGAAAGTTAATACTGTTCAATAGAGTTCAATAATTGAGTCTATAGTAAGACATATTTCAAAACAAGAATTCTTTTCAGACATTTCATCTCTTATCATGGATAGTCATAATGGCTAACACAGTTTTGAAGTCAATATTCTTAATTTCAGAAATGGAATAAATATTTTTAATGTTTATAGGTTGTGAAGATTTCTTGACTCCAGGGAAACAAGGACTTTCTTTGTGTATCATGATATGCAACATTAACTAATTCAGGGTAATCTAGAGTTAGAGTATCTGTATCCTGAACCATATTTTGTTTTGTACATCAGGAGGTTCCCTGGGGCGGTATGTCCAGAGAAAGCTGGCAGAAGAAGACCTTTGGCAGGGTGATTACGGACAAGTCAAGGAATCTCTAAGGTCAGGTGTAGCCATTTGTGAACGCTTTGTTGGAGTGTGTGAAACCTTGACCACTCAATTCTGGAAGAACTTTCGTCCAAATCCCTGGAAAGGAGAACGATTCACACCTGAGAACCTTAAAAAGCTGGCACAGAGATTAGAAGAGGTTTGTTGTAATAATTTTGATTTACAGCTATTGTCATCTAAATTTATTTTTTTTAAAGAATTACTTTAAAATTAAGAAATAAAAAAGGATGAGTTCCAACTCCTGCAGTCAGGTAGCCATTAGTATCATGCATTATTCTACTTTTTGAAATAGCTGAATGGACGAAAATTACTAAATGGTTACTAACTTCAAAGGTTTAATGATGTAAAAACATATTTCTTTTGTTCTGTTGATCCTGAGTCATTGTAGTTAGGAAGATTAGTGTCGTTTGTTATATTTGCTTAGAAATTATGCTAACTGATTTTAATTTGCTAAGAAAGGGTTTTCTGTAAATATAAATAACAAAAGTAGAAATCCTTTAAAAATGTGAATTTGAGGTTTAAGTGATACATTTAACTGTCATCTGCTGTAACACATAATTACGCACTCCTTCAAACTTCTGTAAACAGATTTTGACACTGAGGATTGTCCATGAACAGCAAGTACAGTTGTTGAGCTCCCAGGAGCAGAAAGAACTTCGTACGACTGATGCCTTCTCCCCGTTCGTAGGCTTGAACCCCCTTCAGTACAACCCCTACACCATGCCACTCTGGAATGCTGCTGTTGCTCAATATGATAAAATCATGTCGCCTGTTGAACAGAAAATAGCAGGCAAACTGAGAAGCCAAGTAAAGGCTCTTGAAGGTTACCCACAACAGGTAGGAGAAATCACTTGTTTTTACTTGGTTATCTGTCACAATCAATTGAGAGAGGTGATATGTGAAAACCAAGAGTTCTTTCACATTTTGTGGTTCATTAGACAGAATTATTTCAGTTTATAAAGTCTGAAAGCATTTTGAATCTTGATCTTGCCATTGCAGTTGTTGAGAGAGTTTCAGCGGTACAAGGAACTCATCAAGAGACCGAATATCAACAAAGAAATGGTGTCAGAAAGGTGAGGGTTAAAAAATAGATTTTCTTGTTGAATTACACATATCAATTTTCAATAACTTTCGTATTATGTTGGCAAAGTCCTGAATAATTGATTTATCAGTTTGAATGTAGTTCTCAAATTTGGTTTGGAAATTTATTCCAGATATGTACAATTGATGATACAGGTTATAACAAATGTTATTTCAAATTTGCCCCAAGAACAGTCTTGTGAGCTGTGTGTTTGAATTATCTCCCTTGCATATATATATTGAGGAATCACCAATAACATTTGAGCTAACTTATTCATTGAGTCAGTTTCCATAGCTAGTAATACATACCTGTGCATCTTGTTTGAAAAAAGAAGTAATTTTTGAAGTTAATATATACCCTATATCCCAAAATATCTATAAACATGTACTTGTGAATTGTAGAGAGACACTGCTGGGCCAACTGAATGTCAATGTTAAAGAGGTGGAGAATGATTTCCAGAAACGTACTGGACAACGGCCGGGAGGCAAAGGAGTTCCTAAGGGCAAGAATTTGCCAGAGATTGTTAACAACATGGTATTTGTTAGGCAACTTGAGGCACGGGTAAGTCAAACAAAGGAGAGGTAGGGAATTTCGGTAGAAAATTGGAAAAAAGGAGCAATGGAGGAAAAGGAGATTCAATGGATAGGAGTTATCAGAAATTGTCTACAATGGGGCACAAAACTAGGGAGATTAAGTTAACATCACATATTAAAAAAGTGATCCAATTTGAGTGTCGTAGATGTTGTGAGATTTTTTATATGTGCATGCAAGATAAGAAAAGGAGACACTTTGTTAGATTTTTAAACATTACATTGTACATATATATGTAAGGGATGTAAACTGTATGTGTTTTCTTGGTTAAAAGATACAAGACTTTCCTAATGGACAGAGGATGAAAAATCTACAGAGCAAAGTTTTGTTGATATTGTACATTGTATACCTTACTTTGCTTACGCCTGAACATCCATATAGAAAATCCGTATCACTGTCCATTAACTAATTTCCTTGACGATGGCTTAACTACCATCAAATGTAATTACCAAGTTCATCATTTTTCTCATTTCTTTTTTTTTTATGTGAGTGATTTTATAGGATAAATAAAGTTTATTTTCTGTTTGCTCACAGCTTTTGTTCTTATGATTTATCTACATCCAGTAAAATAAAGTATAAATATTCTGACAGTATGATGCTACATTTGAAATCTACTTCAAGGACTTTAACTTTACATTCATCCAGGTTGAAGAAACCATTAAGACAGCTGAGACCTTACTTGGAGATCTCTCTGGGTTTAAGAAGTTCAGGAAGGATGCACAGGAGCTTCAGGACGAGTTACTGAACTGGCGAACAGAGACTTATGATGACTGGACACGTGATATGCTTGACCGCATCAATGACACCAGGGAACCACTCAGGTAGTCAGGTTTTATTTGTCTGTGTCTCATACTTGCTCAACTGTCTCAACAGTCAAATTAAAAAAAAAAGATTTTTTTGAATTATTCAGCAACTTAAATGACTACCATAGCAATGTAGTGAAGGCATTAATTGAAAGTGAAAACAGGGATTTAGTGACAAATTTTCAATTATGTTTCATATAAGTCTTTAATTTATTATTATCTAGTCCAATATCAGAAATGTAAAAGCCTTGCTGCAAGTGTATATCCCCCGATCTATGTCTATATCCATTAAAATTTTTCTGAAAGTCAGAAATTCTTCAAATTTCATATTACGATATTGTTAAGTGATACATTTGTCGAAGCTCATTTTTCTTGGTTTTACAAAGAAATATTATTTTGTTGATACTTAATTTTATGCCATACAGCTCAATATATAGATGAAAAATTTACTTATGCTAATTTCAATATTTTGTGTATATATGAATTCTTGGATTACACATACTCTTGAGGTCCATGAAAATTAATTACTTTAATGCAGTATAGACAATGTTCAATACAGGCCCAAGAAGTTCATAAATTGAGGTCATTTTCTATAAACAGACAGAATAAGATACTCTCAAGCATGGTGGATATACTTCTTAGTACAGGTACATCTCTGTGTAGACTTGATGTTATTTAAACTTAAACTAAAATTGAGTGATAGACCACAGACAAATTCTGATTATATTTGATATTTATGTTTTAAGCTTGGAAACTAATGGCCGTCTCATGGAATTGAACCACAACACTGGTAAACTGAGAGTAAACTATGGCGACCGCCTGGTGACCTTGATGAGAGAGGTCAGACAACTTGGCTCCATGGGATTTGTTATTCCTGCCAAGATCATGCATGTATCGAACACGGCACAGAAGTTTTACAGGCATGGTGTTGTACTCAAACAGGTAAGATATAGAACGTGGAGCACAATTCTTTAACACTTATAAAGAAATAAGATTTACCCCAGCAAGTTAATATTAATGCCTGCTTGTCATGATTATAATACAATCATTATTTTATAAACCAGATATGAAATATCAATTTTTGTTCCAGTTCAATGCGAATGTATTTTATGCTTGAATTTTTTTCTCCGTTATTTTCTACATGTGTTTTTTTAAAATAAAGTAGAACATTTCTTCCTTTGAATGTGAAGAGATTCTTGCAGGGCTAAGATAAAAAAAGTTCTCCGATTGCTAGATGATTATTGATGTTATTGCTTTGCATCCAAAATGTTAATCTTAATGATTATAACCTAATCAACAGGTGGCCCATTTCTACAATACCATCGACCAACAGATGATAACAAGCCAACAGGCTATGATGTTGAACTCTGCCCTCGCATTCGAGAAACTTGTCAAAAACCCAAAGTCTGGTAAGTTACAAGTTAGATGAAAGATCTTTTATAAGTATTTCATATTGAAGAAAGATGTACTGATAAATTCAATATGATTAAACTATCAAGATGGATTTGCATAAGTAAACAAATTAAAGGGAGATAATTGTTAAAGTATCATGAATGTATTATAAATTGTGTATTAACTTTTATCAAGGAGATGGAAAAAGATAAAATATGAGAGTGATGGAGATCACAGATAGGTGCTACCTTTTTCCTTTATTCTGTATGTTTTTTGATGGGGAGGAAAGGTAGATGGGAAAACACTGATTTAGATATTGAAAGAAGTGAGACTTGAATTAACAATAGTATTATTTTTATCTAGGGAGTAAATCTAAGGGAGAGAATGTGGAGATCACCTGGGACAATCCAGATGAGCTTGACCATTACATCAAGAAGCTGCAAAAGGCAGCTGAGAGGCTGACCACTGAGAATCGTCGACTGAGGAAATCTCACAACACTGTCTGTGATAAGGTAGAGATGTGTATTTGTAGAATTATTATTACAGAAGACTAAAACTGTACACTGCTGGGAGTATTGTTATAACTACAGATATAGATCTGAACAGAAGATCTGATATGAGTGTCGACTTACATTTATGAGTTAAATATTTTGACATGTTTGTAAGATTCCATGTAATATAGACAGGTTTCAATTTAACATTATACTTTTCAGTCTGTAGACAAGTATTTAATATCATTTTATAATGATTTCACAAGGAGTTTGTTTGATTATATCATACAGTTACCTGGTATTGGGTTTTAGTAATTATAAGTATGATATATCAGAACTCAATAAATTTGATAGCTAAGTGTTTCTTACATCATCTCTCATCATACAATGTTAATTTACTTGTTTTGCGAACAGTTCTGAGCCTGTTGGCTATGTTCAGTCAATTAGTCTATTACTGCCTTACCTACCACATACAAAATAATATTACAATTTATTTTGTCTGGGGAGATAATAATATTTAAAGTGTAACGCCACCAATTAACTGAAAAGTTTTACCAAACATATCCTGCATGCATATTCTCTTCACGTTGCTTGAATCTGATATCTGATACATACAAAATAATCCTTTGCTACAACATTCAAAACTGAGAGGAATCTTTTGTGTTTTCTGTGTTTGTATTTATTGCCTGTATAAAATTCTTTCCAGTAGTGCATTATATGTTTGTCCTTTATTATAATAATGCTTGCACCTAATTGCTGTGAACTTTACATAGGACAAACAGGAAGTGAACTTTTAGAAACAATTTTAGTCTACATATGCTTACATATTTGGATGATACACAATGTCTTTTAGAGACTAAATTATTTGATAACATCTACATGTATATCAATTTAAAACTGAACTTTTTGCGACACAGACCCAACAGCTGATGGGCATTGACTTGCTGAGACAACAACAGAAATGGAAAGATGGACTGATGGACATTCGCCATCTCATGGCCAGTCTTGTCCAACAGGTAAGACAAAAAAACCAGGAGGAGTATAATCACACACCTCTTACTTATTGTCTTGATTGTACTAGAAACTACATCTCTTTAGTTAGAGGTCACTGATACTATATAATGTAAAAAAAAAAAATTGTGAATCTTCATTTAAGTGTTAAGATTTGTCTTGCCAGGTTATTTGGCTTTAATTTCTAGCCCTGTTTATTTGGTAATTAGCTCACCCACATCTTTTACAGGTCCACTAGAACTGCAACCAAAATGTAATTGTTATGTTATAAACCCATATCCTTAATATCAAAAATAGCCTAGTATGGCTCAGCTCCCTGGCTTAATGGAATTTAATTTTGTGTACAGGGCTTTTCTTCGGACAATATGAAGCCATGGAAGGCTCACTGGGACAGACAGCTGTACAAGGCACTGGAACACCAATACCAAATGGGACTTGAGGCCTTGAACGAAAACCTACCTGAGATCAAGGTTGAGCTGACTTTTAGACAACAGCAGCTGCAGTTCCGTCCGCCCTTTGAGGAGATCAAGGCCAAATATTTCCGTGAGATGAAGCGTTTCATCAGCATCCCTAACCACTTCAAGGGCGTAGGGGACGAGGCTACAAACCTCATATTCCCCGCGATCATCGATCGCAATGCTGAAGGCTTCATAACATGCTACAGGAAAGCAGACGTCTTGTTTAAACGTCTGTATGCTGCTCAGGAACAATTCAAGGTACTTACATGTACCCGGTAGTATTGATTTGATAGTAAATCACCTGTAGTAAACTACTAGATGGATGATTTGGTTTTGTAAATTAAGGTTACAATATTTTATCATGGATAAGAGTGCCATTCATTTAATGGCCCATAGGAGTCATGTGGGGATTCTTGATAAGGCTGGTGTTGGCCTGCTAGAGAATATTTTTGATAAACAGTTTTTGGTTTAAACAGTGTTGGTTTTAAACAGAGTGTACCATATATGTAACCATAGATCTTAAACATATAGAGATTTAAGTAAGTTTAATTATTTTCTCACTATCATAATCCTTGCTGTTTTTTTTTTCATTCTCCACTTGTTTGAACATATGTTGTGTTTTGTCTGTTATTGAATCTTTGTTAGTTTTCAACCTATTTCTGATCTTTTTGATAGCATGTTGTGTTTTTTTTCTAATAGGAATGGGTGGTCCTAGGGGCTATAGACCTTGATCAGTTTGTGGAGGATAATCTAAAGGAGCTTTCAGACTGGGAGAGAAACTTCAAGGGACTCAAGGCACGAGGCAGGGATGCAGAAAAACTGCCAAAGTAAGTAAACTTTCTGAAAGACAACAGAGTTGATGTGCTTCATTAGTAAAGTATATGATTGTATTTTCCCTGTCAACAAGATCAGATTCCAATTGTTTTTTGTGACACGGTTGAAATGGTCCAGGTGACATTGATTTATATATCCATTTGTATATGGAAGGATATATCGAGACTTCAAAGTGAAAAAATGTTTGTAATGAATAATCTTTATTGTATTGCTACAAATATGGGTGTACAACACTTTTTTCATACAGAAATTCTGAAAACAAATGATATACATCTGTTAGTTTCAAACAGACTTAGCAAACCCCTCAACCACAAGTACTGAGTATTCCACTAGTCTATTTCAGTCCTAATCTGTACAGTCATTTTGCCTTCAAATGCAGGCGATTTCAGAGTGGGAATTAATTTCAAATATTATTTTACTCTTTCACTGTTGGGGAACAATTAGATTCAAGTCATGTTGTTTAACCTTCTGTTGTTTAGGAATGAAAATTTGAATCAATATTAATTCAACATTTGCACATGTTTACAGTCAGTTGAAGATTGACTGTCTGACCGTCAACACAACTCCAGTGAAAGCAGTCATTGATGACCACATACAGCGACTGTTCGATGCCCTCGTCAACTCCCTACGAAAAGCTATTAACAGTGACGTGACCACCATCGACACCTTCCTCAAAGGTGCCATGGAAACGCTGTCCAACAGACCACAGACAGTGGAGGAGATAGGTGTCGCTAATGCAAAGCACGCTGAATTCGCCAAAGAGCGAAAAGAGGTATGGTCAATATTTGCTTACATAATTGTTTCTGAAGTTGTTATTGGTTACAGTAAAGACTGTTGTTTTTAAACAGTTCTATTTTTTGTTTAAACTGTAAAATAGATAACTGGAAAACAAAATTAGAAAAGAAAACAATAATTATTACAATAGTCTCTTGTAAAAAAAATACATTCCTTTCATATCAAGGTTTTGGTAAAATCACAAAAGTTTTCCCCCTTTCCCTCCTAAAATATCACATTTACAATAATTTCATGACCTGTTGAATATTGTGTATTGAAATTACAAATGTAATTTTCAATAACAAAATTAATCAAAATTGCAATAAATATTTTCAATTAGGTTCAGCCACTGTTTGAGCGTGCAGACTTGAAGAACAAACTGCTGCGGTCAGTGGCAGGAGGTGGTGTAGACTCCTTAAACCAGCTACAGGGATTCTGGGATAAGTTTGAACTTATGATGGAGAGTCACCAGCTGATGGTCAAGGAGCAGGTCAGTGGTTATTGATCAGATTCTTATACTGTATTTAGCCTGCAATAAGCCTAGGGGACTGAAACACTTCTTGGTAATTTTACTCAACAGAAGTATATATAAGTGACCTTATTACAAGACATAGGCTTATTGTCCAAGAGATACAGTAATAAAAATGGATGATGTTTTTGGTAACTGGATAATTATACTGACATAATGATTGTTTAGCTGTTCACATAACTTACACGGCTAAGCGTCCAGTTAGACATATTCTTAGACTAATGGGTAAACAAATGGTTGGGTTTTTTTCAGTTGATTAAAACAAAAAAGAAAAAAATGTTTTGCACTCCAAAATTATTATTTTCAATTCATTATTTTTTTTACTTACCTGGTAAATCTGTTTTATACCTGTGTTGATGAAAATGATACCCTTTTGTTAAAATTTTGTCAAAATTTTCAAGGTGGATGTGATGAAGAGCAATGTAGACTCGCGTGTAAAGGCCTTCACACAGGAGGTGGAGAAGTTTGCTGCCAGATGGCACCAGCTGAAACCAGGAGATGATGCTCTAGATGGGAACCAGAAGAAATGTGAAGCTGCTATGCAGATCATCAAAGACAAGCGAGAAGAGTTTGCTGAACTGGAGAAAAATAGGCAGTCTCTAGTGTAAATACTTTTTTTTGTTATCTGCTAATTAGTCTACAGTTGAACTTGCTGGAAAGTTTTTAGAGAGAGTTCCTTTTTTAAACACATTTTTCTGGACAGCTGAGCTGGATAATTCTGAACATTTTCTTCAGGTTGATATTAGCTGTAGAATAAAAGTGGTTGTGGTATAAGCAGTTTTATTCTAGCTGAAATAGATGGTAGACATTTTGGTTAGATTTAGTGTTTGTCTACATTTTTGTCAAGGCAAACAATATCAAAGTCAAGGTTGGGCAGTCATTTGCAGTGTTTTCTTTAATTTTGCTTGTTTATAATGTATGTGTGTAGCAATTTGTAGACGACAGAAACTCTTGTACTTTTACTGGAAACTTTCTTATCTACCAAATAAAGTTTTAAAAGGCTTGTAAACTTTTTGCTTCAGTAATGACTGCGAACATTTTGGGATGGATCTGCCTGAGATGGAACTTGCAGATGAGCTCCGAGCTGACATGGCTCAATACGAGAGCATGTGGGGCTTGTATGAAGAGTTCAACAAGGGCTTACAAGAGCTTGCAAAGGAGGATTGGATCTCCTTCAGGTAAGCCTTTCTCATAGCTAAATATGTTGAACTTTTTAGATGTTATATTTTGCCTTCATGGATAAAATTTTCAGGTTTTTGTTGTATGTATTGAAATCTGTAATTAAATGTATTTATTGAAAAATTTTGTTGCTATGCCAACAGGAGTAGGACATACATGTTTGAAGAATTCCTCAGCAACTGGTATGAGAAGCTCAAATCTGATGAAGCAACAACGATGACTGTCAAGCTTCAGAAAGACATAGAAAAATACAAGGTATACTGTAATCTAGGTTATTCAGATGCTTTTCTCCTGATTTAAATTATTGTCATAAAATGACACAGGATTTTAAAATCTTTCCATTTTTGTTGAAAGCAATCTTAATATTTTCTGCATGCATAATGTTTTAAGCATTGATTGATATAAAGTTAGTGTAATAACACAGAAAGAAAGAAGTCACATTATTTCCCCAAAGTGAATACTTAAAAAGTGTCGGTGTTGTAATTTATACATATTTAAGTTATTATAACATTTGTTCTATTGTGTCATGAAATTGAGTTATGTGATAAATAGAATCTTACACTGTGAAATGCATGAAATAATCCTTAATGTCACTCATTGGAAGGCCTTTAACATATTAGGCTGTGAAGCTCATTAACAAATCTCTTATCATACTGCCACTCGTAAAAGATATGTATATTCACATATGAACACCGAGAAAGATCAATGATAGACAAGCAGATATTCAATAGACCTTTGCATTGTATACAGTAAAAGAGAAAGAATTTTGCTTGTTATCTCTGGTATCTTTACAGAATGTGTTGCCAGTTCTGAAGTGGGTCCGTGGTGAGCCTCTCTCCCAGGATCACTGGATGGAGCTTTTCCAGATGCTTGGAATGCCCCGTGGTACAACGCTGGAAAAACTGAACTTTGGAACTGTCCTCGGGGCTAGTGATGCTATCATTGCAAATGCAGATGCTGTGAAGGTAGACAATGTTGTTGTATTTTTTAAAGATGATTTTTATTTTTTTCCGTAATATAACCTTTTTTTCATGTCTTGTTTTGATAATGGGCATATGGTGTTATCCAATTAGCAATCAATTGATCGCATCCCTCCTGTCTTTATAAATGTTGTCTTAGTGTCTCAGTATACTAAAACATCTTAATATTATGTGGATTAAAAAAATCATCCCAATATCCAATAGGAAAATACTTTGGGTGCATCCATCTTTGTAGTTTCAAGGTCAATACTTAGCATATAATTTTGAATGAAGGATATCACTTGCTACAGATATTTATAGATTTTTATATCAACAGAGACAGTTAGTCACAGAAACAAGCATATTAAACACAATTGACATGTAACATTCATAATGAAATTATTTGATGTTTTTAGGAACTGAACCAGAGAGCCCAAGGGGAGGTAACTATAAGAGAGGCCATCCGTGAGCTTGACTTGTGGGGTGCTGGGGCTGTCTTCACCCTCACAGAGTATGAGGACAGCAATAAAAACAGCATGATGCTCATCAAAGACTGGAAGGATCTTGTGAACCAGGTAAATTATGATGTCAAGTGGTAAATAACTGAAGATTTATAGATAAGATTAGTGTATGAAATAACATATTAGGCCTACCCTAAGTTCAGGGGCTAATATTTGGAACTAAAATTTTTGTCTTTGCAAATGTTGATTATTTTTATCTATACAAATTGTTTCCTTGTGTCAACAGGTAGGAGACAACCAGGCCCTGCTCCAGTCCCTGAAAGACTCCCCCTATTACAAGAGTTTTGAGGACAAAGCATCAGTATGGGAACAGCGTTTGGCTGACCTGGATGAATACCTACACAATCTTAACCAGATCCAGAGAAAGTGGGTCTACCTTGAGCCCATATTTGGGCGTGGAGCTCTCCCGAAGGAACAGGGACGCTTTAAGAGAGTGGATGATGACTTCAGGTGAGTGCTAATACAATAAGAACATCATTATGTATATTATTATCATGTCAATGCATCAATTTTTTGTTTATTTGTCTTAGAGAATGAACTACCCTATTTGATATGTCATTATATCCATGGTTAACCCATGACAATTTGACCTGTCTAGAAAAGCAACATTGACAATGAGACATTTATATGATCTGCTTAATCATGATTAATGAAATCTAAAAAATATTTTCACATTTTCTTCTGATCGATTTTTTGTAACAGAAACATCATGATGGATGTAAGAAGAGATAATCGGGTTGTTTCAATGACCCAGAAAGCTGGTCTGCGCAATCTCCTTACCACTATGCTTGACCAGCTACAGAGATGCCAGAAGTCCCTCAACGAGTTCCTTGAGGTTCGTGACACTGCTATTAAATTTGTTTTTGTTTTTCAACAGAGATGACAAAACATGCAATGATTTATACAAAGAAATTGGAGAAAATTTTTGCAAGAAGAAAACTTTCCTTGGGTCAGGTTAACAAGTTATTAACCATGTTATGGAAGCTAACTTAAAAAGAAGAAAATTACAGCTTATGATCGTTAGAGGAAAATTTTGACTCTTATCAAAAAGAGGAAAAATATGCAGTATTCATGTTTTTTTTAAGCAGTACTTGAGTGAAAAAAGTAAAAATGGATATTATGGCATTTCATATTTGTAATGTAATATTCAGAATTTTGTTAGTTTAAATTCAAGTTAGGCTATATTCTTAGTGAAGATATATGAATGGAACCTACAACCTGGACTCAGACTCTTTTCCATTATCAAAACTGTTATTCAGGTATGTTTGGAAATAAACTTGTAAACTTTTCTAGGCTCCTGAAAACAATAAAAACATCAAAAAAAAAAAAAAAAACCAAATGAACAAAAGAAAATGCTAATACAAAACAAACAAAAAAAGCTATTAGAAAAAAGTTATTGAAGATTGATATAGGTTGACACTTATCATGTAAACTTGTATGATGTGGACATAAATGACTTTTTTTTTAGTTCCTGAAGTTCCTTCCTAATATTATAAATATGTATTTATTACTGGTGTTGATGGTTCAACTTTAATGTTTTAGACTTCAGTAAATTTACCTTTCACAATGTATTGTTTCAGGAAAAAAGATCCCTGTTTCCACGATTCTACTTCATTGGAGACGACGATCTTCTGGAAATCCTCGGCCAGTCAACAAATCCCAGTGTAATTCAGACACACTTGAAGAAGCTGTTTGCGGGGATCCACTCTGTGGATTTTGATGAAAACAGCCAACATATTCTGGCCATGAAGTCACTGGAGGGTGAAGTTGTGCCGTTGAAGAAGAAAGTCAAGATAATGCCGGAAGTGGAAGTGAGGATCTAGTTTTAAGCTGTTTGTAGTGTTTGTCTTGATTCCGCAGTTATTTGTAGCGACCGTAAAGTCATATTATTTCCTGTTTGGAGAACAGAGACTTTTATCATACCCTTGGCAGTGGTTTGGGGTTTGATTCCTACTATGAGTGGTTTGTATTTCTCTGAAAGCTGACTTGAATGTGTCCTTAGGCATGACACTGTATCCTAGTTGCATGGGATAGCTCATAATGTGCCTCTCATATGATGTTCATTGAGAAAACCACCAGCAACTGCAAGGAGAAGGCCACCTGAAATTGAACCCAACTGTTGACAGAGCATTTGATTTTCAGTAAAGTTCGAACAGAACAAAAAAACCTGATCATTTCCGTGCTTAGGGAAGTTTTAAGTGACTATGACACTGAAGCTTTGCTCATGTGTAAAATGATTAGTTAATCTGTATTGAATCAATTGAATGTTAATCTTTTTTTGTTATTTACCTACAGACTTAAGTGACTAGTGATGATATTTTGTTGTGTAGGTATGGCTGAGCAAACTTGCTGAGGAGATGAAAGCAACATTACAAGAGCTTCTCCGTGAGTGTCTACAGGACTCAAAAAAGAGCCAAGGAGGGCTTGATCCAAGCAAATACCCTTCACAGGTAAGTTTATAAACTTGTCAAATATGTGTCTTAAAGCTATAGTCTCAAGTTTTTTTTTAACAATTTGTAACTATACCCAAACCAGGTTAAGATTTTGTACATGTGCTTGGTTCACACCACGGCTGATATATTAGATGCCCAACCTCACCTCGTGATTTGCTACTTAAAAACTTCCCTTATTCCCCCTTCAGAGTAAAACCTCACTGTTTAACACCCAACAAAGGCTATACAAATTTCTATTTTTGAGGATGAATGAATAAATTTTGATGTTCTCATCATAGGTGCTGTGTCTGGCTGAACAAATCCGATTCACCGAGTCGTGCGAGAATGCAATTAGCAAGGGCAACCTACCTGGTTACCAGCGGGAGCTGGAGGCACAACTTGAGTCATACACCAGTGTGGACTTGAGTGAGGAAAGTGGGGTCGAAGGTCATGTCCTTGACCTTAAACTCAAAGCCCTGATTCTGGACACGATTCATGCCATAGATGTGGTACAACAGCTGACCAAGCAGGGCTGTCGCAATATCCAGGATTGGATGTGGAACAAACAGCTCAGGTATAGATCTCCTGGACCTGTTATATTGTATTGTTTGTTTTTGGTTGGACAAGGGTGTTTTCTTATTTGTAAGTCTAGCAGAATTTGCCCCAAAAGTGTTTAGTCATTCTATATAAAGGGATATGTCTGTGTAGTGGCTATAAGAGGTGAAATTATTAATTTTCATAGTAGTTTTATTGTCATTTATTTCATGGTTACTATTAACTTATGAGTTTTTATGTCTACAAACTGTTAAAAGTAGTGTCAGCAAATTTATTTTTATCAACAAAATCTTCAATCTTTTAAATCTTGAAAATTGAGCCTATGAAAATATCTGATTTCACAGTAGTTAAAGGTAAGGTAAGAGAAGAGAAGTACAAGGCATGTTGGCAAGATGATAGTTTACAGCAATGAGGAATTCTGTTTTATTGGCTCAACAACTGTTTATTTTCTGGATTTACATACATTTGGTTGAAGTTTTAGGTCAAGTGTTGCTCTTAAAGGTATTTTCACAAAAAATAAAATTAAATGACAAGATATTTAGAATTATAGATCACCGATCTAATTATACTTTGGAGTAATGGAATCCTGATTGCAAAGAAATAAGGAATTGAAACTAAATGAAAAAATAAAAAAAATAAAAAAAAACTTAAAAAGTACATTTTTTAGATGGTATAAGAAACTGAAAACATCTTGTTTCATTTGATCTTTATACCCTGTAGGTTTTACCTGAAGCGGGATGGTACGTGTGGCATCAGAATGGTGGACGCAGAGTTTGACTATACGTATGAGTACCAGGGCAACGCCCAGAAGCTGGTACACACCCCTCTTACTGACAAATGCTACCTTACTCTAACACAGGGTAGGTACTGTACAGGGAATACTTACTATATTTACTATTCAATAAACTCAGGCTCATAAATAAGCTCATCCATATATATTGCTGCTTGGTAGGATTGCAAAATAAGTTAGGTCATTGTACATTAATAAGCCCACTTATTTACCTAGAGTTTGATAGGATGTTTTGGTCCACCTTGCTGGTTAAGTTCTGTATGAACTATTGGATAGTTGGAAATATTCAAATGTGATTTGATTTCACTAAGTTCAGGGTCATAGAAGAGAGCATGAAATAAGATACCTGACAAATGATTTTACACTCAATATAGATCTCTGAATATGTATGTAATATGCCCAGGTACATAGGTATCACATTTCACAAAATTTACTTTGAATAACTTGCCCCAACCAGGACAAATGTGTAACTGCCAAATTGAAGTAACTAGAGAGTCTTATATTGAAATTTGAAATGTGACATATTTTTAGGTATGCATATGGGGTTGGGAGGAAACCCCTATGGTCCTGCTGGTACAGGTAAAACAGAATCAGTGAAGGCCATTGGAGGACTGTTTGGACGACAAGTGCTTGTATTTAACTGTGATGAGGTACGTCATTCTAAAGTTTTACTGAAATTGAAAATGGAGGGTGGAGGTCAAATGAATGTTTGAGAATTGGGAAACTGGCTAATTTTTTCTTTTGATACACCAGTTTAGATTAAGAATCATTAATAAACACCGAAAAAAAAAATATTTCTAAGCAATTAAGGTTCTATCTTTTCTGAAATTCTGAAAAAGTTCTGTAAATGTACATTTTATATGGCTTATACATTTTTTAAATGCTTTTATGCTTAGAATTACATTACATTAAATAAAAAAGAAAAAAGGGGAAAAAAAATGAAAAAAAAAAAAAATGAAAAATAATTGCTGAAAATGTCCAAAAGTTAGCACATTTGCCTTTCAACAAAGCAAATGAGATTTGTTTCCTCCTTCAGGCAATTGTAAAGATATGACTTGACCTGCAAGACTACCTGGCTTTTTCTTTGATTAATCCCATATTCAGAACTCCTGCAAATATTCAACAAGTAACTGATCATGAAGTTGTGGACTGGTTTGAAAAATTTATATTTGAAAGATGAATATATTTTGATAAGACATTTGACCTAACAGAATTGTAAATATTTTTTTAATCTTTTGCTAGGGTATCGATGTAAAATCGATGGGCCGTATCTTTATTGGTCTGGTGAAGTGTGGTGCGTGGGGATGTTTTGACGAGTTTAATCGTCTAGAGGAAGCTGTGTTGTCTGCGGTATCCATGCAGATCCAGATAATCCAGGACAGTATCAAAAACAGGGTACCCTTCGCAGAGCTTCTCGGCAGAAATGTAAGTCTTCATTCACAAAATTATGGGAAGAAATCTTCGGACAATATATTGTCATTTTATTCTTGCTTTTTTAAAAGTTGTCAGTAATGTTTGTAGGATCTTTTCAAGCACTGGATATGTCAACTTGGAACTTGATTAAAATCTAAATCTCTGTTTTTCACTCCACAATTATAACAGGGAGATAAATTAGTTTTGAAAATTTGCAAATGACATCCAGTTTCCAAGAAAGGAAAAGAAATTTATCTTTACATGTATCTATCATATCTATCCTGAAATAAGACTAGGGGGAACACTTAACGTTTGTTTCAAGGTCAGGGGGTGGGCTTATTACAGGACATTTGTTTGTAATTCTATTGATGATAATATATATAGATTAAAAAATATACTACTATGTGACATGGCATAGCATTAGATATATATATCACATGTTATACATTACATTCTCTGATCAAAGGTTGACATCGACCACAACTCCGGCATCTTCATCACCATGAACCCAGCAGGAAAGGGATACGGAGGTAGACAGAAACTCCCCGACAATCTCAAACAGCTGTTCCGTCCTGTAGCCATGTCTAGGCCAGACAATGAACAGATTGCTGAGGTCATTCTTTTCTCAGAAGGGTTCAAACAGGGCAAAGAACTTGGACGTAAACTCGTGGCCATTTTCAACCTTTCAAAGTGAGTGTGATAGTGGGTTTCGAGTGGCTTGCTGTTTGAATTCTTTCTGAGTAAAACTTAATCACTCATTAAAGCTTTGTGGACTACAAAATCTGAGATTTCCTATAATATACAAACATATTTGGGATCTCATGTAGAGATTGTTAATTCCTGTAGGTTATCATTGATGATTTTACTAGAAATGAAATCCTAAGTCAAAAGTAAGATATAAAAAACCACTGGATTTGAAAGAAAACCTGTTAAAAACAAACACATTCGCGACCATCAGTTTCCTTAGACATACTGTGTAGGTAATAGTTTTTTGGAAATGTAAATTTGTTGGATGATGCAGAGGACTTGTTGTGGGTTTTTTTGTGTATGTGTCTCTTTGTCTTATGATACAAATGTTAAACATTTAGGTCCATTGATTTGTTACTTGTATTGTATAACTGAATGTACAAAATTCACAAAACTTTATGATATTATTGAATTAGAGGTCTATGTTACCTATATTATTACAATGTAGGTCATCAGGACCTATTTTCTACCTCACTGTTTTCAATTAGACTTTTAATTTAGGTCTGTTGCAATCCAAGCATATTCAGCAAAAATGTTGTAGACATACTTGACCTTGTTAACCTTATTGACCTGTTAGCCTTCAATCTTATTGACCTATTAACCTTCACCCATATTGACCTATTAACCTTGCCACTTATTGAATGAATGTTGATTGTGTTAGGGAGCTGTTGACACCCCAGCAACACTATGACTGGGGACTGCGTGCCCTGAAAACTGTCCTTAGAGGGTGTGGTAACCTTCTACAAATGCAAAAGAGGAAAGGAAGTGAGTACTTTCTGAAACAGATTTAATCTATAATTGTTTTCATGGTAAAGTTGTTGAATTTTAAATTTAAGAAGTTATTTATCTTTAATACACTTCATCTCTCTTGGATCTGTTTCATTTATGTCTATATTATGTTTGCATTGAGAATTGGTTTCTTTCAAATTTTATATTTAAGAATCATTAAACACCTAATATAACTGTAAAAAAAACTTGAGAGTAAGGCATGCTTAGAAGTTCAAATTAAAAAAAATCTGGTATGTTGTTATAGGTAAAATTGATCCAAAGCTAGAAGCCAAACTTGTAGTACAAGCTCTCCGCATCAACACTATTTCCAAACTCACATTCTCGGACTGTTCACGCTTCAATGCCCTGGTGAGTGATGTGTTCCCAGGGATTGAGTTTAAGGACATTGAGTATGAGGAGCTCGCCCAGGCTATCCGATCAGTCTGTGAGGAGAAAAACCTTCGAGTCAATGAACTGCAGGTAAGGTTGTTGACAAGTGGGATGTTTTTTGCTTATTTTTTGTCTCTAAAATGAAACTTTCAGCTTTACATGTTTCTGAAATAACATTCTGTTAATAATGAGGGGAAACTCGGTTGCCATAGTATGTGCTTAATTTCAAGAATGTTCACTTTTGTAAGTTTTTTTTGTGAAGACTGTACTCAATTTGATCTTGGCTTTGATACAATGTTCAGTGTGACCTTGACCTTTCAATGCTTAGAAATACCTTAACCTTTTACAATAATCTTGAACTTGGAACTAATTGTTTGACTGAGGAAAAATATTAAATATAACATATATTCTATTTTTAAAATGACTTTGACTTAGATGAAATATTGAATATGACCTTGACCTTGAAAAGATGGAAATTTATTGTTTGCAATGATAACATTTCAGCATACTTTTGCTTGGCCTATATTCTCAATGTGACCTTAACCTCTTACTGTATAAATTTGACCTTTGATCCTGGTGAATTTTTAATTTATGCATACATGCAGCATGCATGACATAATTAAAATGAGCGTAATCTCTTACTTAATGTGACCTTGACCTTTACAGATTAAGAAGTCTCTAGAGTTGTATGAGCAGCTTAGACAGAGAACAGGGGTGGTGGTTGTTGGACCCAGTGGCTCTGGAAAATCCACTCTGTGGAGGATATTGAGACAGGGCATGAAGAAGATTGGTAAAAAGGTGAACAAATACACCATGAATCCTAAGGCCATGCATCGGACACAGGTCAGTTTACCAGATATTTTTTACCCAAACAATGAATTTTCCCAAATATGAGATTAACAAGATTTCAAAATAAAAGTTTTAATTTAACATTTTTAATTAATTCATAAAAGAATTTTAAAACAACTGAAATTGATCTTTTCTTTATTGTTTGTAAACAATTTTTCTTGAAATGTAATTTTTCTGTTTAAATTCAACTATTCTGAAAATTTTTGAATCATTTGATAAGTTTTACATACAAAATAACATAAAATCATCAATTTTTAAAAAATATAACCTGACACATACATCTTATATTGTAAGATTTTTTTATGTCAGTCAATAAATAAATATTTTGCTAAATATTCACAGCTGCTTGGACATATTGACATGGACACAAGAGAGTGGACAGATGGAGTCTTAACCAACAGTGCCAGACAGGTAGTCAAGGAACCCAAAGGTACAACGTCTTTACAGATATCCTGCTACTTCAAATTTTGTAACAGATATTGAGTGTATAGTATATTATTGACCAGTGGTCAGTGGTCATTTGGTAAATTGACAGTACCTGAGTATGCTTAGTTTCCTATCTTAGGTACTGTAAATAAATTCTCTATCATGTGACTTAATTTCTTGATCAAAATCAATTAATTAGAGTTAATTATTTGGAATTAAAAACAGGGTGATAGAAATCAATTAGGTTATAACAAACTGCAGTCAGTTCCAATAAAGTAAATTGACACAAACTTTTTGTGATGGGAGAATTGAGAAATTTAGAAGCAGCAAAAAAGTAAATCATCAGAGACTTTGTTGTGATGCAAAAATCAGGAAATGTTTAAGTGAAAAATGGTAAGAAATGATTTTCACTACAAACCAGATCATCTCTTTGAAAAAATAGATACGTTCTTGTAAAAATACTTTGTTAACTATACAGACTTTACATTAAAACTCAGAATCTATTCCTGTTTCCTTTTCATTGGGGTTTCTTTAAAACTGTCTAGAATAGTTAATAGATAAGGCAATATATATATATGTATACATTGACAGAGGTCCAGTCCTGGATTATCTGTGACGGCGACATTGATCCTGAGTGGATTGAGTCCTTGAATTCTGTCCTGGACGACAACAGACTCCTCACAATGCCCTCTGGTGAAAGAATTCAGTTCGGTCCAAATGTTAACTTCCTGTTTGAGACACATGACTTGAGCTGTGCTTCCCCGGCTACGATCTCCAGAATGGGCATGATTTTCCTCAGGTACACCAAGGTTCCAGCAGTAGAGATAGAATTAAATCTTTGTTTTATGGTATCTTCTCTCAAGGCTTTTTACATCCTCAAACTTTTTGCCTGAGTTTGTGCAAATCTACTAGACTATTTCCTGATAGTGAGAAAGGACTTAAAAATTGAAATAATTTTATGCAAATCACGAAAATTCAACTAAAACCTTCACCTTTATCAATGGCTGCAGTAACTTGCCTTTGGAATGAAAATGTTGACCCAGTATTAATTGATATATCTCGAAATTGTCATATAACTAGGAACAATATTTAACGACACAGAAATCTTGTATCATTTTCAGGAATCTTGATTTTTATTTATGATATAGAATCTGTTTGTTTACTTAAGTGTGTTTAGTAACAGATATTAATTGTTTTTGATGGTCAGTGATGAAGACACCGATGTGAAGGCACTGGTCAGTTCGTGGCTGTCCTCACAACCTGAACATGAACAGCACATTCTGTCTGGCTGGATAGAGGACCATTTCTATAAGGCTGTGGAATGGGTTCTTCGTGTTGTATGTAAAACTTACCTTGTCTGTCTTCATGGTTATTATACTCTACAAAAAATTGTTCTCTTACAGACAGAATCTTTTACAAAAGAAATTTAGACAAATACACATATCTCGGATATCCCTAACTAAGTTAATTTTTCTTGTTTTTGAAATATTTTTGAAAATGTGTTAGCTTTTTAACTGAAAATAGATTTTTACAAATAAGCTTCAATATTCAAATAATCATTTTTGTAGGTCTGATTTTTGAAAATGAGAGTTTTAATTTTTATATTTGCAGAATGATTCTGTGGTAGAGACCAGTAGGATTGGTGTAGTCCTGAACGGTCTGTCACATCTCCACAATGTCAGGAACAAGGCACACTTCGCTGTCTGTCTCATCCACGGACTTGGTGGAAATCTCAACGAGGGTAGCAGAGAGACATTTGCCAAGGAGGTAAGTACTGACCCATTTCTGTATTTCCCTTTCTAGTGGGCTCTGTATACAGAACGTTTAGCCAAGAAGATTTGGAGTTCTACTAAATATGATGGAAGTTTCATATATTCTGCTGCAATTTTTCTTCAGTCATTAAAATTGCAATGAAATAATCTTTGGTTCCTTAAAATTTGCCTCTTTGAAGATTTAAGATCACCAATTAAAACAAAAATTAGAATCAATGTCTGCTCATTTTCAAGACCTGGGCAGGGAACATTTACAAAAATTCTATACCGTATTTGTGTAGGAAAATTACCTTCTCATCCAGGTATTTTTGAAGGAATCTTCCTATTTTTATCGAATTAGCAGAATGCTCATGAGGATTAATGGATTTATTTATGTACAGAATACACGTTAAAATCAATTTCTACAGAGATACCTACATCACCAACCAATTATTTCTAACAACTTGTTACAGAAACAAAAAATTGAGAATCATCTCAATATTTTCCCAAGTTTAGACTATCTATCGATATAAATGGCTTTTTCTTGATAACAGGTATTTTCCTGGACACAAGAGTCTCCACCTGACTCACGGCGTCCCCTGGATACTTACTATGATGAGAATATGGGTCGCCTGATGACCTACAGTATGGAGGTAAGAATCAGACCAGAATGAGGCTGTTGTGCTTCTGGTGTTTAAGGATTGTAGAACATGTTGTAAATCTACACATGGCGATTGGATTACCTCCCCTTACTAAAATCATCTGTTTCAGCCTGAAACTTGCCAGCATGTCTATCTAATCTCTTATTATGACAACAATTCATCATTATCAAATATCTTGAAATTTGAAAAATATAAAAATACACTGTTTGTAACATTTCAGAGGGGTAAGGTTTGTCAAATTTGGAAATTACTACGGCAGGTCTCATTATTTTCTTTGAAAACTTCCCTTAGATCAATATTATGACTCTAACATCCATTTCCATTTTGTAAGTTAATAGTGCTTAAGCTTGTCAGATGAGTTACATTTTTGGACTTGTGAAATGAAATTATAAAAGAAATTTATTCTGATACAGTGTAGCTGGTTATTTTCACAAGTCAAAATGTTCGCGATTCTCTTTTTAACTGATTGAATAGATTATCACAAATTAAGCATTCATCATCTGGATAGAAAAAGTCAGTTTCATGTACTGTGAAATAGCACAAATATCATCCCCGAAAACAATATATGGTAGCACTGTTTGTAACATTCTTACCTTGTTTCTTAGATGGTTCTGTATCAACATGATTCTACTATGATAGCTTGTTGTATAAACCTTTAAACTAAGTTACTGTAAACTCATCATTTTTTGTGAGATTTTATTTTCATCATTTTGTGGTTGCCTATTCACAAAGTCAGATGTCCATGAAATTATAAACAATTAAAAATTTACTCAAATTTTTAGTGCTGGTGGATTTTGTGAGTCAGATTTTGTCCACATATTAAGTCAGCTGTCCACGAAACTTTAATCAAAAGAGAAAGAAATCTGAGCCCTTCCTGAATATATGAGTTTACAGTAACCTATGGGAGTGGTTTGGTTATTTGTAACAATTTCTCTCGTCTTTAAAACTTGATGCTTTTTAATCTATCAGGTTTTATTTTGTACCATATTCATCCTATGATAGGCCCATGTCTTGAAAATAAGCACACCCCTCCCTTTAGGTGTTCAATAAAATTTACAAAAGATTTTTTCCATGTCCTGTCATACACTCACCCCTATCTACAGCTCTCAATAGGATTGACAAAAAGCCTTTATCATTGTCCTGCCATATGCCCACCCCTTGATTTGTAAATTTATTGACACCCTAGGCTTATTGAAGGATGAAGGCAGTGAAAACTATATTGTGATTAATTTTCTGTTTTATTTCTGACACCATATTTATTAACTTTCTCCACCACATTTTTGCATTAGTATTTGTTGTAAGAAAGTGAAATCTCACCTTTAATAGAAATTATTGGATGTTGATCATGTGACTTTCAACATATATCAATGGTGGTAGTGGTTTCTGTAGTGAATGTATATAGCTCTTGCTTGTTGAGTATTTGACTAATTTATCAACCTTCAGATTTTAGCGATTTGTTTGTTTTCCTCTCAGATTGACAGGTCTTATAAAATAGATTTACTACATAACCTTCCCTGATGTTGCCTTTAATATGTCCTATTCTTGGTAACCACTTTCAATGTCATTATTATTTTTTTGCAGTAACCTTTATGATGTTGTATGAACTTTATGATGTTGTACAATCATCCTGTGTATCTTGTATCATATTACAGATTACAGCTTATTATAACGGGGTATGACTCTGTCAGTTAGTTAGTTCCCAAGTTCCTAGTATTATGATTACTGGCTATTCCATGTGCTGGTCTCCACCAATATCTCCAAAAACCTTAACATATTCAACTGAAAGAATTTAACTGCAAATGGAACTTTTTTAGTTTCAGCAAGGAACATCACAAATTTTGAGAGAAAGAAAAAAAATAAGAAAATGACAAAAAAGTTTTTTTTAAAAAAAAATAAGGAACATTCAGTTCATCTTCTTTGAAAAAATTGTTCAATTTTTGTACAAAGTGAATTTGAAATGTGAAAAGCTAATTTTAGGCCATATCATCTTTTTTCAAGATACTTGCCTGCTTTTCAGTCAAGTGTATGATTAGAAACTTGAAACTTTAGTCCAAACAGTGATTTTGTTTGAAATAGAATTCACAATATTAGACCTGAATGTGGTTTGAGGGTGAGATATTGGTGAATTGGGTCAGTCTTGTATTAATTAGAATATTTGTTGGAAAAGTTTTAAATTTAGTGTTTTATAGTTTGTTGAAAGTTAAAGCTATACTTTTCAGGAATGGCTTCTTCACTGCCATGCTTTTTACTTACAGCCAGAAATGTATTGATTTAGAATTACTCCTTAGTTCTCTGACCATGTCTGTCACTAGCTGTAATAATATGGCTGAGATTTACAAAATATAGACATGGAATTTTAAAGATTGAAAACATTTCTAAGTAGTAAAGCATAAGTCATTCAGATCTTCAGAGACATATAGAAATATATATATATATATGTATATGAAGTTTTTTTCTTTTCAACCATTTTTTTGTTCATATAAATGTGTTGCAAAATTTCAAGAACTACTTATATTTTTAAAAAAAAAAATTTTTGATTGTTTCCATTTACCTCAATGAATGTCTGTAAAGTACCTCATTTTTTTAGAGAATGTAAAAATTATATGATATTTTTGCTACAGTTGAAAATGAAACCATTAACTGAGTTGGTTTGAAAGCATTGCTACACATTTATCTGTACAATTCTTCAGTTCTTCAGGATGTAGTTCACATCTGTAGCCAAATCTACCTAGTCTATAGGCAACTTCACAGTAAAACAAATTTATCATGAACTCAGTTTGTGAATTTCAAACAAGTTATGATTTTGATATTTTAGATCTTTAATGCCTATAGAAACAGGCATCATAGACCATATAAGAAATGTTATCTAGTGGAGTTTGACATTAATGTAAGGACACACAGAATCTATAAACACTGTCAGCTGGCCATGTAAGCTGCTCAGCTGTAACCTATTTGGCTCCAAACACATAGCTCTGACTAGTCCAATTACTTATATTGTTAAATCATTCATTTTCATGATTATCATAAATTACTTAGATTTTACAAATATTTCATTTTGCAAACTTCCTCTAAAGACATGTTCATATATACATGATATTGCAAACGTTGATCTAGAAATCACTTAAAATTCTCAAATAATGAGCTATTAGTGACCTGAACTTTGCAAGACTCGAATATTGGTAACAGAATCAACATGGATGCTATCCAGAGTCATAATTGTACAAATAGTTATGAGGGAGTAGGATTCGCAGTTGACTCTACTCACATATTAACACGAAAATAATTCCTATTCAAAATATACCATTGGTGAGTGATTTACAGTATAAATCATAAGATTGGTGTGAAACTCTGCTACAATAGAAACATTTATGGTTGTCTTGGGTTCATTATAACAGTGTTTTACTGTAAGTTATTAAGAAAGTATAATATTTTTAGCATGGCCTCTACATATATAATATAGATAACATTGGCTGACAACATTCATACTGCTTTTTATTATTGTAGAAATTGTAGATCATGTCATGCTTCACAAAATTATATTCAGAAAAGCAGTGGATATAGATATATGTTTTAGTTAGATTATGATGTGTTATCTCCAAAAAGTATAAAAGTCTTGAACAAGACTTTTTTATTGAAAATATCAAACACATAATGTACCTGTCTTCTCTAGCATTTCTTCATGATGTCTGTTACACAAATTTCTTTAGTTGCTGATGTGTGAATATAAATATTGATCATTGGTAGGCATGCATGCTATCAATATAAGACAGTTATTTGAAAAAGAATTTGTTTGAACATTTTATTGTATCAAAATTTACCTTTCATATAGGGATCTTCAAATTGAATCTTCAGCTTCATATGGCAATGACAGGACATAGTTTTTGTTTTCAATCATTATGTCTTTATATAAGTCTGATTTACTATAAATTTTGTATAAATTGGTAAAAAATAACTTTTATTTTTTTTTTTTTAAATCTGATTAATCCATTTGTTTTTGTCAGACTTCCGGCGATTTGTCTGCAGACAACTTTACTGTGAGTTCATCCTCCCTACCAGTGATACGAACTGGCGATGTTCAGAGAGGACTTGACTACTTTATGCCCTGGCTTCAACAGGACAACAAACATCCATTTATTCTGGTGGGACCGGAGGGCTGTGGTAAAGGGTAGGCGCTGTTTAGTGTATTTGCCTGGAAACAAGTCCAGGGGCCAATGTGACATGCTATTCAAAGCCAGGGGGCAGGCTAATCGCAGGAACATTTCCCCGAAATTCTATAACCAAGCATGGGCTTATTGGTGGATTATACAGTAATCAGATTGAAATGGAAATCTTTTAGTTTTCTCATTTCAGTTTATTTTTGAAAAAGAGAAAATACCTAGTGGTGGTAGGAAATGTATGTATTACCTATGGTGTCAAAATGGTTATACATCCATATTTTTTGCAATAGAATTTGAAATCATAAAATTATTCCATTTTCAGAGGATTTTCAGTAAGACATGTACTGAAGTCATATTGGACACAAAAATTCCTTTATAAAAAATCAGGATTAAAAATTTTGAATTCTGTTCTGTTATTTGTAGAATGTTGCTGCGATACTGCTTTGACCAGCTACGTTCAACACAAGTAGCCACTGTCCACTGCAGTGCTCAGACTAATCCAACCCATGTCCTACAGAAACTCAACCAATCTTGTATGGTTCTGAACACAAACACTGGTCGTGTGTACCGACCCAAGGATTGTGAACGTCTCATTCTCTACCTCAAGGATATCAATCTACCTAAACCGGACAAGTGGGGCACATGTCAACTCATTGCCTTTCTACAACAAGTAGTGACCTACAACGGATTCTATGATACTAACCAGGAGTGGGTCGGATTAGAAGGTGTTCAGATTGTTGCCAGTATGAACGCTGGAACTGGACTAGGAAGGCATCAACTGACCACAAGATTTACCTCTGTTGTTCGGATATCATGTATTGGGTAAGTTCTGGACACAAACTGCATGACCACAAAATTCAATTCAGTTGTTAGGATACAATGTAAAGGATAAGTTTTTCAATATCAGTTACTCATACTGACCACAAGATTCACTTAACTGTTAGGACATCCAGTGTAGAGTAAGGTCTAAACCACTTGTGACATAATTTTAATCTTAGATGTCAGGATGTCCATGGTTTGTACAGAGGATGAAAAGTGCTTGAATTTGCTCTCAAATCCACGAAAAAGCTGGAATTCATTCTTTCTTGCTGTAAACTTGCAGTTCCGTTTCAGTGAGAACACAATTGATAAGGAACATGTTTCCAAAATGGAACACTTAAAATACTGCGGAAGCTTTATTCTAGTATTAATTTATTATTTTGTAAAAGAAATAAAATGCACAATGGCATATTTGGCTGTGAAATAGAATGTTCTTTTGTTATTTTAATCATGGTAAAGTTCAAAAATAGATTACGTTTTTATTCTCTGCAAGTTTGGGCTAAAAATGCACTCGGAAAACCAAGTGAAAAGACTTGAATCTTTGTTTGAAAAATCTATGCAAAATATGATGTCATAAATGACTGCTGGTAGAGAAGAAAAAATTGTAGAGACCAAAACTTTATCAAAGTGGTTAGTTCGATAAAATCCTACAATAAAGTAGGGCAGCAGAAGGAGTGTAGAAGTCATACTGGATATCCTTCCATCCATTCATTTGTAACCAGTAAGCAGAATTATTGTAGAAAATGTTCTGATTATCTTGGACTGACTTTCCTGTAACTTGGTACCTATGATCAGATAATGAGATACATGTAGATTTACATTTGTTTTTTACTTTTTCGTTTCAATAATATTCCTAGGATTTCCGCCTCATCCGTGTATAAAATTCCATGTGTGATAAAGTGAATATTGTCTAGTCTTGGCTTACAATTCTAATTATGTGTTGTAGTTATCCCGATCGGGATCAGCTACAGACCATTTATTCGGCGTACCTGCAGCCAATCATTCACAGACAGTTGGTACGCCATCCGGTGTGGGGAAATTCTTCCAAGGTTCACGCCTTGGCCGGCTCCATGGTTCAGCTGTATGAACAGGTTTGTGTGCTAGTTCAGATTTTAAATGCACTTTTGTGGAGGTTTAATTGATTTTGTCATGGAAAAATGCGATTTTTCAATTAATGATGGGAATAGGGTCTGTTGTAATAACCAAATTTACACTTTACTCGGAAAATTGTATGTTGTCCTGACTAACAATTGATGTCAGTTTTTTGTCATTTGTAAAACCATTTTATGCATTATTTAAAAGAATTGAAGAATAACAGATTCTAGAAAAAAAAATGTGAAAAAATGAAGACATTTGATGCTACACATGTCCAAGATTTATCTGACAAGTGTGTTTATGTACCATCACAGTTACGAGCACGCTTTACCGTGGATGACTATAGTCACTACCTGTTTACCCCACGTGACCTGACAAAATGGTGTCTCAATTTCCTGCGCTATGACCTCACTGCTGGAGCGAAGGAAGGATCAAGTGACCATGTCCTCCATATATGGGCGTATGAAGCACGTAGATTGTTTCGTGACAGAATTGTTGGTACCGATGGACTGAACAAATTTGACAGTATTCTCATGTCCACTATTCGAGCAGACTGGTCTGCTAATATCTTTGAAGCATTGGAAGGTGAGATGTCATCCAGAATTCTTATCATTGTAAATTACCTGACTTTGCAAGAGAAATATAGTTTCTGCATACTACATCTATTCTACTAAACACCAATGGGGCAACTCATAATCTAAGGTTAAAAGTCAGGGAGTGGATTTATTACAGAACAATGAAATGACATCTACTGGCATTTCTGTGGAACTGAAACAAATATCAATTACAAGACATATAGATACTATTTTTAGACGGGTAATGTTCAGTTCAAATTTGAAGTCAACTATAATTTCAACTTAATTTGATAATGAATTATGACCGTGAGTTGTACACCAAACCACTAACAAAAATTGGTGGGATGGGTGATTTTTTTTACTACAAAATAAATTTAATATATTGACATACTTTTACCGTTATGACTGTGACAGATATACTTTTGAATTTCAGATGAATTTTTCGTGACATGGGGAGCGAGAACAGAAACTGGAGCTGCAGTTGTTGCTGCAGGAGCACCCCTCCCACCAAATGGCAAACCACTTGGGAAGTTAGGCATTGATGATCTCACAGCAGTCATAGAACGTGGTTTGAAACTGTATAGTGAGTATTGTCACATTACCTTTATTCCTGATGACCGCTGAATAGCAGCCCTAAACTGATAGTAAATAACAAAACCTGCCTGTAATGATTCTTTATGATATTTATTGTATTCATAGGAATATTTCATAAAGTTTTGAAATAGACATAATGATAACATTCAGATCTGATAGTGTCATGAAATAGGAAAATGTGGTTAGAAGATGTTTGCCTAATTAAAGCACAAAGAATTTGTAGATGCAAAATGATGAATTTAAAATTTGTTTTACTGCCACTGGAAAAAATTGGCTGTGTAAAGATGTTGACAATATGTTCAAGTAGTGTGTATGTGTTGAACATTTAAAGATAAATGAAAGATGTTTTTTCTGAATTTTAGTAAACAAGATATGTTTTAAAATTTGAGGTTAGACAGATAAATGAATCACATGGCCGTATAAAGAAGTTCAATTGATAATAACAGGAACAATATATTATGATCTGAAGTTTAATTATGCATCGTTTGAATGTTCCTCTAACTCTGGTTTGATGTTTTTACACAGGCAGAGAGAACAGAGATCTAGACATTTTAATTTTCAAAGAAGTGTTGGATCATATGGCACGAGTTGATCGTGTGCTGACTAGTCCAGGAGGGTCTCTACTCTTGGCTGGACGGAGTGGAGTCGGGCGACGGACAGCAGTCACACTGGTTGCACACATGCACCAAATGTCTCTATACTCACCAAAGGTGTCTCGTGGATATGCAATGAAGCATTTTAAGAATGACCTGAAAACAGTGAGTTGTCTAGTAATGACATTTATCGTCAAGATAAACCTTGATCTCATGGAAAATTAGAATACTGAGGATTGAAAAATCATAAAGTAGAATTCTTACTTGTCACAAAAAGAACTTTGCTATGCAAATTAATGTCACAAGGACTTTGCAATTTACTACATCCTTTAGTTTTTTATTGATGCATTAGGTAAATTATATGTATCACATATGGATTTTTTGTTAGATGCTTAAAAGCAATTATACCTTTGACAAGATTAAAACTCTCATTCTAATCTCCATTATTTGGACTTTATGACATGAAGTCTAGGACTCTTTGTGACTCGCTATGACCCTTGTGACCCTCTATGACCCTTGTGACCCTCTGTGACCTGTATGACCCTCTATGACCCTTGTGACCCTCTATGCCCCTTGTGACCCTCTATGCCCCTCTACAATGCTCTAGGACTCCTTCGGCCCTCTCTGATCAGTGTGAACCTCTATGACCCCTAACAACCCTCTATGACCCTTGTGGTCCTTTATGGCATCTTTAACCAACTCTCTGTGACCCTCTACAACCCTTTATATCCCCCACAACCCTTTATGAACCCTATTATATTTTATGACTCTCAATGACCCATGTGACAGTTTGTGACCCATGTGACCCTTCTGTGTGACCTGATGTAACCCTTTATGACCCCTTTGACCTTTGTGTTGCTAGGTGATGCAGCAGGCTGGTATGGAAGATGAACAAGTTGTACTGCTGTTAGAAGACCACCAGTTTATTGAGCCCCAGTTTCTTGAGATGATCAACAGTCTTTTGTCCTCTGGTGAGGTACCGGGGCTCTATACCCCAGAGGAACTTGAACCTCTCCTCTCCCCACTCCGGGACATGGCCTCAGAGGTCGGCTTTAGGGGCACTCTGGTCAATTTCTTTGCCTCCAGTGAGTCTGACATTGATTTAAAATAGCAAATATAAATGTTTCATATTGCACATGGTGTGAAAATTTTAAAATGGTTGATTTTCAAAATCATTGGCTTGAATTCAGCAGGAAAATTGTTCTTAATTTGATTTATTGAAATTACAATATAAAGTCATGAAAAAATAAATAGAACAAGTTGAAATGATATAAGATTTTTATTTTTTTGTTTTCATGTAGAATTTGTAAAATAATAATGTTAATAGTTGGTGATTTCAGATGTCATCATTTTTTTTTCAAATTTTTTTGAGGCGACAAGATTTTTTTTAGTCAATTCGCTATATCTATAGAAAAAAACATTAAAGTTTGCTTTATTTATATTTTTTCTAGGAATCAAAACTAACCTACATATAGCTCTAATCATGGACTGTACCAACAGTCGGTTCACACTCAACTGTGAGAGTAACCCGGCCTTCTACAAGGAGTGTGCTGTCCAGTGGATGGAGAACTGGAGCAGAGACAGCATGGTCAAGGTAAAAGGATCACTCATATATGTAAATTCTCAGTAGATGACCACGTCTTCAAAAGAAAAATGACTGCAGACACTGACAAAATGTTTTATAAAAATCAAGAGTGTCAGTTGGTTGATCTAGCTCAAATAATAGAGTTGGCTTATTTAAAAGGAAATAGGTTAAAAATATGATGTCTTAATCAATTGTTATTTATTAGATCAAACAATTTTTCATTACGAAGCCAACTGTGTTTAAAAAAAGTGGATAACGATAGATGAAGAAATATTGAATTAATATGAATATTTAATAAAAAATGAAGACCATTTCTGACCTAATGGAAATTAAGGTCATATTAGAAGTTTAAGCTTATCATCCCAATTGTGATGTTACACGTATTAAAATATTTAAGAAAATGTTGTTTAATCTAAATTCTGACTTTGTTTAGGTACCGTATATGTTGCTGACAAAACCTTCCAAGGTAGAGGGCGCCAGTATCGGCGAGAAAAAGACACACAAACGAAAACTGTCAGGAGGCGAGGACTTACTCAAATGTTTCCTTCATGTCCACGAGTCATGTGCAGCAGCAAACATGGGAGCCACGCCGAGGCGTTACATTTCCTTCCTTAATACCTACCAGAAGGTGTACGGTGACAAGAAATCAGGCATTGAGAAAAAACAACAGCATCTTCAGGTAAAACTAGATGTATTTATAGTCCTATGAATGCCATTTTCAAAAATTGCAACTCTGAGAACAATTGTTGTCTTTAATATTTGTCTTTTATAATTTTATATCCATATGCAACAAAACTACTATATGTGTGTTGACAGGCTGGTGTGTCTAAACTCAATGAAGCAAAACAGTTGGTCGATGAATTGAAGAGGAAGGCTGCTGAACAGAGTATACTTCTGGCTGAGAAGCAATCAGAAGCTGACTCGGCTCTCCGAGAAATCACTGTTAGCATGCAGGTAAGATGACTGTGATCAACGATCACAATCATAATGTAAGATGACATCATGAAGTTGATTACTATCTGTGCATTATTAAAATTCCAAACAAAACTTACAGTGGATGTTACTAAGTTTACGATAAATGAAAAAAAAAAGAAGATAAATAAGAAAAAAATGTGAAAAATATTTTAAAAATGTTCTTTAATAATTCTTATCAAAATTGATAGTTGTATCATTCATTCCTTAAAATCCGAATTCATTTGATTTCAAAAACTTGGAAAAACAACAGTAGTATAGTGAAACTTCTATTAAATAAATTGTTAATAAATAATGGGTGATCCAACACTCCTAATGTAGAAAAATGCGGTAGTGTCTCCGGGCGGATCCGTGTAGGATTCGATAGAGTTCCTTACTATGGAAACATAAAACAATAAAAAAGGAATCTCCTGATGACGGCCGCATAGCGGTCGAAACATGTAGACAATGTTCACATGAAGTCTTTGTGGTGTTGAGATTTCTTTTTTATTGTTTTAAATAAATTGTTGTACATTTTAGAATGCCAGCGACCAGAAAAATGAGATGGAGGTACTGAAACAACAAGCTGCTGAGGAGGACAAGGTCCTACAGAAACGTAAGAAAGCTATTGATCTAGAGCTACAGGAGGTGGAGCCACTTGTTCAATCTGCAAAGAAAGCTGTTGGGAACATAAAGACAGAATCCCTGTCCGAGATTCGATCCCTCAGAGCTCCCCCAGATGTTATTCGGGATATTCTGGAAGGTGTGCTTCGACTCATGGGCATTTTTGATACATCATGGGTCAGCATGAAAAGGTGAGTATTTCAGTCTGAAAATTTTCTTATTTTCAAAATTTAAAGATTTTCATTTGTTTACTCAAAGTGCTTTGTATAAATAAGAATCATTTAAACTATTGATTCAAAGCTTTGATATATATGTTATTGAAGCATTTACATGACGTAGATTAACATGGTGCCAAAATGACATATTAATGTCACATGACCTACAGCCATGTGAAGAGATTCAGAATAGTGAGAAGTTCATGTAAGAAATGTAACTATCCCTGAATTATCTTTTTTTTATGGAACAATTTTTTTTCAGCAATGATTATCAGAATTTTTTTTATTATTTTCATTTCATTTAGTTTCCTTGCAAAACGAGGAGTCAAGGAAGACATTCAGACGTTTGATGCTCGTAAGATCAACCCTGATATAAGGAAGAGTGTGGAGGAACTCATTAGGAAAAGCAAAGATTCTTTTGAACCAAAGGTTTGCATTGGTGGCAGGGGAAATAGTTGGCCATAGAACTTGATAAAATACCATATATATCTCTTAAGGGCAATCCGCCCCCCTCCCCACCTCCCTACACTTGGGTCAGTCATACATTAATTATTTTACAAATTTACTACACATCAGCATTGAATATACATGTACTTCCATTACTTAGTAAGTAATATATTGATGTTAATTTCGACTCCTGTAAGTAGATGTACATATGTTTGTTTGGTTTGTGTAATCAGATATTTTAATTGTAAATGTCATTGATTACCAGAATGCTCGACGTGCCTCTCTAGCTGCCGAACCCCTGGCTGCATGGGTGAAGGCGAATGTCCAGTACTCCTATGTACTGGAGAGGATTGAACCACTGGAAACAGAACAGAATGAGCTGCTCAAGTAAGTTGATTCATCAAAAGTGGAAAAAAATGTCGTATTTATATAGAAAAATGATAAATTACCATTCAAATGCACATTTTGTTCAAATAATCTGTGTTGGAATTTTTTGCACAAAAAAAATCAGGTCAAGGTTTGTTCTGATGCATTGTAAGGAAACTCTTTTAATTAGAAGGTATATTTCTCAGTAAAAGGCTGACATCCTTAAGGCCAAATCAGAGCTGTAGAAATCAGCATTATCTGGTATATGATACATCTCATATATTACAAAACCCGAAGAGAGATTTATGTGATTATAAAAAGGTACAGGTTAGACTGTACAAGGTAGTGATATAAAAACTGAACTACTGAATTAAAGAAGATGCAAAAAATCCTAATTTTTGAAGAAGTGTATAACTATCATAATAACAATGATGAAAATATTAACTTTATTTATCTTATAGCGAGTGTAAAACTAGATGTCAGCTTATCACTCTTGCTGGTCCATTGTGTAGGCCTTGTTTAACATACCTATGGAAAGGTGACCGCATGCTTTTCCCTTTTTTTTATTAAGGTGAAAAGCAAGTGTGTTACCATTTCACCTGACCATCCCAATTAGTGTATAAATTATACCAGCACTAAATGTTATGTTCTGTTTCTGCAGGAATTTACAAAAGGCTGAGGCTCGAATGGAGAAGCTGAAGCGAGCCCTCGATGAGGTGGACAGTAAGGTTGCACAGCTGAGAAACAGATTTGAGACCCTTACAAAGGAGGCTGCTGAGCTGAAGATCAAACTGGATAAAGAGAACGAGACAATCCAGGCAGCAGAAACTCTTGTCACGAAACTAGAAGGAGAATATCAGAGATGGAGCAGTCAGGTCAGAGTTATCTCCCTTTTTGTGTCAAACATGAAACATTTATTTATCCTATGGAAAGTAACAGATTCATACAATAATTTTATTAAGTGTTTCCTTTGTTAAAGTATTTTATGAATGAAAATGTATATAATTTGGTCTTTTTAAGAAGTCAGTGGATTTCTTTTGTTGTCAGTTCCAAAATGTGAAAAATCTTCTACAGTGGAATTTTTATGTAGATCTTTACAAAAATTACTTTTCAGGAAATGGAAATGCAGGATATCTTCATTTTAAAGAAAATTTTTTAATCAAATTTCTGATTGTTTTTAAGGAAAATTTTTAACATAATATATTGTTTCCCATAAATTTCAAATTTATTTTTATGGGTAATCTTGACTCTATATATGAAAAATAAAATCATTTCTTTTTTTTAAATACTGTTCAAAGTAAGAATTGGAAAAGAATATATTGGAATACATTGATCAAATCATGTCACATCACTTCTTCTATCTCAAAATACATTGAATATTAGTCATATAAGTATCATATGATAACACAGGTTGGAGAGCTTACAGCAGAGCTGAAAGAGCTACCAAAACGCACCCTAGTGGCAGCGGCCTTCATCACCTACCTGGCTCAGGCACCAGAAGATGTTCGTCGTAACTGTATTAACTCCTGGCTTGAGTCAATGGGAGTCAGTAGATTTGATTTCCGCCGCTTCCTCAGCACAGAAAGCGAACAGCTGATTTGGAAATCTGAGGGATTGCCGTCTGACACGCTGTCCATGGAGAATGCACTTGTCATCCTACAGGTAAAAAAAACCACAAGTCATCAAAATTAATTCCATGAAGGTTGAATGATACATATCAACAAATATATAGGCACAATTGCATGAACATTCAATTTAATGTAAATCATATCCAGAAAAAAATCATAGTGAAAAAATGCTGTATATTGTTTTTGTATATACGTTTCTAGCACATGTGCATGCTCAGATAATATATACGGTATAACCTTACTCTGTATTACTAGAAACTTGCGACTAATAATTACTGATCATATCATATTGTTGCCATTTTGGTTGAATTTATCAAACTTGTTATATACATTTGTATGTATCAAAAAAATAAAATAAGTTATATCATTACAAAGCTCACTTTTCAAAAGAAACCAAAACCAAATATGGCTTTTGTTATAAGTGTCACTTTGCATTTAGTGTGTTTGTAGTAAAATTTGTAAACATATTTTTTGTCAATTACAAATATACATAACAAGTCTTGATACTAAGCTTTATAAATATTATGGCAAATCACTTTGTCATCGAGAGAGGAGGGGGGCGGGCATGATGTCAGTTACGTACGTCATGGAGATATGTTTCGTTGTCTTGGGGTGCATGTTGTCACATTTAGATGGTGAAGGATGGATCAGAAATTAAGTTTTTAGGATGCCCTGTCTCTTCTTATTTTATGATACCTATATTTAGCTTTGAACTTCTTTTTATCTGTTTATTTCTGATTTGTGCCTTTGACAAATTAATTCTATATTTCAGACCTGTTTGTTTATATGAAGTGATAGATTGATATCTACTTTAGAAATGTTTTCAGTGAAAAGGCTTTAAAATCTATAAGAAAGAACAATGATAACGCACTAATTTTTTCTGTTTTGTCGCAGTACAATTCTTGTGGAACTGATCTTACTACTTTGAATGTGACGTACGAAAACAAGCCATATGAAAACTTGATGTTGAAGAAGTTGAAAAACAAATGATTAAAGTATATCTACAGATTGACAAATTATAGATATTTTATTTGCAACACTTTACCTGCTGGCAGAATTTCATTATGTACCTTACAAGGACGGGGAAATATGGATGGGACGTTTTTAGTCACTAAGTTGACTTCATCAGTTTTGGATCTTTTCTTTGATAAACTGAGGAGTTCCCTTTATATTAGGTAGTTTCAAAGATGTGCAGAATTTCAATATTTACATAAGAAGGATTGAACAATCTTGGGGAGTTTTCAAGGTCGAGGTGTTCCTGACCGCAAATGTATTTAGTCCTGAAATTATAGAATTTTCATGGGTAAACTTGGGGTATCATTTTCAGATTTAGAAATTTCAAGAATTTATAGAATGTCAGTGGGTGTAGCCTCACACTAATTTTCATCAGTAAGGAAGCATTAATGAAGACTAAAAGCATGTCTAACCCCAATTCTTATAACTACCTTTTTGAGCTTGTTTGTTGACTGCTTTGTCTGTTTTTAACTTGCCGTGTCAGATGAATGAGATACCAGCCGGGGTAAGCTATATAATCACACAACTCTTCCACACGTTTGATGTCGCCCCTGCCTTGCTTTGATCCTCCATACCAATCACTCTTCCATTTCTTAATTCTGGTGTTTGAATGTGATTATACCACACTTATGCTCTTGATAACTTTCTGTCTAGAATATTTTGTTGTGATATTGTAGCCATTTCTATAAGGTTTTTTTTATTACATTTAGTTTCCGTGAATTATATTACAGGTTTACTGGGATGAAATCATAAGAATGTTTTCTCACTTTCTTTTTAATATTTTTTTTTCATTTTTTTCCCTATTTGAATTCCAAAATCTGAGTACACAAAAAGTATAGATAAGATACAATTCTCTCTATAAAAATCCTGATGTTCATTTAAAGAATGAATATATTTGAGATAATTTGAATATATGATTATAATGTAACTTATGCAAAGCATGGATACATACTGCCATCAATTTCACAGATATTGAAGAAATTAGTCAGAATTAGTAGAACAAAAACGAAAAAAATAGAATTTAGAAATAAACCCTGGAAACTAAATGCCAGTATGGAAAATGAAAGGTTGAATAGGTAAATGAAGTGCATGGCATTATATCAAGGTTCTACTGTAGAATTCATTTGACATTATAAGGAGGTTTTTCCTGTTTACTATTTCCAATGTATACATTGTATGACTCGTTAAGGGTGAAGGAATAGAAAATAGAATAAGAATAGAAATTAATTTCTGATGTTTACTGTATTTTTCAAATCATCATCATCTTTGATTTTTCTTTGTTTACATATTGTGATAAAGAATACAAAAAAGGAATCAATTCTCTTCTTGCTTTAGTTGTATTCATGATATTTCAAAAGCACCATTTCTTTTTCCTGCCACTCTTTGAATCACCGATTTGGCTTTTCTTTCACATGTTCATTGTAGAGTTCAGAAATGGCCGAATTTTGCATTGGTCAGTACATGCTATTATGATCACCACATGTCATAATGTTGCTTTGAGCTTCAGAAGGTCAACCCAGGCAACTTCACGATGTTAGTGTAATATATAAAGCTGGTCATTAGTTAGGTATCTGGCTTGAATAATTATTAAAAAGATAGAGCATGGCTTTAGTTCTTTTGAGCGAGATTCATACTTTGGGAATGTGTTTTTTGCACCTAGATCTAAGAAATTCTGAAATATTCACCAAACCAAACTGATAAAGAGCAGGTTTTTGTTTTATGAATTTTGATATGTAAAACTGTTATTTAAGTAGCTCATTGACTCCAAGTATAGATAAAAATTTAAACAATAGGAATTATTTTAAACTTTACTTATACAAATGTAGGTAAGCTTGTATTTTGTCAACAGCAATATTTAATGAAAGTCTATACATGGAAATAATGGACATGCAAATTTATTCCAAAAACAAATATAAAGTGGAATGATGCATGAATTTCGAAGCAAGACTTGACAATAAGAGATTTTACAAAATCATGTTCTGTTTGTGGTGCTAAATAGACTCTGAAGAGCCTATTGGTCAGGCCAGAGTAGTTTTGTGGTGCAACTGTCCTTATTAATCAAACCAACATCACTAATCTGTTTCACTACCAATCCAATGTTTTGTGGGAACTACAATAGATTCTGTGCGTTTTATCTGAACAGTTACCCACAGGGAATGCAGTAAGTAGTGACTCAAAGTTGACGCAGTTGCCAGCGTATGCTGAACATATATACCCACAGTTTGTCAAGTGGATTTTTCTTTCTTTAAATGTTTTGCTTTCAGTATTTTTCTCTTGAAGACCATGAGCTTTGTCGTGTAGCAATTCTAACTAGTTGCCGTCATTGTTATGAGTTGAAATGTTTGCTTTGTGATTGTAGTGAATATGACTGGATTTGATTGCCTCCATGATTAGAAACAGATTATGTAAATTGAAAGTGGTATCAGGTCTAGTTAGTGTAACTGATGATGATCAGGATGGAAATACTAAAACAATGCATTACTGATGACATCATTGCATTCCTGATGACATCATATGGAAGTTCTCAAATATAAGCATTAAACAAAACATCAAGGGAAATAACTCCAATGAATTTGAAGGAGAATTTGAAAGGTAGCATAAACCCTTAAGTTACGTGATGCTAGTAAGAATAAAAAGAGATAAAACTGAAAGAAATCAGATATTTGTAGCTTTCTCTTATTCCTCATTTTAGCTCTAAAATGAATTTTGAAATATAGGAAGTATTAAATCTTATCTCATAAGTCAATTAATAAGTTCATTTGGGATTTTATTTTGTCAACATAAATATTTGAAGACATATCTTTCCAGTAAGTGGTGTTTGTTTTGGAATTTATTTTAATACACTTTCAGGGTAACAGCAGAGTATACAATGAAAAAATAACTGTTAACTCTTTTATTCATGTATAATTAATTAGAAAAAGATACGTTAATTGTAATAAAAAGTTTTTTTCTCCTTTTTTTCCTTTGGTTTTGCTACATAATTCTTTAATCCAAACAGAAAGTGTTGTTTTGAATCTTATATTCTCATATCTTGTATGATGTGCTCCCTCTCTATAGTCTCCTTTGAAGATTGTTAAGAACAAATAAAACATATGAAAGGATTTTTTTAGATTTTAGAATTGACAGAATTAAATATAACCTCACAGGTTTTTAGATAAAATATGACAAACATTTTTTTCTCATTACAGAGTGCCCTGAGACCATTCTTGGTTGATCCATCATCAAGAGCTACAGAATGGTTGAAAACACATCTAAAAGAGAACCGTTTGGAAGTCATCAACCAACAAGTAAGCTATCAATATGTCAGAATATTTTCTTACATCACAACTCAAATAGAAAAATGGGAATTTAAATGTTTAGCTCTGCAGTGACCATTATAAAGGACTCGCATAACTGAATCAATCACTGTATGTTATTACTAAGCATTTAAGCTAACAGCATTAATATTTTAAGTTCAACACAAGTACCAGCTGTCTAGATTCATAGAAACCTACTTGTCAAAGGCTACTAATGGCATAATTTAGTAGGTTGAATAGCACCTCAGACTGTCTTGCCTTCAGAAGCCAACTATTGGAAGTTTACAAGTGGAACTTACAAACCACGTAGAGAAAAATTCTGACATTTAACTCTTGTCTAAATCTGCCCAATATACATTGACATCTGTTAAAACTATACATTTTCATAAAGACAGATAAATGCAGATTTCTTTCAGATATTATAAATTATAAATTTAAACCCCAGAGGGCACAAACTTTTACTGGTAGATCTCACAGATCTCAATTTAGGTAGGGATTTGGATATGGAAGGGAATCCCAGTCACTCATTGGCTGATTTAGGTGCATGAGTCCTTTGAACTGTACAGACAGGATGCAGTATTTTTTTTTCTTTCTTGTTTTTTCAAAAGAATTTAACCAAAATTTGATTATGAAATTTTGGCAGTTTTCTTTTTACAAGTGAAATATTTTTTCATAAAAATGGTAAGGATTGATACAATACAGGGGATAAATCAATGCTGGTCAGTCAACCATTTTGATCTACCATGACAGTAATGATTTGGTGTTGCAGGATGCAAATTTTTCAACTTCTCTGGAGCTGGCTGTTCGGTTTGGTAAAACCCTCATCATACAGGAGGTAGATGGAGTGGAGCCTGTACTATACCCATTGCTGAGAGGCGATCTCATGGCTCAGGGTAGGTAATTCTAGAAGTGATCTTGTAACCCCCGGTAGGTAACTCTACATCCAACTCTTCTCCAGATTTTGTGAATTTTTATTGGGTTGGGGTAAGTAATTCTTTCCAATACTGAGAATGACTCCATAGTTCAGGTAACTTTATCTCTATACTAAAGAGAGTTCTCATCAAAGATGTGCAACTCATATTCTTTAACATTCAGTTTAGGATTAGTCCAGTCTTAAATGTAAAAGAACTGCGCAGTTTTATTACCCTTCAGAATGTTTAATTTATCTTTTTGTGACTTTAGGACCAAGGTACGTTGTCCAGATCGGAGAAAAGACAATTGATTACAATGAAGAATTCAGACTTTTCCTTACAACACGTAATCCTTCCCCGGAGATTCCCCCAGATGCATTCTCCATCATCACAGAAGTGAACTTCACTACCACCAGGGCTGGCCTCACAGGACAGGTTAGTTGTTTTACCTGTGCTTCATATTTTGTATTTTACCTTCATTTACCTGCTGTGTTATAGAACATGATAAAAAGAAAATTTTATATCAAATAATTATGCTTTTGGTCTGTTATGCAAATATTTTTGGGACTCAGATATTTGAGTCCTAGACTCATACTTTTCCTGTGAGACTCAAATTTTTTAGAACTGACTATATCTCTTATTAATTTGACTCATCAAAATTTTCGAAATTATGCTCCAAATCTTATAAAATTAGTGTTTATGTCTAAGTGTTGACAATTTCAATTTGACCTTTTTGTTGACCTTTCATTTGATTCTTAATGTCCACCATTCCTCTCTTGTCCTATTAAATTCTATGTTCACTGATAATCATAACCTTTTTGCTTACAATTCTGATGTCAGTTTTGACCTCGTGTTTTTATAGCTGCTGGCCAACACCATTCAGAATGAAAAACCTGAATTAGAAGTGAGGAAAACAGAATTACTGAAGACTGAGGAGGATCTCAAAATACAACTGGCCAAACTAGAGGAGTCACTTTTAGAGGTAAGGATCTGATGATGGGCGGGGCTTATGTGAAGAGGAGGATTCACTACTGGAAGTCAGGGGTTAATGACAAAGGGCGGAGTCACTGCTTGAGATTAGGGGTTGGGCTGATATAAAGAGGAGAGTCACTAATGGAGGTTAGGGGTTGGGCTGATGTAAAGGGGAGAGTCACTAATGGAGGTTAGGGGTGGGGCTGATGTAAAGGGGAGAGTCACTAATGGAGGTTAGGGGTTGGGCTGATGTAAAGGGGAGAGTTACTAATGGAGGTTAGGGGTTGGGCTGATGTAAAGGGGAGAGTCACTAATGGAGGTAAGGGGTTGGGCTGATGTAAAGGGGAGAGTCACTAATGGAGGTTAGGGGTGGGGCTGATGTAAAGGGGAGGCATCACTATTGGAGGTTAGGGGTTGGGCTGATGTAAAGGGGAGGCATCACTATTGGAGGTTAGTGGTGGGGCTAATGTATAGAGATGAATCATTCCTGGAGGTAAGGGGTGGGGCTAATGTATAGAGGTGAATCATTACTGGAGGTTAGGGGTGGGGCTAATGTAAAGGGGAGAGTCACTAGTTGAGACTAGGGGTGGGGCTAATGTAAAGGGGAGTGTCACTAATGGAGGTTAGGGGTTGGGCTGATGTAAAGGGGAGAGTCACTAATGGAGGTTAGGGGTTGGGCTGATGTAAAGGGGAGAGTCACTAATGGAGGGTAGGGGTGGGGCTGATGTAAAGAGGAGAGTCACTAATGGAGGTTAGGGGTTGGGCTGATGTAAAGGGGAGGCATCACTATTGGAGGTTAGTGGTGGGGCTAATGTATAGAGGTGAATCATTACTGGAGGTTAGGGGTGGGGATAATGTAAAGGGAAGAGTTACTAGTTGAGACTAGGGGTGAGGCTAATGTAAAGGGGAGGAGTCACTTCTGACTGGGCAAATGTAAAAATGAGAGTCACTACTGGAGGTTAGGGGTAGGGCTAATGTGCAGAGGTGAATCACTACTGGAGGTTAGGTGTACAGCTAATGTAAAGAGTCACTACTTGTGGTCTATGACAATCTGTTTTATGGAACTTTTGTCTTCTGGAACACCTTAAGCCCATAATAGTGGATGTAACACCTGTTAAATGAAATAGATAATTATATAATCTGTAGTCAGAAGTGGGTTAATGTAAAGTGAAGTTAGGGTAGGGATTAATATTATTATAATAATGAGTAGTTATTTCTATAAGTGGGGAAGGAGTCAAGCGAAAGGCTTAAAGGGGAGGGCCACTACTGGAAGCTGAGGATTAAGGCAGGGATAATTTAGGAAACTGAGAGTCTTGATTTGGGAATAGTATTATACTTGCTAAAGATGATTTGAAACTTGCTTTAAAATTCTTTACTTGCTGTTAACCTTTACAGGAGCTGGCAAATGCCAAGGGTAACATCCTTGAGAACAAGGAACTGTTGGATTCTCTGAACAAGACTAAGGCCAGCAGTATAACCATCACAGACTCCCTCACCGAGTCAGTGAGACTCCAGGCCTCCCTTGACCAGGTCAGTATATAACTATCATTAAAACTATCATAGACTCCCTCACTGAGTCAGTGAGTCAGTGAGACTCCTCATATCCCTCGTTCAAGTCAGTATATAGCCATCACCAAGTCAGTGAGACTGCACCCCTCCCTCTACCAGATCACTTGGTTTAAAACTAATTAGGATTTCTGGATACACTTGCTTTCCAAGTTATAATCTGATTTTTGATATTGCTAGATGATGTCAATTTTGATCAATGGAATTAATTGGCATTGTCATTTTCATCGTTAGTTTATAAGAAAAACAAATTCTGGAAGATGATATTTCTTTAGATAACAGTTTATTTGAATTATGAAATAAAATGCAAATCTTTAATTCACATTTGGAATCCCATGCATATTACAAAGTGATCTTTGATTGTGAAATACTCATGATCATCATCTATTGTTCGTCAGCTTTTTAGTATGTTAAATTGTATTTTGTACAAGGCTCATGTTTGATAATTTCATTTTCTGTTGAGTACAGGAGAGAAATACTTACCTACCATTGGCAGAAAAAGGCAGCACATTATACTTTGTTATTAGTGACCTTGCCAAGATCAACAACATGTACCGCTTCAGTCTGGCAGCATTTCTGCGACTCTTTGCTCGAGCACTCAGCTCAAAACAGGTAAGTCATATATTACAATCATTTAATCTCTGAATAACTTTTGTTAAAAGTTTTACATTAGTATTAAATCAGAAGAAAGGATGAAAATTTCCCTGCAAATTTACCTTAACATTTTTACATGTATTTTGGTTTGTATTTATTTAGGATGGAAGTGGTACAGATCATCGTATTCAGAAACTGGGTCAGCGATTGCAACAACTTGTGTATGAATATGTGTGTCGTTCCATCTTCAAGACTGACCGTCTCATGTTTGCCTTGCATATGGTTCATGGAATGAGACCTGACCTCTTCCAGGAAAATGTAAGCAATAAAGTGTACAAATGTAATTACTTGGTTAGGAAAACTTTTCTATGATGTATCCTTTCATCAGAGGAAGGATTTATGAATGAAATGCTTTTGTAATACCCAAACATAATATGGCTGAAATTAAGGGTTCCTTCATGGTCCCCATAACAAAGTTTATTGTATGAAACTCTTTCTGGTCTTTTTCTGTATTAGCAATTTTAATTCTATTAAATTCTAATTTCAAAAATTAGATTTATGATAAAATTACCCACAAATTTAAGACTTCTGTGTCATTCTAGATTGGACATTATGTCCTTGAAGAAGATCTTTTGATTTATGATATCTATATGCCGTTACATGTATATAGATTGGAAGATATTCGTTAATTTTTACACATAATATTCATTTTGAGTGGTTGGGATGAAAAAAATGCCAGTGGATTCCCAAATAAATATATTTCAGGTCTTCTGGTAATTCTAGTAAATATATGGAATTTACACAAAATTGCGGTGTACAGATGTGTTTATCTGAAAGTCCAGGGAAAGCATTCTATATATCCCTGTGGTACAGCTGTTTATATCCATTACTTATGATACCAAATTGATCAGCTTGCCTTAAGGAATCTCGGAACAAAAATAATTTGAGTTATGATAAAAACTAAAATGTGAAGATTGTTTTAACAACTCTTGATATAAAAAAATACTGTAAATCACTCAGATTTCATTAATTCTTTATTTTGCAAACTTTCCTCTGCAGACAAATTTGCAATTTTGTGAATGCTGATCTAAAAATGACTTTAAATTCCTAAATGATGAGTTATTAGAGACCGCGACTCTTAAAGAGTCCGGTATCAGGAACCAAATTAATATGCATGCCATTCAGAGTTATTTTTTGTACAAATAATTGCAAGTGATTTGAATTTGTAAATGACCCTCTTCATGTATTAAAGCGAAAATAATTCCCACATGAAATATATATGATTAACAGCACATTCTTTGTAAACAACAAAATTCTGTGTAAAGCAACGATTGTTTTTGTTTCAATAGGAATGGGAGCTGTTCACCGGGATGCTGGTGGGTGAATCTGATTCTCAGCGAGGACCAAGCTGGGTGGACCCAGAGCGTATGGCCGCAATGGCCAGTCTTAAGGTTGGTCATCCACTCTTACTGACCACTGTAAATTATGACTCAAAAATGTTTACTTTAGGTTTCATCTCATTTTATCTCTTCCACTGTAAATTATGACTCAAAAAAATGTGATTAAGTAAATCATGATTTTCAAATGTACTGTATACTTCTAATGTATTACAGAAAAAACCAGCTGGAAACTGTAGTTAAAAAGAAAAAGATAAATACCCAGGGTGATAAAAATACATTATCATTGTATTGGATATTTATCACAGTAAACTACCACTTTATCTTGTCAAATAAAAAAAAGAATTAGAAAGTTTAGAAAAATCACATGTTTACTTTAGGTTTCATCTCATTTTTATTTCTTCCACTGCAGTCCAATTTACCCAAACTGTATCAGCAGTTCAACTTTGATGATTCATCCATGTGGTCAAGTTTTTCCCGGAGCAGCGAGTGTGAGACAGAGTTTCCATCAGTGATCGAGAAAAAGACCACTCTGTTCCAACAGCTGTTAACTGTACAGACCATCAGGCCAGACCGACTTCAGACGGCCATGGGATTATTTGCCTGTAAAGCTCTTGGTAAGTAACAACTTCCCTGGTGATGTTTTGGCAAATCACATCCCCTTTCCATTCTGTCCTGTCTCATCCTGGTATGTAGAGATTATGCTTATAATGCTTAGTGATAGGTATTTTCTAACTTGCATATTCAAGTTATAACATCTTTGTGAGGTATTTATATGGCCATTTTAGTGACACTGCCATTTTAAAGGTTATGCTGTCACTTATGTCTGTCCTCCCATCCCAGTCTGTCCCATTCTGTCATGTCAGGAATCACCATCATCAGTCAGTCTACTTTAGGATTTTTCAATGATTGTTGGAGATTTGATTTACTTTGCTAATCATTAACTGATAATTTATATCTTGTTTTCCTCAATAAAAATCTTGCCTATCCAGGTGATTAAAGAACATTAAAGTTTCTACGATCTTATACTGGAATATAAATGAGCTACGGAAATTAATGTTTAATCTTGTATATAGACATGAAGGAACTATCTTCACCATCGGTAAATCTGAAGAAGCTGTTTGAGACAGAAACAATGGCTGAGGAACCCATCCTTATAGTAATCTCCCCTGGGGCTGATCCTTCACAGGAGCTTCAGGAGCTGGCAGCAGAGGTGATCGGCCATGAAAAGTATCACCAGGTATGTTAAACCTATTTACTGTCCCAACATGTATTTCATCAAAATTTGTCTAGCAAAATTTTTATCAACAATAGCATTTTATGTATTAAATAAGTTAACTGGAATCCAAGAAGTTCTAGTTCTGAACATAAAGAATAATTTTGTTACCTGAAAGTGACAGATTTCTCTTTTTCCTTCAGTAAATGAAAAAAAAGTTATTGTAACTTGTTTGAGATTTAGATGATATTATATTAAGATGCTAGTTTAATTAGTTGAACAAATGTTTTTCCCTTTCGATGCCAGACATTGAAACACTAGCATTCAAACTCTGTTCTAGTAATGGAAAAAGAACTAAGGCAGTGTCATATGATATGGTTAAATGAATTAATTTGCTTCATTATCCTATTCTAAATTTGTAGCCTAAGCTGTGTGGTTTGATAAAATTTTTAGGATGAAATTTTTCTTAAAAATGTTGGAATTGTAGCATAAAGTGAAAATCATGAATTCTATGTAGGTCGCCATGGGTCAAGGTCAAGCAGACATTGCCATGCAGTTACTGCGGGACTGTTCTCAGAATGGCGAGTGGTTGTGTCTCAAGAATCTCCATCTGGTGACAGCCTGGTTGCCACAGCTGGAAAAGGTAGGTAACTCTAGATATGATTAACAATGTCTCGGATTATGATACACTAATATCATGGCTTGTGTATAGGAGTTGTGATGGGTTAATCGTGATGAATATGTATGGAAATGGACAGGGATGTACTCAAAATATTACTATGTACCGGGAAATTTTCAGCCCCTTTTATTTTTGTTTTTTCTCCATGAATAGGCAGGGCAAATTTAAGATGGAAGCAAAAATTTGTTTCACTAATGTTACCATTTATACAATCCTCAGAGGGTGAAATGTACCCATTTATATAATCCTCAGAGGGTGAAATGTACCCATTTGTATAATCGTCACAGGGTGAAATGTACCCATTTATATAATCCTCACAGGGTGAAATGTACCCATTTATATAATCCTCAGAGGGTGAAATGTACCCATTTATATAATCCTCAGAGGGTGAAATGAACCCATTTATATAATCCTCAGAGGGTGAAATGTACCCATTTGTATAATTGTCACAGGGTGAAATGTACCCATTTGTATAATTGTCACAGGGTGAAATGAACCCATTTATATAATCCTCAGAGGGTGAAATATACCCATTTGAAATATACCCATTTGTATAATTGTCACAGGGTGAAATGAACCCATTTATATAATCCTCAGAGGGTGAAATATACCCATTTGTATAATCCTCAGAGGGTGAAATATACCCATTTGTATAATCCTCAGAGGGTGAAATATACCCATTTGTATAATCGTCACAGGGTGAAATATACCAATTTGTATAATTGTCACAGGGTGAAATGAACCCATTTATATAATCCTCAGAGGGTGAAATGTACCCATTTATATAATCCTCAGAGGGTGAAATATACCCATTTATATAATCCTCGGAGGGTGAAATATACCCATTTGAAATATACCCATTTATATAATCCTCAGAGGGTGAAATATACCCATTTGTATAATCCTCAGAGGGTGAAATATACCCATTTGTATAATCCTCAGAGGGTGAAATATACCCATTTGTATAATCCTCAGAGGGTGAAATATACCCATTTGTATAATCCTCAGAGGGTGAAATGTACCCATTTATATAATCCTCAGAGGGTGAAATGTACCCATTTATATAATCCTCAGAGGGTGAAATGTACCCATTTATATAATCCTCAGAGGGTGAAATGTACCCATTTATATAATCCTCAGAGGGTGAAATATACCCATTTGTATAATCCTCAGAGGGTGAAATATACCCATTTGTATAATCCTCAGAGGGTGAAATATACCCATTTGTATAATCCTCAGAGGGTGAAATGTACCCATTTATATAATCCTCAGAGGGTGAAATATACCCATTTATATAATCCTCAGAGGGTGAAATATACCCATTTGTATAATCCTCAGAGGGTGAAATATACCCATTTGTATAATCCTCAGAGGGTGAAATAAACAAGCAGTTCATGTACAGTGATGAAAATATCTTGATATACAGTGAACTTTTTTCTTGGATCATACATCTGTTAAGACTGATTATCAAACCTTCGATGTATCACCAAATTCAGTTGCTGCCCTCCCCTAAACAGTTCTATGTGTGGAATAGCCTCCAGTAATTATATATGCGAGTCCCCAGACTCAGGATGTTCATTTACAGTTGTTGTATAGTAGCCTCCAGTAATTATATATGTGAGTCCCCAGACACAAGATGTTCATTTACAGTTCTTGTATAGTAGCCTCCAGTAATTATATATGTGAGTCCCCAGTCACAGGATGTTCATTTACAGTTGTTGTATAGTAGCCTCCAGTAATTATATATGTGAGTCCCCAGACTCAGGATGTTCATTTACAGTTGTTGTATAGTAGCCTCCAGTAATTATATATGTGAGTCCCCAGACACAGGATGTTCATTTACAGTTGTTGTATAGTAGCCTCCAGTAATTATATATGTGAGTCCCCAGACACAGGATGTTCATTTACAGTTCTTGTATAGTAGCCTCCAGTAATTATATATGTGAGTCCCCAGTCACAGGATGTTCATTTACAGTTCTTGTATAGTAGCCTCCAGTAATTATATATGTGAGTCCCCAGACACAGGATGTACATTTACAGTTCTTGTATAGTAGCCTCCAGTAATTATATATGTGAGTCCCCAGTCACAGGATGTTCATTTACAGTTCTTGTATAGTAGCCTCCAGTAATTATATATGTGAGTCCCCAGACACAGGATGTACATTTACAGTTCTTGTATAGTAGCCTCCAGTAATTATATATGTGAGTCCCCAGTCACAGGATGTTCATTTACAGTTGTTGTATAGTAGCCTCCAGTAATTATATATGTGAGTCCCCAGACACAGGATGTACATTTACAGTTCTTGTATAGTAGCCTCCAGTAATTATATATGTGAGTCCCCAGTCACAGGATGTTCATTTACAGTTCTTGTATAGTAGCCTCCAGTAATTATATATGTGAGTCCCCAGACACAGGATGTACATTTACAGTTGTTGGGGTTGCTGTTACCATTTCTATGTGAGACTGACTTTCATATCTGACTTAAGTTTCACTAGCATTCCTTAATTAAAGATTTAGTATATAAAAATTATGACAAGTTTTTTTTAAAACAGAACATTTTCCTCTTGACAACATCGATATTACGATATAATTGATGTAAACATGCTGGTAGTTTTGGAAAGAATGCCTTTAATTGATTAATGTTCATGTATCCAAGACCTTTGGAATAATAACTATGTTTATTCTACCATTTTCATCAAGATTTGTGCAGTACTTTTATAATTAGTCTAACTTGGTAATTAGTTTAGTTCACTGACTGATAGATACAAACATTTTAAGGACGAGATTTTGTCGTTTGTCTTAAGGAGGCAGAGTTTTTTATTTTACTTTATACTTTATTTCTACTTGTCTGTAGGAGATTAACACGCTGAAGCCTCATGCTGACTTCCGTTTGTGGATGACAGCGGAGGTTCATCCAAAGTTCCCCACCATCCTTCTACAGAGCAGCCTCAAGATCACTTACGAGGTAAATCTATCAATCACAAATATCTACACAGGCTTCTTTTGTTAAAACTTTGTAGAAATTTGTTGGAAGCACACACATTTTGTTCAGAATAATTCTTTGTCAATAGAATTTGTTAAAAAGAGTTTTAAGTGATTAAGTAATTTATCAAAGAAATAAATTTTGATTCCTTTCTCTGATTTAAATCAAATTTCTATTTAGTTTATTAAAATGTTGCTTTCCTATTAGTGTTGGTCATTTCTTTTGCTAATAAAGAAAAATCGTCTCAAAGTTTTACAAGTTGAAAGTCATTTATGTAATTTTGTCCAGTAGGGAATGCTTAATCATTGTTTTTTTTAATTTGGTATCAGGCCCCACCAGGTGTAAAGAGAAACTTGTACCGTTCATTCGAGACCTGGAGTCCGGAGTATTTCAGTAAGACTGGCAGTGTGATACGATCTCAGGCTATGTTTGCTTTGGCTTGGTTCCACGCCATCATGCAAGAGCGACGAGTCTTCATCCCACAGGTTTGTTATATGTATCATCTCAAGTCTTCACATACTGTTCTGTCCGAGAGTGTTACAGTGAAATTTGTGAGACCTGGCATATTAGACAGATTGGACAAGGTGTTAGCAATCACAGAATTTTTCATTTTTTTTTAAACAGATGTTTAATTCTTGTTTTCACCAGTTTTTTAAAATTCATAAAAGTTCATAAATGTGCTAAAATTTTTGTACATCAAAATGAATTTGTTCTATAGTAAATGTCTTTTATGTTTAGGGTTGGACCAAGTTCTATGAGTTTTCTCTATCAGATCTCAGGGCTGGAGCAGACATCATTGATCGACATTGTAAAGGGGGTAAGGCATTTCTTGCTTTTAAATATGAAATTTTGAACTGTTTTATACGCATCCCCATACCTATTCATGAGAAGAGACCTGAACACAATCATCCTAGAATTTAATGTAATTTTGAAAGAATTACACATCAATTCTTCAAGGTATGATTTCAGCTGCAAGATTATGAAATTTTAAAATTAAGAAAAAGATATAGAAAAATAAAAAAAGGAGGTGCTGTCTTCATGCTTATTATAAAAAAGAAATTTGATCTTGAAAACCTTGTTTAAAGATGAATCTTTTTACATCTTTGTCTTACTTACCTCAACATTCACATTAAATTTTGTTCTCAATTCTCATCCTTGTGGTATTCCTTCTCCAGGTCAAGATGTCCAGTGGTCGTTCATCCATGGTCTTTTTGAGTTTGCAATCTATGGTGGTCGAGTGGACAATACATTTGACATGCGAGTGATGGTGTCATACCTTCGACAGTTCTTTGATGCCAACACGTTATCACCCCAGAACAGGAACAAACGGCTAGGACCAATACGTCTCCCTAATTCCACCAATATATCAGACTTCACGGCTGCAATTGCAGAGCTGCCTGAGTTTGACAACCCATCATATTTTGGTCTACCTGACAACATTGACAGGTCAGCCCAGCGTATGGTCAGCTCACAGGTCATTTCGCAACTCAAAGTCCTCCAGCGTGCCAATGTCAAAGCCAGCAGGTTTGACAAGGAAGTTTGGGCCAATGAACTAAGCCCCATCCTCAATCTCTGGAAAACCCTTAACAAGGTAAAGAATAAGTTATGGTTATAATCCTTAACAAGGTAAAGAATAAAGTTATGGTTATAACCTTAAACAAGGTAAAAAATGAAGTTATGGTTATAACCCTCAACAAGGTAAAGAATAAGTTATGGTAATAATTCTCAACAAGGTAAAGAATAAAGTTATGGTTATAATCCTTAACAAGGTAAAGATTAAAGTTATGGTTATAATCCTTAACAAGGTAAAGATTAAAGTTATGGTTATAATCCTTAACAAGGTAAAGAATGAAGTTATAGTTATAACACTTAATGAGGTAAAGATTAAAGTTATGGTTATAACATTAAGTTGTGGAGATGAAACTTCAGCTTTACATAATAAAAGGCTAATAATCGAGTGACCTAGAAAAAAAAATCGGCAATAATTGTTGGCCACCCATTTTTTCCGTCAGATATTTTATGTTGGTGTGTATAACATTTTGACTAATGTAGTATTTATAGCTGTTTAGCTTTGTAATTTAAACTGTAGGTCATCAAACTTTTTATTTCACTATATCTTGAAGGAATTCACACTTATCGTCACAGTGACCTATATTTTTCACTTCATTTACGTTTTTTGTAGTTCAACATTTAGCACTAGTTTTTTGTTGGACTTTTCTTTCCATCAAAGACATTTTTAGATAAATGAAGATAAAGTTTAAATCTTATCTAACTTTAAGAACTTTTTGGCCTTCCCTAGAGTGTGCTTTATAACATTTTTCGATTTCTTGTGATTAAAGGGTTCCCAGATTATCCAGATGAGGATAAGTCCGCCGGTGGCAAAGTCTGGACAGGAGTCTCCGATCCTGTCATTCATCTTCTTGGAGCGCTATAATGCTGTCAAGCTCGTCCAGACGATACATCACTCTCTTGCTGCACTGAGCAAGGTGATCAGGGGCACTCAGCTTCTGACCAGTGAGGTCCAAGGCCTGGCTGCAGCCCTACTCAACCAAGAGGTAACACATGATACTGTCAGAAGGATCTGTTTCTACTGTATGTTACTTGCAATAATCTCTTGCCAGTTTAAGTGATCACCATCCTCTGTTACAGTTTCAACAAAAATGCCATCAAATGCTGTATCACTACTTGACACAACTTGCTACAGAATTTGTCATATAGCTAACTTTAGGCCACTTTTCGCATAACGTAGTTTAAGCGGCCCAGAATTTTCCCAAGATTTATGAACGCAGCTGTACTGGGTGTAGGAACAGTTTTCAGTTAAGCTAAAAATGCTTGTTTTCGGAATTTCCTGACAAACTTAAAGCATTGAACCAAGACTAAGATATCATCCATTTTAACTCATATTTCATAGCATAGCACCCCTCAATCAGGATAGGCCAAATATTCAGAAGTCCAGCCTCGGTCCCAATCTGTACTTGGCAGTTTTCTTGCAGGTTCAACTAGTCTAACTGTTTTAAGGGCTCCCTTGAAAGCAACTTTTAATATCCAGTTATGGCCATGTTTTAAATTTTCAGAAATAAATTAATGATTTTTTCATGTAATTACTACAACAGTAATATTTCTTTTATGTTTTACATTTGCATTAATTAATTTTCTATTTATGTTCTAGACACCTTTGAACTGGCTGTCTAAGTGGGATGGACCTGAAGACCCTATTGTATACCTCCGTGGGCTTGTAGCCAGGGCAACTGCCATTCAAAAATGGGTTGACAAGGCAGAGAATGGAAGCTTACTACGGGACCAATTAGATTTGTCAGAACTCTTCCATCCAGATACTTTCCTTAATGCTCTCCGTCAACAAACAGCAAGGTACAGTTTCATCTTGGCAAGAATTTCATCTGCCGAAAAAAAGAAACACAAAATGTTTAGGATGAAAATCGATTTATCAGCTTTACAAAACATATGAAGTAATTCAAAAGGAAAAGTTGATGATAAGAAGGATGATAGAAGCTCTGCTACAACATAAGCTTAATTATCTAATTGATCTGGAATAAAAAAAAATTCCCACATGGTATACATAGCTGTTCTTCAGCATATTACTACAAACTGAATTTCAAATGAAATAATTTTGCTATCTGGTAATAAATGTCAAAAACAGTTTTGACTTTTGCTACACAATGTACAGACCTGGTATCTACCACAATTCATCATAAACATATCTAAACTGAAGGAAATGAGATTTTGTGATTTTAATTTTGACATGATCGTAACTATTGGTTTTGTCTTTTCTATAGAGAGATGGGGTGCTCTATGGACAGTCTGAAGTTTGCTTGTACCTGGAAGGGCTCGATCCAGGGAGCACGAACAGTTGTCAAGTTAGGTGGACTTCAGATCGAAGGATGCAACTTTGATGGGTCCAGGCTCTCAGACAACCAGCGAGACTCGCCTAGTGTAGCTGGTATACCTCCTTGCGTGATCGCTTGGGTACCAAAGGTAGGATTTGTCCAGAGTTACTGCCCCTTGTTTTTTTTATAAAGTTAATCCTTTCGAATTCAATTAATCTTGGCATTTTCTATGTTATTTCATTTTTAATGGCATTTGCTTTAAGCCTATATGTGTAAGGTTAAGATCAGTTCAAGTTCAAAGTTCAAATTGTCTATTTTCAGGCTGAACTTTATACAAAGTAAATATGTGAATTTTTGGTAATTTCAGAATTTTGTCAAAAGTAGTCGGCATTTGATTAGAGATATGTGTTTGGTAAATTTAACAGAATCAAATTTTATTATCAAGAATTAAGTTTGAAGTAATCAATACATTAAGAAATGTGAATTTTACATTTGCTGTTTGTATTAAATATAATATTCACAGTGTTTGGATCCTTAAAATTTCGGGTCTTGTATTTCTATTATATAATTTTTTTACCAACAGGATGCCCCATCACCATACGGCCTAGATGATGTGATCACCATTCCAATCTACTACAGTGCTGAACGAGATCGTATCGTAACCAGACTTGAGGTCCCGTGTGGCGGTAACCAGAATCACTGGCTACAGTGTGGCGCCGCCCTCTTCCTCCGCAGTCAGTGACGAAGGCTGTGATAGCATGATACAAACTTTATCTTATTTTGGGAAAAATAAGATCGCTTTGTTTTGTTGAAAATGATGTGTTTTTTTGAGAAGAACAGTTGTGATTTTTTTGTAAAATTGAACCAATATTGTGATTGTGATGAAACTGACAACACAGAATTAAGCATGGTGGATATGAGACTGAAATTAACAAATGTTTAATGAAATGTATATTCCTTGGTACAAAAATTTAAAGCTCAAAGTAGACTCTACACAGAAAAAAAAATATGCATTGCTAAAAGAAAACCTGAAATACCACTTACACATTTTGTTTATATCATAAGGAAAGTTGTGAACTGCATATCAGTCATAGTTCAGTTATTTATAAAATGTCCAAGACATTGATATCAATTTTGATATTTATTTATTTTATTTTTTTTTTTTTTTGTGAGTTGAAAATTTGTTTCTACATGTATTTGACTTTTATGTGATAGTCTGTGATAAAGTGAACAATTGATACATATTTATTATTATTATCATAATTTCCGTCCATTTTGTAAAGATAAAGTTGTGAATATTAAGGCAGAATATCAAAGTACCTGTATTAAAGTGTCATAAAATTATGGTTTTGTTTGTGATTATTGGAGCCTTGCATGTTACATGTGGGTACCATATAGTAATAAAGTTGTCCATTTGTCTGTTATTTTGTTTTGGCACAATATCTGTTGGGCCAGATGCACTCAAATTTTACCCTATGCTACTTCAAAGGAAGTGCTTGTGTGGGAGTGATATTTGAGGTCAAAGGTCAAGGTCACTGTTACTATGACTATAAATTATGCTATCATATTATATATTATTCATCATGCTATTAGATGATAGAGAATCAAAACATACTCAAATTAGATTTAATTGGCAGCATAAAGGACTGACATTCAGTAAAATCAGAGATCATGGGAGTGATTTTGAGGTCAAAGGCAAGGATACTGTTACTATAATCAGGAATTATTTTACACAAATTTATCTTATTGGTAGTAGATGATAGAGAATTTCTTTTTTACTGGCACCTTAAAGGACTGACAATCGGTATTGTCTGAGATGATGTGATAACCTGTATATTACTGTAGATTATCTATTCCCTCTTGATGTCAGCAAAGATAAATTTATTTTCTTATCCGACCAAACGTTTCTGTTCTTCTTGATGTCAGCAAAGATAAGTTTATTTTCTTATCCGACCAAACACTTCTGTTCTTCTTGATGTCAGCAAAGATAAGTTTATTTTCTTATCCGACCAAACACTTCTGTTCTTCTTGATGTCTTATCTGACCAAATGATTCTGTCCCTTTAGATGTCAGTAAAGATGGGTTACTGTCTTATCTGACCAAATGATTCTGTCCCTTTAGATGTCAGTAAAGATGGACCAAACACTTCTGTTCTTCTTGATGTCAGCAAACATAAGTTTATTTTCTTATCCGACCCTTCACTTCTGTTCTTCTTTATGTCAGCAAATATAATTTTATTTCTTATCCGACCAAACACTTCTGTATCTGACCAAATGATGTCAGCTGTCCCTTTAGATGTCAGTAAAGATGGGTTACTGTCTTATCTGACCAAATGATTCTGTCCCTTTAGATGTCAGTAAAGATGGGTTACTGTCTTATCTGACCAAATGATTCTGTCCCTTTAGATGTCAGTAAAGATGGGCTACTGTCTTATCTGACCAAATGATTCTGTCCCTTTAGATGTCAGTAAAGATGGGCTACTGTCTTATCTGACCAAATGATTCTGTCACTGTTGATATCTGTAAAGACAGGTTTACTGACACACTGTCTTACTTGACAAATGATTCTGTCCCACTTGATGTCAGTAGAGACAGATTAAATAAGTCTTTTTGATAATGGCCCCAAAACAATAACAAAAATCAGTTTACAAATATTGTTTTTTTATTGAGCACTTTATAACTGAAATATTTGTAGAATTTCATTGATGATGATGATGGTTACCTTTAATAAAAACATAGATAAAATGTTGATCATTTCACATAATGCACAGAAAATGACCAATAACGATATAAATTAACTAAAAATAACACATGTTGGAATAATTCTCCAGAAAAAACATGCCATTTTCATGAAATATTGATAAATATTTTTTTCAAAAACTTAAAACAAAAATCAATGTTTCTACTGCAAAAATATAATACTTAGGACCATCTACAATCCTTGAGACTCAATCCTGCCACCTACAATTTTCTATGAATAAAGAATTGAAAAAAAAAATAAATAAAAAGGGTCTGAATGGTAAGTAGGATGACCAAATAACTAGTTGATAACTTATTTTAAAGAATACAGATAATTATTTTAAATGTAATAGATAATATATGACACTATTGTTTAAGATGAAAGTTCCCAGAGAAAATAATATGTAAAAAATGATTTTATACTCTTTCATAAATTTCTTATTTTTATGCACAAGAAATATTCATAATTTTATAACAAGTATTTGAAATCAATACAAATATTTTATTTCAGCAGGAATGTGTGTGGTGTTGTGGAATTAAAAAAAGATGGTACCAGTACATTTGTATAAATGAAACATTTTAATGTTCTTTTTCAGTTTGAAACTCAAACAATGAAATGAAAATGCAATGAAAGGAGATTATAAGACATAATTTACATGTATGATGTATCAACACATGCCTAGATATGTTCACTCCTAAATAATGTAATGTAACTCCATACTTGTTTTAGGGATGTCCTGCTTATCTATGTGCAGATTAAAATTTTTAGTTTGATCAATAGCAGAAAGTGCTCCTTTAAATGATTGTAAAGAAAGTCTAAAGATGTACCTTAATCAATATTTAACTATCAGGAATCTATGCTAAAATAAATACTTCACAAAAAAGGAATAATTTGCGGTAACTCACAACATCATGGAAACATTGATCACCAGGATATAAAAAATACTTTGTGAATGAGTTTGTCAAGTAATGAATAAAATCATCTTGCTTTAAGTGTATGAAGGACTTTTAAACAGTTATAATTTTGGAATGAATATGGGACAATATAGTATTTGTGACATACTACACTGTACTATGCTGTACAACAGTACAGTGGAACTTGTCCAATCTAATCCCACATAAATCTCACAGCCTGTCACATTTAGCATACAACTTTTTAACTCTATTCCCTACACAAGCTTCCACATTAAAAACAAAACCTGTGTATTCTGACATTCTGTCTAATCCACCGAAACAGTATATTCATCAGATTGTCAGAACCAACAGGTTTCATTCTATACTGAAATGAGCAGAAGTACTCCTACTGTAATATATATATATACACAGCAGTATCTCTATTACCAAGTCCAGTTAGGAGTGGAAATATTTATAAATATGGCTAAAATATATATCACAGATACGCAGAATAAAATCAATACACACAGTGTATATCTACAGCAATATATATATATATACTGCATTACACCAAGTAGGACCTACCCCAAAGTTAGCAGGTCCAACAATATATTGTCAATCTGATAAAATATTCTTTAATAAGGTCAAGCACACAAAATGGCAGCTACATATGACAGCAGAATACTTCCATTGTGATACCTCAAAGTATTTGCAATTAAATTGTATAATCTGTGATGACCAATTAAAACTTCAATGTATGTTTAAGTTCAAATTCTAATTAAGAAAAAATAATTGATATGAAAATTCTTTTCTTGAAATGTTAAGTGGAAAAAAAATCAAAAGAATATCAAATTTGAAATCTTAACTGTTTTGAATTTATTGAGGGCAGTTAGATGTCCTACTGACTCACTATTGAGAAACAATATATCTATAGATCTGAAGTAATATTGACATGGCTTTGGAAAAAAACCCTTATCTTATACATAAGATGATAAATAGAATATATATATCATTGAAAATGGTAATCAAATTATCAACAGAAACAAAAAACAAAAAAAATACAATTCAAAGCATTTTGAGTGTTGTTTGCAGATTTGAAATGACAGGAATATAAAGTCTTACTTCCCCTACTAATCAAGTGTGGCATATGAATACATACTATGATCTTTTTTCTTCTATTTCACATTTTCCTTGTTTACTCAAAATCAACAAGGAGAAAAGTTATTATTTTAATTGATTAATTAATTGTTTCAAGGGTCTTAAATCAATAAAACTATTGAATAATCCATTTCCAATTTCAATATGATGTGTTCACTTTTCCCCTACTTTTATTAGTATTAACCTAACCTTTTTTTACAGAAAAACTGGATGAAAATGAAATACCAGTAGTCAATTTCAGAGATGAAAAAATCATATCATTACACATCAATATATCATAACTGGGTCATTTAATCTACTTTTAAAATAGAAAGAATTTTCATTAAAAAATCAAAACAAAAAGTACCACCCTTTTACCAGAAGGGAGATAACTCTTAAAGTATTGAGATTGTAAATGAGATTACAGGACTAACAATACATTTAAGTCACGAAAATTGGAAGTAAGACTTAACTGCCAACATATCAAATGTCTAGAAATCTTGATTTTGTTATAAAAAATTTTACTTAACAACAATCTAGCTATAGACAGACACATTATTTGCTTTGTAGACTATTGTTACACAATAAAAACATTTTTTCTAAGGTCTCTATAAATGTAAAATTTAAGACTTGCAACATATCAAATAAAATCATTCACAAGAAGAGTTGTAGTTCGGAATGTGGAGATTACGAAATTATCTCCCCTTATTAAGTTTAAATAGCTACAACTCCTAGCTATTCACTTACAATATCCTTGTCCAGATCCTTCATAGTCTAGTAGAAGAATCTATGGTCTTAGTATTAAAGAAATGATAGCCAATCAACGAATGTATTTTCAAGTCAAGTAAAAAACAAAGCATTTATGTTGTTTACTACTTCTGTGGATGATTTTTCCAATAAATTCCTGTTTATTTATTGTACACCAATTTTATTGGATAAAATGAATTTTGTTGAAATCAGATACAGGAATATTTGAGTAAAATGATTTTAAAATGAACAAGTGTACAGAAATCTGTCCACATGCAGTCTATGCTATGATAGTAGTGTAATGTGTATAATAGCTTATTTCAGTAACATATCTGTACCTAAACAATTTTTACTATGATAAATGTTGGCACGTGAGAGGTCTTTCTACCTATTTATAAATGTCCACATCCATCACTTACTATCTTTATGGCTATTTGTAGACATTGGCTACCATCTAGTTTTATCCTAAAGGGTATTCATCATATCAACTATGTATGCTAACTTTTCTCTTAAAATTCATGTTTGTCATAAAATTAGTGCTTAATTGGATTTTTCTGGTGTATATATAACACTGATGTCTGTCTTACATTTCTGTGCTAATTTTTGTTTTAAAAACCAAACATGATCAGGAACAGTCTCCAAGGAATTAGCTTTACCAATAATGCGTGAGTGTTACTTCACCATGTTTGGGAGATGACAAATACAGCTCCCAGGTAAATTTGGCTTCATTCTGTTGAAGTGCAATTTTTTCACCTTATCTGCCAGATATTGTCAGGCATGTGCACAATCACAGCTCCCCTGGGCCTCACAATGAATTGTCTCCAATTGTTACGGCAAATGATTGCATCCAAACATGAAAGTTAACACTTAAGAAATATAATGAAAATAATGGTCATGTTGTTTTTGTTGACACTCACCAATCCTTAATTGTGATATTACTAATTCCTGGTTCTGTATTTGTAACAAAGCAATACATTGGTTGACATATTATGACTCGTCAACTCTTGTGACATCACTAACACATACCTGATTCAGTATGTGTAATCATTCAACATATTGGTTCTTCATGTAGTAATTTCACCGTCACACCTCAAACATAACTAGGTTGCTGGCGAGATTTTTTAATATCTGGGCTATATTTTATATAGGGTTTAATTTCTGCCGTCATTGTCACTGGTTTGGAATACCTGTAAGAAGATGGAGCTTTCTGCTTCTCCGCAGTGTCCATGTGCCTTACAGAAGCACGCAATTGTTCCAGGGGAGGCAACTGCTGATGGTAAGGATCAGGACTATTTGTGGTCAACCTCTGGTTGCTAAGGGAGTACTGAGTCTGTGTGCGTAGTAAGGGAGACATTGTTTGTGGACTCACAAATTTGCCACCATTGACCTTGAGTACCATTCGTGATTTGTTACGACTTTCGTTAATTCGGTGTACAACAGAACCTTTACAGAGCCTCTCTTTATTGTACATCAGAGCTCGCCGTGTTTCTTTGTCCATTGTTTTGTCACTCTTTGGTCGAACAGCCAGACTTCCAGTACACTCTACACCCTCAATTAGGGCAAGGTCATCTTGTATGTTCTCATTGTATCCGTTCATAACTGTTTTTTTGTCCAGAATGAGTGACTGTCGTGTAGAGCTACGTATGCTCATGGATTTTCCTGTCTGCCGTGAAACACTGCGTGTGGTTGCACTGTCAATCCTATCAAACTTTCCAGAATTCATTTGCTTCCTGTTGATGAGCATCCTGTGAAGTTTGTCATTGGTTCGGGACGACATGACTGACACTGTGCTCATGTTTGGCGCTTCTGATAAAGTGTTAATCTGTATCGGCTCAAAGTATACATTACCATTGTAGCCATTCCAAGCCTGCAATAGACAACATCTAATCGTTATCATATTTAATAACACTAAGTAAACAATGTGTTAACAGCCTGATGAATTTTAAATGTATGTAAACTTCCTTGAGATTAAATCTTTAAAGAAGCATTTATCAAAAATTCCTACAGATTCACCGGTATCATGTGTTATATACCATAACTCTTTCGCTTGAACACAAGTCACAGGTATAATTGTGCAGTACCATAACACCTGAACTTTAGCATAAATCGCAGGTAAGAAGTGTAAGGTAGGATAACACCTTAAGCACAAATCATCAGTATGATGTGTAAAGTACTATAACACTTTAACTCTAGCATAGATTATAGGTATGATGTGTCAGGTACCATAACACCTTAAGTCTAAACACAAATCACACATGTGATGTATAAGGTACCATAACACCTTAAGTCTAAACACAAATCACACATGTGATGTATAAGGTACCATAGCACCTTAAGTCTAAACACAAATCACACATGTGATGTATAAGGTACCACAACACCTTAAGTCTAAACACAAATCACAAATCATACATTGAATTTTAAAATTCTTAACACATGTATCATACTCTTTGTCCCTAACCCCTTTTTTCTAATATTTTGAGGTCAAATTTCACAAAAAAAGTTCTAAGGACAAGCTTACCTTGAGGGGTGGCATGGGCCTTGGCTTTTCTTGTGTGACATAATAATACTGAGGTACATGTACACCAAACACCTCACCCTTCCCTAACGTCATCTCTCCGGCGCCTGGCCCTGTACTGGTACAACGTGCAGATAGTAATGTCATGGCTCTCTTGAACATGGCCTCACGTGACTCAGAGGTCACTCTGGAAGCATTTCTGAAAGTAAAATGTCAAATATTAAATAGCATATTGTCAAGGACATTTTGTTTTCTTCCAAATTGGAAAAAAATCAAACAAAAAAACAAAAAGAAAATTGAAAAATAAGAATATGATTTGATTTCGGCAGAGACTAAAATATTCTACAACAGTTGTGTCTCTACTACAGATTCAGCATTGACCATACACTTGTAGTTGATGAAAGCTCCATACTCCTCCTAAACTTCAAGTTATTTTCACAGTATTGATATAATTCATACAACTTTCACGATGTATAGTGTATTTCAATTTGCAACTAATAATGCCAGTGAATCTTCCTATATAGACAAATTGCAATATACTTTTCCATCACAAATCACAAATTCAATGTGCCATAAAAATTATTTGCTTTTCACCTAAACATAAAACATAAATAGATGCATCCCTGAAAATTTGATTTTAAAATCTCTCCTGTAATAATTGAATTAAAGTTCATCTGATTAAACACATTCTCCAGTGCATGTAAATCAGTGCAGTAAAAAAATTCAAGTGTCAAAACAGAATATTTACTTTAGTTGAGGGTTATGTTAAAATTGTGAACCTTACACAAAAACCTCTCATTTAAAGATCAAATCTGTTAATATGAATACCATCTAGTAAGGGAGTACCCAAAGAGTTTTCAATGCAGAAATTCACAAACCAATTTAGAGCTAGTTTTTCAAAGTTCGTTTAAAATTATCTTAGGTTATTTTCAAAAAAAGAATTCTATAGCCATTTTGAAAGGGATACTGCTGTGTTGATGGTGTAACAACAGGACACTGTAATCTGGGCAGATCTAAGCCTGTGATTATCCTACCAGTAATTAGTGAGATTCTTTGTTGTTAATGTAGGTTTGAAATAGGGAATCTAACTTTGATGTAGATTGAAATATTCTACTGAAAACAGATCTTATAATTCAATCACATTTAGCATTCCATGAATTCTTTTTCTCCGATTTTTTCCTTTTTTTTTTAAACATTGAGTTCCACAACATGATAATGATACAATAAAATTAAATATCTTATTATCATAAATCATATATTGATTGAGTTAAACTAATTATCAACAAATTTATCAGAATGTATGTAATTTACGATTAAATTCTAAGATTATCATTGTGATATATTTTGATAAAAAGTCCCTAAAATTCACAATTTAAAGAATCCAGGTTGAAAGCAGAGAGAGTAATTAACAGACAGAACAAAGCATGTAGCTGACACATGTACAATACTCCAATGTAACCTGCAGTCATGAAGTTTACTTGTATTTAATTCTAAATCATATCCCTAAGCCCTCTTTAATACTTGCTAAGATTAATCAATTTGAATTATTATTCCCAGGATTAAGTCATTTCAAGTATCATTCTTATCAAAGTCTTTTCAAAATATCAGCAAACGATGTGTTTCTTTGCGTAAAATACATCCTTGAGTTGTATGTTTGCGTTTCAGGTAAAATATTTTGTAAACATTTTATACACTTTCCATTACCTTTGTGTTTCATTAAGAATTTGGAGTGTTGTCCCAGTAAATTTCAAGGTGTTAACTTTTCATGCAGTAGATTAAAAACCAACAATGTTCTAATCTTAATTCAATTAGAAAAGAGCTTATGGAAAAGACTTGAAACATAAGACTTCAAGAAAATTACAGTTGATGAAGATTTTATCAGAATGGAAATCTCATGATATCCATAGAAAAAGAGGCTCAGTTTGGTATGCCACAAATCTATGTAAGAGAATGAGGCTAAGATTGGTAGTTCTCAGATCTCGATAAGAAAATGAGGCCCAGTTTGGTATGCCTCAGATTGGTATGTCTAAGATCACATAAGAAAATGAGGCCCAGTTTGGTATGCCTCAGATTGGTATGTCTAAGATCACATAAGAAAATGAGGCCCAGTTTGGTATGCCTTAGATTGGTATGTCTAAGATCTACATAAAAAAATGAGGCCCAGTTTGGTATGCCTCAGATTGGTATGTCTAAGATCACATAAGAAAATGAGGCCCAGTTTGGTATGCCTCAGATTGGTATGTCTAAGATCACATAAGAAAATGAGGCTCAGTTTGGTATGCCTCAGATTGGTATGTCTAAGATCACATAAGAAAATGAGGCCCAGTTTGGTATGCCTCAGATTGGTATGTCTAAGATCACATAAGAAAATGAGGCCCAGTTTGGTATGCCTCAGATTGGTATGTCTAAGATCACATAAGAAAATGAGGCCCAGTTTGGTATGCCTCAGATCTAGGTAGGTTTGATGCCTGTTAGTATGGCTCGTGGTTTTAATGTCATTCCCCTGGGCTTTAGTTTAGGAACATGCCATTTCACTGATTAACCTAAATTAGATATGATGCTTACCCTTCTTAAACACACAGTATTCCTCAAACATCTATTCTGTATAGTTTCCCTTTTATTTATAATTTAAGCATTTGTTTCATTAACTTGAAATTTGTGTCATCTGTTTTTCTGTAATTCATGAAATTTGATCTACTTTCTGGGTTTAGAACCCCATGAATAGCCAGGATCATTTTGAGGTGGAGACTCTCCATGTAGTAGCTGGTAACTTCCTTACTGAACAACATATTGGGCAGTAATTGAGCTCTGAAGTATACTCTCCTCAAGCTACTTCAGTCAGAACCTATAGATCAGGACATTAAAGTAACCTACCCCGTCGATATTGTAACATTCACTATACATGTAATATAATTTTAGGAATTTTGGGTTAGTATAAAGTTTTGTACCTATGATGGAATGTCCTTGAAATCTGTTAAGCACAAATATAGATAAAAGATAAGCAAGGGTAGGTCATAAAACATTTGTTATAATAAATACACAACCTCAGGTATCCAGGTATGCAAAGTCAAGAGTTTAATTCAAGGTTTGAAAGAAACATATGTGTGACCAAATATAAAAATAAGCATTAATAAACTTTAAACCTTAATTCTTATCTCTAGACCAGGTTGACATCCCCGATCAATGAGCATGTCATGTGTTTCTCCATTATTCCCCCTGAGCTATATACATTACTTAACCTTGCTATTTCTATTATTTCCCATGAGACCTCCGTTATCTCCCCTTGAGTTCTCATTTATCTCCCCTTGATATCTTCATTCTCTCCCTCTTTCTATCTCCATTACCTCCCCTTGATATTTCAATTATTTCCCTTTGAGATCTCCATTAAGTCCCCTTGATATTTCCATTATTTCCCCTAGAGATCTCCATTATCTCCCCTTGATATTTCCATTATTTCCCCCGTGATATTTCCCTTAACTCCCCTTGATATCTCCATTCCATCCCTTTACTTTCACACTCTTCTCTCACACGGTCCAAAATACTTCCCTACCTATTAGATACAAAATCTGTGGTATTTTTAATGAGGAAATATTATATTTCAACATTTTAAATACAAAAATAATTAATGCCAGCCATTTAAATAAGCACCAGCTTTGTCAGCTCAAAAAGCTCCTTCAGAAGAAGTACATGTACAGCTAATTCTACTTAATGTCATAAATATCAGATCAGTTTGTATCAGCTGAAACAAAGTTTTCCATTATGACAAAAGTGGATTGTTCTTCAGTATCTTAATCTCAATATATGTACCTACCAGCAAGGACAAATTTGATTAGAAATCAAACTTCAATTGTAATAAAGAAAATTTGTGCTACTGTTTATGTAACATTTCTCTTTATATCACATGACATTCAATTGCATATTTGTACATATCAATGAAAACTTTGCAGAGACTTTCATTTAAACTTACAGCTGGAAATAATTAAATCCGTGCTTCATAATAAGCCCATTCATATCTTTGCTGTTTGATACCTTTAGTAACATATGCTGTATTAAGTCCATGACCTTGACTTTCAGGTTGTTGGCTGCTTTTTTATGCTTTGAATTTTCATTCTAGATAATCCAACATGTTTGAAAAAAGCTATGCAACAGTACTTGAGCATTTTCATCTACAAATCAATTTTAAAAAATCCAATATTACAAATAACTGACATGAAAAAAATGATATCCTACCTGAATTCCGTAGCTAAAGAAACTGGATAAAAGAACATTGTCAAAAATGTGTTATCTTATTCCAGCAATGGAAGCCCTTCACACCTTACACGTTGTTTCCATTAAACATGCGAGGATCGATAGAGAACTTCACCACCCGAGAACAATGGAGTTACTTTATAGAATTCACTCTGGCTGATATAGACTGTATAGAAACTCTCAATATCATTCAAATCAAACACTTCAGTATCACCTAGATGAGATAATGCTAAAATGAAAAGTGCTGTGGAAATTTGAAAGTGTTTTATGAATTCCATAAGTGTTCTGTCCGGGAGATCTGGGACCAGTAGATAGTGATAATTCTTCTGAGTGTGATACACGGAAAAACATGTTGTCCATTAATCCTCGTCTAATATGCTGGGACTTTGATATCGTGTTTGGGATTTTCTATGGCCAACATTCCCTTGTAAATATCAGAGCACAGACATAGTTTTGGGGAATGGTGGCTACAAAGCCCTGCTAAGGTTCCTCACTTTAGTAGATGTATTTACACACAGAAATCTATGTGTGTACTGAGTGCTTTATATATTGATTTATAGATTTTATAAAAATCAATATCTACCTGTAATCCAGGAATTATAAGGAAAATCTGTAACAAGTTTTTTTGTGCTTTTTTCTTTTTCTGTTGTCATTGTCAAATAACAATTCAATTTGTCAAATAATCATTTTAAGATATTGAATTCATGTTTAGTCAGCTGACATTTTGAATTTGCTATTCTGTTGAGCAAAAGCTTTGTATTTTATATTCCCAGTATACATCATATTTGAATTTCAACTCTATTTTATCAATAAACATATACATGCACCTGAATTCACAATGTTCACAATTACATCTCTTTTGATACCTATATTGAATACCCATCAAAAACCATTTCGTGGTATATGTGTATCAGAATAAAGAAAAATCCAGAAACAGACCTCAAGTGGAAAAATCATGATGTTATGAGGACATCAAGACCTTTGTTTGGTTCAAGGATATTACGTGGTCAAAAACATGAAGATTCCAAGATTGTTACAGCCTTAAAATTGTTAACAAATCAAACAGTTGATGAATTGAATTCAACAAAAGACAGGTATATTTTCCCCAAAATACAATAGCTTATTAACATCAGTGGGAGGAAAGTGTTGAAATCTGATTTTGTAGTTGTATTAGCCAGCAGCTTGCATTAAAAGTTGAAAATTGGTATATCTCCTATACACATTCTATACTTTGAACTGAAACTTTCAAAAGAGTTTGCTCCCTGCAGTCAGGAAACTTTGAAGCCAGGGGATATTATATTACTGTGTATCTTGTTCAGATATAAGCTAATTCTGGTAGCTTCAAAGGACTGAGATATACAATCTACACTTAAACACATAAGGTATTGATGCAGTAAAATCGCTTCCAATGTATTTATTGGACGGAGATATTTTAAAGCATTAATTTCTTCAACAGTTTCATTTGAATGTTGTACACATAGTTCAATATATCTACAACTTTGACAGATTTTGGTTTCTAATCCTCTCTATCAAGCCAAGATCAAACACATTATTACAGAGTGAAGCTTAAGCTTAACACTCAACATTTCACCTTGGTATAGTCGTACCTATAGGAAAGAAAGAAAGAAAGAAAGAAAGAAAGAAAGAAAGAAAGAAAGAAAGAAAAAAGAAAGAAAGAAAAAAAAGAAAGAAAGAAAGAAAGGGAAAGAAAGAAAGAAGTAAAGAAAGAAAGGGAAAGAAAGAAAGAAAGGGAAAGAAAGAAAGATGGAAAGAAAGAAGGAAAGGAAGAAAAGAAAAGAAAGAAAAAAAGAAAGAAATGGAAGGAAAGGAAGAAAAGAAAAGAAAGAGAGAAAGGGAAAGGAAGGAAGGAAGGAAGGAAGGAAGGAAGGAAGGAAGGGAGGAAGGGAAGGACGAAAGGAAAAGAAAGAAAGAAAGAAAGAAAGAAAGAAAGAAAGAAAGAAAGAAAGAAAGAAAGAAAGAAAAAAAGAAAGAAAGAAAGGGAAAGAAAGGAAGAAGGAAAGAAAGAAGGAAAGAAAGAAAGAAAGAAAGGGAAAGAAAGAAAGAAAGAAAGAAGGAAAGGAAGAAAAGAAAAGAAAGAAAAATAGAAAGAAATGGAAAGAAAGATAGAAAGAAGGAAAGAAAGAAAGAAAGAACGAGAGAAAGGGAAAGGAAGGAAGGAAGGAAGGAAGGAAGGAAGGAAGGAAGGAAGGAAGGAAGGAAGGGAGGGAAGGACGAAAGGAAAAGGAAGAAAGAAAGAAGGAAAGAAAGAAAGAAAGGAAGAAAGGAAAGGAAGAAAGGAATATATAGGTGTACAATTAATAATAGCACAGATAATCAATGTTATACATGTATTTTAATTCATTAAATGCTATTTCCGTTCATAAATCACTTTCTACAGTTCTTTCTGAACTTGAACTCTTTTCAAAATGGAGATTCAATTTTGAAAGAACTTACCTGATCAAAAGTTCCTCCCCTCGTACCGAAAGGGGATAAACTGTCTCCCCCCGTGGGCTGAGTTCAGGATATGTTACCTGTGCTACCTGTAGCATCTTCATAGGTAATACATCCTTTAGGGCTTTGTCCAGGTAAACATTCACTGTTTTAACAGGCCCCATAATTTGAGCTGGGTATGCTTTGTCTAACTTGATTCACCTTTATGTCCAAAGGTGAATGACACCTGAGGTCACTTTATATGATTCACCTCCTCACCAAATGTCAAACTTTAAGATTTACACCAAATTCCTCTCTTAAGATTTTAACAAATCTAAATCCTGGATTTGTAATAAATTGTACACTTGAAATTTGCACCAAATTCAGCCTTCAATATTGACACACATTAAAGTTAGCATCAAGTTTACACCTGAGATTTTTTACCAAATTCCTCACTTAAGGTTTGCAACATCCATAAAAAAAAAACAAAAAAATCCAGTGTTTTGCATTAACGCCACAGTCACTAATTACTTCTTGGGTAAGGTAAGGTGCATGAACACTTGGTATAGATATAAAACAACAGGTACACACCTGTAAAATATCCTTAATTACAGGTACAGTGTATGACCTGTAAACTGTCTGATTGGTAAAGTAAATGGGAGCTAGAGATACATATCTCCAGTAATCACTTATCACAAACTAGCAATACTGCATGTGAAACGGAAAGTGGGCCCATAAAACATTGTAACAAAACCCCAATGTCTTCAAAATCTCAAGCTGTTTCAGAAATAAGAATAAATCGTGTTACTAATCTTCAATGTAATCTTACTTTGTAAGTGCTAACACTCGAACACTTGCACAAATGTGTAAACAAAAGACATTGCTTTATAAGCCCGCTGTATTATATCAATAGTAAATCTCTGCTGAATTGTGAGACTAGGTCAGAATGTTACTTCTCACAGACCAGTATATTAAGCAGAAACTTAAACTCTTATCTCTAGTACACAAAACAAATGCACTTTAGATTAGAGGATTTAATCAGAAATTAAATATTGATATTCTATTCCCATGTGTGACTTATGTTACATGCCAACAAACTCAGAGAAGACATGTTTACATTCAGTGGAAATTGATTACACAGTGATATCGTAAAGCTGCAGTTGGATAGACCCAAAGGGTCTGTAAACCTATTGAAATGATTTGTCCCTGTTACTAAAACTTGATCCAGATATAGTCATATCAAAGTCATTCTTAAAAAGAAAACATTTTTTAACCTGTATTAATTATGCTCCTGTAAACATCAATGTCAAATATTTCTTTTTTTCTTCACATCAATACAAAACAAAATGATCATTTTGCAAAGAAAAAACTTCAACTTGTATTGAAAAAGTTCCTATAAACTATGTTGTCTAATATGTCATTTTTGTTAAGATTTTTGAAAATCATCCTCGATAGCAGAGAGTAGCATTTAAATGTGTCTGAAGTAATTTAACCTTTTAAAATTATTACCAATTGCAGATCTTAATTCATCGTTACTTGAGAAAACTTTTTCTAATTTGGAAAAATTGCTGAAGCATGCTATTTTTTTTATGTCAAAACCTGTTTGTAGAGATCAGCGAAGGAAGAATTACAATGAACTCTGTTAAAGTAGACAAAGAATCATTGTGAGTGCTGTTTAATTTTCAATAACATCCAAAAAAGGTTTTTTTTTTCAAGAAACTTCAGAAAAAAAAATTAAAAATTTGGATCACAACTTCTTCAGAAGTACCAGATATGTTTCTTTAAATCATTCTCATTTGTGTGTAAGCAAATCACTTATAAGTCTGCAACCAATCATTTTTTTTTTATTACACATGTAGGTATAGAAGTTATAAGAAATGTTAAATGGGGGAAAAATTTCAATGGAATGTACATACAGAAGATGAGACAATCCATTTGATGACACCTCTACTCCTTCAGTATATTACACCACAGACATATCTTATTTTCAGAGATGTATATATTTACAAGCCATATGTTTCTCCTATAATAAGTCGAAGAGACCAACACCTAAAATGTGACTCAAAGCAGGGACGTGTGAACTTATTACAACTGGGTAATGCTATAATCATACTAGGCTTTTCTACCCAGACTGCAACAGATGCCTCAAGATGATATTATAAGGCATGGGCTTATCACTGGATATATGCAGTAAATTGAAAAGGTATCTTAAATTCAAAATGTGATCCTGCAGAACACATTTTAGAAAAGAAGTTTGATTTCTTTTCTTAACACTTTTGACAATTAAGATATTTTCTGAAATTATGGTAAACTTTATAAGACTTTCACTTTACAAAAGTTAAAAACAAATGGACAAAATAGAAATATTTCTATGAGTTTCCTATACCATAAACAGTGTCACTTCATGAAGAGACCATTTGTCATACAGAGATATCTTTATCTGGATGAATTATGGTAGATATAGAAGTCAGTAGTTACATTTTAGTTAATTACGGTAATAATAAACTGTATGATTACTTAAGGAACAATGGTAAAACATTGTTCATAATTTTCCACTAAACTGAATTTGAGAGGTTATATCAGTATTAAGTATACATGTACCATGACTTTTTCTGCGTCAGTCTAGACACACCGTTTCAGTATTTATCCAACAATAAACCCATGCCTGTTAATAAGCCCACCCCCTGTCTGTGAGTCAGATCAATGTGTTTGTCACATATGGGTTTATTGCAGAGGTAATGAGGTAGAATATGATTTTTCTCTTTTGATTAACAAATACAAATGTATGAATAAAATACTAAAATATCATTCTCAGATGAAATAAATTGACTTTGAAGATTAATACAGCTATGAATTTAAATCACAAAATTTATGACAGTTGACAACTGAGATATTCAAAGTTCTACAATGAAGCAAAATTGAAGTGAAAATTGATAGCTGATATGAAAATGTGAACATTAAATAAATTCAAAGCAAAAATTGATGATAACTGAGTGTTCAAGTATCAAAGTTCAACCATGGAATAAATCTCCAAAGTTATGATAGATACATGTACCGTAGTCCTGCTGATCAAAGTCCCAACGACGAATACAAAGTAAACGTGAGAACTCTTTTGTCAATGTTACACACAAATATATATACAGAGCATTATGCACTATTCAGCTGTATATTCAGTCCAGTTAACTTGGATGAAAAATGCAAAGAAATTGATAAAATCAAGGTAAACATGACGTGTATTGATTGTAACATATAATTTAGGCTGATTTTACTTGAATAAAAGTTCAAGTTCTCTATAATTGATTTAGACAAATTAATAACCAATCATAGAAAACTTAGCAAGAAGACATTTATAAAAATCAATGGTTATAACAAAAAACCTACCTACCTTCATCCTGTTTGTTAACTAGTTAAGTTTACCAAGCCCAGAGCAATACACAGCATAATACTGGTAAGGTACTGTGGATTCTCACCTGTATAACACCTACCTCATGTAACTTAACTTGTACAAACATTAGCTATTTCCAATTCCATCGCGAGATTTCACATTTGATAGGTCAGTAAAGTACATATAAAATTCTAATGAGTATACAAACTTTTGTGTTTGAGGTTAGTTGTAACAGTAATGTTAAGTATTGATTCCTGTGGGTAAGTAATCTCTTTTCAACCAGAACTCTTCTACACATGTATGTTTATCCCTCTCAATATTGTCAGTCATTTCAATATTGTCAATCAATTTCTAGCCCCTTTTGTGTCAAGTTTTCACGCGTATGAAGACCGCATACAAAAACATATTCACTTTTGTACTATCTGTTTCCATAACAGAACTGATAATCTTCTCAACTCCATGGTGGGTATACCCTTTGAAATAATAAAGAGCTACCTCTGTATGGCCTATTCTAAACCCAAGTTAACTGTTTAAACAATAAATTTCACTTTAAAATTTCTAGCACAACTTTTGATAAAAACCAAAACATTACATGAAAATATTTACCTGTATCGTCCATCATTTTGTATAATGTAATCCTGAATATATTTCTCTTCATGAATGATAACAGATCGGTTGACACCTCGACAAACTCGAAACCAATCAATTGGTTCTATCGACAATTATAAAAGGGCTACAGACCATATGAACTACGTACGGCGTGATATTTTGTTACAAAGGACAATAAACTATTGTTGTAATGTGCATTATTCGGAGAATATATATTCATTGGTTCACATGTTATAACAAAAATTGATTATGCAAATTCCTTGAAGCGTATTTTTATTCGTGGTGGACCTAACACCCAATGTGTAGTTACGATAAACCTCATACAATGCTTCCATCAGTCCAAGCCTTTAATGCGACAATAAAATAATGCTGATTTGTATTTATTGAAAAATATTTCACTGCCAAGAAAAACAAGAAAAAAAAAGCTTAAAGTGTGTGGTACCTTGTTTACACTGATTGTAAACGATAGAAAAACATGATACGATATCACAGGGACATAGAGTTTAAACGTAAGTCACCTGTAAGCTTGAAACAACACAAAACAGATTTTCAAAGGGCCCTTTAAATAAAGCTACAGGTGTAATTGTAAATTGTGATTTGTTTACTCCACAGGAAAATATATAGTTGATTTAGTTTGTACTCAGATCTTGTCATACATCTTTTACTATATATATATATACCAACAAATACTGATGTAAAGGTGCTGTGAAATCAGGTGTACAAGATTTCCTTTAGAATAAAATTAAACACTGATCATGAGGCTTTCATAAATCTACAGTGTCATGACTAGTGAATTTTCAAAATCTATTAAAAAAAAATCATGTTAGTAAGCGTGGAAAAATGTTTCAAATTCTCTGACATGCTCCCTACAGTAACTGGGAAATAATGAAATTTTAAACCCCCAGTAGCAGCAGTGAGGGGAAAAGTAGGTTTTGGACTAATGGAGCACAAATGAAACAAAATTGTATTTTTTATTCAAATTTGGTAAATTGTGTGTTTTAAATCTTAAAAAGTACAGTTAAAGTCTCAACGTAATATATGATATAATCTAACACTGATATTTACGCTATAATAGATTTTTGTTCAGGTCTATTTGGTCTGCACCAAAGCTAGATTGTGTCTGTGTGTAAACACATGTGCTTAATTCATTTCCAGCTGTGCAATTTTTAATATTTAGTCAGAATGTATATTGGTATCAAAATATTGTTATAGAAAATTCTTGGTCATTTCAGCTCTCATTGTTTACCAGTATACATATCTAACCTGATATTTTCTTCAATGAATTCCTGGACAAACCATGGAATTTCATCCACTGAGTCAAACTGATTGGCATAGAACCAGGGTACAACATCATTGACCTCAGCCTCTGCATCTTCCAAGCTGCTTCCTCTTTCATCATCCTCCACTTCCTCCTCTACATCCTCCCATACTCCTCTGTTCACCTCCTCCAGGTCCTCCTGTATGTGGTCTTCCTGTATGTGTTTGTTGACAAGGCATTGACAGAACAGATGAGATGGACCAACATTCGACGGCATATTCAAACGGCTCAGATAGACTTCAGCTGATTTTTGGTCTTTCACAATTCAGGAGAGGCACATCCAGAAAAAGTGCTTTTTCTCCAATAGTTTGTTATCCTTGTTGTACATATCTCACATATTTGAAATGGTTGTAATTTTGTATGTTGTTGGCAGTCACAAGTCACTAAATACTTTACACAATATATCTCCTTATCTAATTGTTAATTTGTTTAATATAAACAATCTGTTTCATGACAAAATATTGTACATGATAGGATGTACTTAATATAAGTAAAAAAGTTCCGCAGTTGATCAAACAATTTCCATCACAGAAAATCAAATCATTTCTGTTACAGAAAATCAAACATGTTACCAATAATGAACGGAAAATCAAGCAGTTCTCAATCCGTAAAATAGAAATCCTCTGTATATCCCCATATCGCCATAAGGAGTGTAACTGTAAACAACATCTGACTTACTGAGTCTTTACTAATAGGTATACAGAGAGTATTAAACAGTATTTATGGATCATTAAAGTCAATACAGTGTTATGTAGGAATACAAAGATTTGACCAGAAGCTGAATCGGTGAATAACATGTTTAAATACTGGTTAATCCCTCATTCATTTGTTCTCTGGTCAAGAACGATTTATTTAACCTGTTATTAGGGTTCATACAACTGGACAGTGTCCAAAATCAGAAGGATTGAAATTAAAGGTAAACTCAGATATAGTTCTGGTTATAAAAAGTGTATCATTTATAATTATGAATTTCATTTATTTCAATACAAAACAAGCTATCAGCTAATAGTAATAATCACTATGTGTTGTTCACACAGATGTAAGCATGTGAAAAGTTTTACTGTGGAAGAAACTAGAGTACCTCTGGAAATCTCATTAGTTTGGTGACCAGATACCTTTTTACATATGTTGACATATGTGGAATCAAACCCCGGATGTCCAGGTGAAACACGAGTGTGTTACCACTACACCATCAGAACACTAAATCTGAGAGTGAATGAATTGAAAGGATTTATTGAACAGGGCATCACATTTTCTCCCTTTTTCTGAAGATATCAACACCTCTAGGGGCTGTAAAAGATTAAGTGGAGGGGAAGGAGTGGAGGAGAAGGAGTGGGGGAAAACATTAGAGGGAAAGGAGTGGAGGGGGATGGAGTGGAGGGGAAGGAGTGAGGGAAAACATTAGAGGGGAAGGAGTATAGGGGGAGGAGTGGAGGGGGAAGGAGTGGAGGCGAAGGAGTGAAGGGGAAAGAGTGGAGGGGGAAGGAGTGAAGGGGAAGGAGTGGAGGAGGAAGGAGTGGAGGGGGAGGAGTAAGGGAAAAAATTAGAGGGGAAGGAGTGAGGGAAAACATTAGAGGGGAAGGAGTGGAGGAGAAGGAGTAAGGGAAAACATTAGAGGGGAAGGAGTGGAGGGAGAGGAGTGGAGGGGAAGGAGTGGAGGGGAAGGAGTAAGGGAAAACATTAGAGGGGAAGGAGTGGAGGGGGAGGAGTGGAAGGGAAGGAGTGGAGGGGAGGAGTGGAAGGGAAGGAGTAGAGGGGGAAGGAGTGAAGAGGAAGGAGTGGAAGGGAAGGAGTGGAGGTGGAGGAGTGAGGGCAAAGCAGTGGAGGGAAAGGAGTAGAGGGGAAGAAGTGGAGTGGGAGGAGTGGAGGGGGAAGGAGTGGAGGGGAAGGAGTGAGGGAAAGCAGTGGAAGGGAAGGAGTGGAGGGGGAGCAGTGAGCGGGAAGGAGTGGAGGGGAAGGAGTGGAGGGGAAGGAGGAGGAGGGGAGGGGGAGGAGTGGAGGGGAAGGAGTGGAGGGGAAGGAGTGAGGGGGAGGAGTGGAGGGAAAAAAGTGGAAGGGAAGGAGTGGAGGGGAAGGAGTGGAGGGGGAGGAGTGGAGTTGGAGGAGTGGAGGGGGAAGGAGTGAGGGGGAGGAGTGGAGTTAGAAGGAGTGGAGGGGGAATGAGTGGAGGGGAAGGAGTGAGGGGGAGGAGTGGAGGGGAAGGAGTGAGGGGGAAAAAAGTGGAAGGGAAGGAGTGGAGGGGGAGGAGTGGAGTTGGAGGAGTGGAGGGGGAAGGAGTGGAGGGGGAGGAGTGGGGAAGGAGTGAGGGGAAGAGTAGAGGGGAGGAGTGGAGTTGGAAGGAGTGGAGGGGAAGGAGTGAGGGGGAGGAGTGAAGGGGAAGGAGTGAGTGAAAGCAGTAGAGGGGAGGAGTGGAGTTGGAAGGAGTGGAGGGGGAGGAGTGGAGGGGGAAGGAGTGAAGGGGAAGGAGTGAGTGAAAGCAGTAGAGGGGAGGAGTGGAGTTGGAAGGAGTGGAGGGGGAGGAGTGGAGGGGGAAGGAGTGAAGGGGAAGGAGTGAGGGGGAAGGAGTGAAGGGGAAGTTGTGGAAGGGAAGGAGTGGAGGGGGAGGAGTGGAGGGGGAAGGAGTGAAGGGGAAGGAGTGAGTGAAAGCAGTAGAGGGGAGGAGTGTGGAGGAAGGAATAGAAGGAAAACAGTAGAGGGGGAGGAGTGGAGGTGAAGGAATGAGGGAAATCAGTGGAGAGGAAGCAGTCAAGGGGGAGGAGTGAGGGAAAGCAGTAGAGGGGGGAGGAGTGTGGAGGAGGGGAATAGAGGGAAAGCAGTAGAGGGGGAGGTGTGAGGGGAAGGAGTGGAGGGAAAGCAGTGGAGGGGAAGCAGTGGAGGGGGAGGAGTGGAGGGGAAGGAAAGAGGGAAAGCAGTAGAGGGGGGAGTGAGGGGGAAGGAGTGGAGGGGAAGTAGTGAGGGAAAGCAGTAGAGGGGGAGGTGTGAGGGGGAAGCAGTGGAGGGAAAGGAGTGGAGGGGAAGCAGTGGAGAGGAGTGCTGGGGACGGAGTGAGAGGGAGGAGTGAGGGGGAAGAAGTGGAGGGGAAATAGTGAGGGAAAGCAGTAGAGGGGGAGGAGTGAGGGGGAAGCAGTGGAGGGGAAGGAGTGAGGGGGAAGTAGTGAGATGGAGGAGTGAGGGGGAAGGACACTAGTGCACTTTAAACTCTTCATCTAATGCTACATGGACCAAGTGAAACAAAGGGAAGTAACTTAAGACAGATCAGATAAATGTTAATATGAACATTTTGTTAAATTTTAGAAATGAAATCAGTTTTAGAAGAAATATTTGATTATCTTTTGAAAAGGTGCCAAATTATGTATAACAGGTATGACTCAGGTATCACATTTTTTTCAAAGAAAGAAACATATAAAACCTTTTACCTGGTATCTTAAAACATCATTCACAATAAAACACAACTTTATGGATATCCTGAAAGACTCCACTAAATAATATACCAATGTATTACTTTAGTAAATTGACCTTAAAACCTGGTATCACTAATGAACTTAATGGGTCACATTCTTGAATTATACCGGATTCATCTTAAAAAATGTCTATTACATAAAAAGTAATTAACAAGTGGCTCCTATTAAGGTACGTAGTGCAGTGAAAATGCACCCTTATTTTCTACCTTGGTGGCAGAGATTTAATTCCTGAATTTGGATATGAAAAGGCATGATGTCATCTGCCTAATCACGTAACAGTTCCCTGGGTACTCCAGTTTCCTCCCACAGTAAGACCCCTTGCATCATCCTATCCGGGCCAACAACCATGGTCAGTATGAGATGATATAATCACCTATATTGCTCACCTGGAAACATTGATTCCTCTTGGGGCCAGGTGAGCTAGAAATGCTTTTTTGATATAAATTAACATTTCACAAGCATAATATATATACCTGTATCTATGATGTGTCTATTGACCTTTCTCAAATCCTTTTCATCCCATCATGCACCATATTTTATGGGCCCACTATGTTTGATAAATCAAATTTTCCATAACAGGCTACAAGAGCATTTATTTGATTTGATAAGACATTAATAAAATCTTGTCTAGTAAACACATGGACAGTAATTTAGTGAAGCTAATATTAACGTAAATGAATCGAACGTTTTAACTGAAAGTGAGATTGAAATGATAAAAAGAGATATTAATAATATCCTCAAATATTATTTTATGACGCAAAAAGCTTTATATTGACTGTGAAATAAATTCCTAATATAGATATACAGTATATATTTCAAACCGATCGTTATGTGTGATACACTTGCGTAAATTACTATTACAAGGCAGACATTTAAACCCATTACACATTGATCCATTACTCCAATTAAAATCCACTAATTCACAACTGACAATAAAACACATATTTTGGTATGGTTTTTTGTCCTATATATCATATGATATGTAATTTTACATGAATGTAAATGACTGGTACACATTTTTCCCCCTTGACATTTGGCCAGCTATTACCTTTAATACATTGAGCTAGTTCACTTCATTTACTGCTACTTTGGAATCTAACCTGACTTGTGTCCTAATACACGTAATCAATCCCATGTCTTGTAATAAGCCCACCCTTATAAACATATACTACTGTTCTGAAATACTAACAAATATCACTTCAATGTTCTGTGATAAGCCTACTTGATCACTTGAACTTATTGCAAAATCCCTATAAAATCTCCATGGTTTCCTACATTTGTGCCCAAAGCCTCTTTAAACAAGCTGAGTTTAACAGCTTTCAGCAAAGCATGTTATTTCTTTTACACCTGATCTGCAGGAGGTATGAAATATCAATTTAGCAAAAGTTGGACAAGTTCTATTCATGTACTCATTGAATGTTGTTCATTATAAGCATGTGAGGCTTAAAATTGTCCAATTATTTATAAAGTACTACATAAATAAATTGATAAAGAAATGTGGATAAATGAATAAACTTTGGTACTATAAACATAAAAAGACTTTAAATAAAAAACCAGAAGTATGATGTATTGGAAAGAAAACATCTGGAGTACAGAGTTCCATACCTGTACCACCAGCTTAATTATGTTCCAACAGGTATGCCTTCTTAAGGGCCTACTTTAAGCTGACAAACTTTTGAAAATCATTCTTGTCTAATTGTTTGAAGAATCATTAAGTCAAGCAAAAAACAGCCCATTTCCATATAGGTACGTCTCTCATAGTCAGTTAAGGCATGGAGTGTACCAAGAACATTTACTTAGTGTCTACCCAGTTCTATTGATTAACTTTCTCAGTCAAATATTGACCATTTATTGGCAATGACAGTTAGTCCCACAGACACACTACTCTAATTTTGAAAAATATCTATGAATGAAAAATTACATATACCTAGTTCTAAAATACAGACCTAGGTTGGGGGGGACTGTATATTTCACAAGTTAGGTTCATCTTAGGCTAGGGAAGGTTTCTGCAAAATTTCACTGAAATCAGATCAGGGGTTTTTGAGAAGTTGAAAGTGTTAAATTGTTTACTGAGGCACAATACCATATGAAGGGTATTAGAAAAGGTGACCTTAAAATGCCATGAATACTCTTGTTTCAACAACTGATATTCTCAAACGTCAGTTTCCACAGTGCATCTATTTTGCAATAAGTTCAGGGACCAATTTAAAATCACTAATTCATGTAAACTTTGGCTTATTTCATGGTGTGGCTTATTTGCTTATTTACCTAGCCTTGGCTTATTGCTGTGTCAATGCAATGGTACAAAGATACACCTGCATTCTGGGCAGAAAATTACAACATTTATCTCATGATATGGGCCATGCCTGGTAATAAGCCAACCCAAATCGGTTTCAGTTGTGTGCAAATTTTGTTTTACTATCCTGTAATGTATAAAGGCTGACTTTAAGTCAGAGATAATTTATTAATCCCTTATATGGTATTAAAAATACAATATGTATCATGATACATTTGCAAAATGCTTTATTGTCAGGGATATTTGGTTTTTAGGAAAAAGATTGAAGGAGAGGAAATCAAATAGGAAAGAAAGTACGAAAGAAAAAAGAACAATAAGAATAAAATGAAGAAAAAGAGGGAAAGTAAAAAGGAGAAATAAGATAAGGAAAAAGGAAAGAATAAATGAGATATTTCCTATATTATACGCAGCAGAGAGACCTATAGTGCTATCAGCTTGTTAGAGACATAAAAAATGACCACTTTTATAACTAATCAATAATTGTACACATTAAATTGAACCCAGCAGAATCAGGAATTTTTGTACTAGAAATGAGAATTAATGCTTCTATATGCTAGAAAAATGAACATAAACTATTGTAGATATCAACAATATTCTTTAAAAAACACCCGATATTTTAGTTTCAGGCACAGTACAGCAGACTAGTGATACTTACACATCCTCAAAAGCACAAAGAGGAGATGAATCAACAAGAGAGACAATACTCAGTTTGGCTTCCACTCGACGGAAACTCCGCGGTCGTGACAAAGAACCACACCATACTTTCTGATTATACAAACTAGAAGCCATAACAGAGCTTTCACAGTAAGAAATCCACCAGCATTATGGCGCAGCTTTCTCTGTTGTGGTTTGCTCAAAATTTAATCAATTTGTTCACATGGTGTCATAATATTACAACACAAATATACAATGTATATACACTAATACCAATGTATATACACTACAAAATTATGTTGGACATCCTATGAATAATTTCTGTTTGTATTGTCTTTCTTTAAATAGTTACTCTCAATATATCTTTCTCAAGACAGCAGGAATAAAGGAAAAATTACAATCAATTCTAGACTGTATCGACTACCTTTACAATTGCTGTTTTTCCGGCTCCTTTAAAACCATACAATTAAGTGGATTTCTATGGACAAATAATGTCTACCCCAGTTTTTTTGTTTTGTTTTTGTTTTTTTTAGAAAGAGATCAATACTAAGATGAAATTACACATTACCAACACCCAAATGGTGACCTACTCAATGTTAATTAAAAAGGTAGAATTACTCATCGTCATTTTAGTCATTGATAATAGAATTACCCAGAACATTGAAGACAATACCAAGACATATTGGTTATTAGATCAATTATACGTACCGTTATATTCTGAAATGGACATCTTTGGTTTCTTTGTATAAACATCCGCTCAGCAATTAACAGTTATGTGTTGTGTTATTTGAGTACCACTTTGTAACGATGAGTATGTTTCTAGAGTCTGGAATACTCAAACCACTTAATCACTGTCTAACAACACAAGTAATTATCTTGTAGTTTTAAACAAGGGCGAAAGTTTATCACTAGTATGTTTTGTTCACAGAGTACTTCGTGGAAAGAGAGAAAATTGAACAACTTCTTATTCCAATCTGTTAAGTCTGTATAATGTAATATAATGATTTTTCCACAGTTTGAAAGAGCTACATAGAATCCACGGCAAGAATTTTAACAAATGCTTCAGTTTTCTTGTGGAATAAAAATAATTATCGAAAGCACTACTTGAAAAGTTGATCCTCAGAGTTTGAGGCGAACCAAAGAGCTGTCATGCACAATAGCTAAAAACTAAGCTTGTGTAGCTAGCTGATGATATATATGTGTGGATCAAGTGTGCCGAGAACTATTACACGTCATTGTAAATTGGTTGGTCACCATACGCAGGGTTGGTATCGCACTTCTGTCAGTGTACCACATGTCTATATCACTGTTTTGACAGCGTCCACAAGGTGATATCACCAATCTGACAGATAATTAATACACAGCCCCCATCAAGCTGATTAATATATAATCAAAAACAGATAACAAACACTGATTTAAATTCAAAAGACACAACAGACGTCCGATAAGTTTTGTATGTCTGAACAATTCAAAGGTATGCTGCTGTCCCTAGGTGTGTTTAAACCATCCAAAGTTACGCTACCATGGCAGATTAATTTGGGATTAATGTACACTGAACACTTTTATCTCCGAAACCTCCAGAGATCAACAGACCTGATAAGATTTCCTTCTGACTAGTCGTTAAAATAACATTAATAAATTCATCATGTCCAGATTGATTGGTGATTGATCTGTGTGCTGTGTTGATCTGCAGGGTTCATACAGATCAAGTATTAAAAACCCTGGGCTGATTCAGTGCACAAAGACGACTTTAACTATTTCAATATTTTAAAGATCGACCTAGATTTAAATTCTACCTGGTAGTACTATCTGACACAGGATAAAAGGACACACACATATATAAATATATTACACACAGTGTTCAATATATTTGCTAAAGGCTTTTATCTAATAGCACCACCTACAATATGTAGCAGTATACAGAGGGAGCTTGAGGGACAGTGAGGTGTGGCATAGAGGGTTGATATGGAGAGAAATCACAGATCTAGAGGGAGCTTGAGGGACAGTGAGGTGTGGCATAGAGGGTTAATATGGAGAGAAATCACAGATATAGAGGGAGATTGAGGGACAGTGAGGTGTGGCATAGAGGGTTAATATGGAGAGAAATCACAGATCTAGAGGGAGCTTGAGGGACAGTGAGGTGTGGCATAGAGGGTTGATATGGAGAGAAATCACAGATCTAGAGGGAGATTGAGGGACAGTGAGGTGTGGCATAGAGGGTTAATATGGAGAGAAATCACAGATCTAGAGGGAGCTTGAGGGACAGTGAGGTGTGGCATAGAGGGTTGATATGGAGAGAAATCACAGATCTAGAGGGAGATTGAGGGACAGTGAGGTGTGGCATAGAGGGTTAATATGGAGAGAAATCACAAATCAAGAAGGAGCTTGAGGGACAGTGAGGTGTGGCATAGAAGGTTGATATGGAGAGAAATCACAGATATAGAGGGAGCTTGAGGGACAGTGAGGTGTGGCATAGAGGGTTGATATGGAGAGAAATCACAGATCTAGAGGGAGATTGAGGGACAGTGAGGTGTGGTATAGAGTGTTAATATGGAGAGAAATCACAGATCTAGAGGGAGCTTGAGGGACAGTGAGGTGTAGCATAGAGGGTTAATATGGAGAGAAATCACAAATCAAGAAGGAGCTTGAGGGACAGTGAGGTGTGGCATAGAAGGTTGATATGGAGAGAAATCACAGATATAGAGGGAGCTTGAGGGACAGTGAGGTGTGGTATAGAGTGTTAATATGGAGAGAAATCACGGATCTAGAGGGAGATTGAGGGACAGTGAGGTGTGGCATAGAGGGTTGATATGGAGAGAAATCACAGATCTAGAGGGAGCTTGAGGGACTGTGAGGTGTGGCATAGAGGGTTGATATGGAGAGAAATCACAGATCTAGAGGGAGATTGAGGGACAGTGAGGTGTGGCATAGAGGGTAAATATGGAGAGAAATCACAGATCTAGAGGGAGCTTGAGGGACAGTGAGGTGTGGCATAGAGGGTTGATATGGAGAGAAATCACAGATCTAGAGGGAGCTTGAGGGACAGTGAGGTGTGGCATAGAGGGTTAATATGAAGAGAATGTACAGATCTAGAGGGAGCTTGAGAAACCTTTGATCATCATGTGAGAGTGGGAAGTGTGTGTGGTAGGTCATGGGTAAGAAAAATGAGATGAAAAAGAGTTTGGCTACAGGTAACAGAGAAAAAAGATAAATTATCAGGAATACAAGACAGAAGCAGGAAAACTTGATGGGTGTAGATAGACAAGGGAGACCCACATTACTGAAACAGTCCATGCTTGTGTTTGAGACACCAACAGGCAGCATAGATTATATAGTATGGGAGTGATGATGTGCACACTGGATATCACAAACAAATCAAGACACAAAATCTCCTTCTGTTGGCAGTTACAGTACACATGAATGCCAAAGTACTGTGCACACTTCATAACATACCAGTTGACATTTATATGGCCATAAATGCCACTGAATGCAGTTCGACAATATAATGATAATAATGCCGCAATGATCACATTCTGAGTGACATCATTGGTGCTCTCTGTTTCAGAAGTATAGGGCAAAGTACTCATTGTGAAAAGATGAGCAACATTTTCTTTTTCTCTCAAACTCATAATCTAAATACCAGTGTATGAGCTATAAGTCTACCTCCATCCCAAATAAGGAATGAACTTCAGTGTTTTTGCAATCATTGACATCACCAAGGATCATTATAGATCTTCAGTGACATCACTGTCAGTTTCAGTATTGTTCAATACTGGGCAACATACCATTCACATTTACATAACCACAGTCTGACGCACCAATCAGCACATCAACCACTAATATAACTCCCAATAAGCCATATATAGCCACTTCATTGACAAAAAGCTCAATAATACAATGTGTGAATGATTATCATACATAAGACTTTTAGATCAATGACATGAGAATTTAAACAACAATCATTTCAACAACAGTAAACTGTAAATACACATGGAAATTACAATTAGGACAATAATCATTTTTATGTGAATCTTTGCACTTAGAGAAGTGGAAGAATTGGGGTAGCTGAAACCCAAGTCAGAATAATTGTCTGCATATTAACAAATCAAATGAATGTCAAATGATTTTTTGATTCATGAAATGTTTCAATATATGTACAGAACTGAAAATAAAGCCTCCAAGAGAGATACAATCATGTATATTTTTGGCATCAACTTCACACATTTTGACAGGAAGCCAACATAAGCATTAAAAGGTACCTTCTGTGAATGAACAATAATGCCTTGAAGCCATGCATTTGTCTGACTTACTTCCATGAGGGAAATAGACATGTACAAGTATATACATAGAAAACCCTGTGTAATGAAATATACAAACAGACAAAGTATCTTAACATCTACAACTTTCCTTTAGTATTATATTTCAGGATTTCTTGGTATGAAATGGCTGAAATAGTAATCTGACCAACTTTGACCACACCCACTCCAACCCAAGAAGGTGGAGGGTGAGGTGATAAAGTGTATTGTGAGGTAGTTTGTGAGAATGAGGACGTGGTGGATGGTGAGGCTGAGGTGATGGAGTGGATGGTGAGGTAGTTTGTGAGAATGAGGATGTGGTTGATGGTGAGGCTGAGGTGATGAAGTGGATTGTGAGGTTGTTTGTGAGAATGAGGATGTGGTGGATGGTGAGGCTGGGTGATAAAGTGTATTGTGAGGTAGTTTGTGAGAATGAGGACGTGGTGGATGGTGAGGCTGAGGTGATGGAGTGGATGGTGAGGTAGTTTGTGAGAATGAGGATGTGGTTGATGGTGAGGCTGGGTGATGAAGTGGATTGTGAGGTTGTTTGTGAGAATGAGGATGTGGTGGATGGTGAGGCTGAGGTGATGGAGTGAATTGTGAGGTAGTTTGTGAGAATGAGGATGTGGTGGATGGTGAGGCTGAGGTGATGGAGTGGATTGTGAGGTAGTTTGTGAGGATATATTGGATGGTGAGGCTGAGGTAATGGAGTGGATTGTGAGGTAGTTTGTGAGAATGAGGATGTGGTGGATGGTGAGGCTGAGGTGATGAAGTGGATTGTGAGGTAGTCTGTTAGAATGAGGATGTGGTGGATGGTGATGCTGAGGATAAGGTAGATGAGGTAGATTGTGAGGTGGAGAGTGAGGTCATGGATGACATGGAGGGTAAGGTGGAAGGTGATGTGGATGATGAGGTGAATGGTGAGGTACAATGTTTCTTCTAAAGTGATCAACACTTTTTAATATGAACAAATGCTTGAACACATGAAGAAACTAAATCATAAAGCACAGCAGATTAACTATCAGGGGAAGGGACATAACTCTTACAGATAAAATGTATAACCCTCGGTTCACCATCAACATCAATAATAAAAGTCATCTCATATAACATTCTCCACAGAACTACCATTATTATTATAATGACATTCTTAACGGCCCGTCAACACATAAAAGATCATTAGGATCATCAACCGGTGGAAGACACAGCGATCCAAAAAGGAAATAACATCAAACAAACTAAAAGGTAAAAGACAAATGCTAAAACTTTTAAATGGTTATATTTTATATTGTATTTTAGCCCTCATTTACCATCAACAGAATGTCATCGGGAAAAAAATGTTTTTTACACACAAAAAAAAATGAAGGACTGTTTTGCCTAAATTTTAGCTAAAGGGGGAAACTTATATTGTCAAACTAGTAGGCTCTTAAATGTTCCATATAAAGATTATTATATGAAAGTAAATTTCGCTTCATTCATATACCCATAGAACGATGTTGGATGTTTTGTTTGTTTGAATTTTATTTATTTCCTTTATTCATTTATTAACACTAAACAGAATAAAATATCAAAAAAAGGTCTTCAAAAACCCATTCCTAATTTATAAAAAAATCCAGGAGTCATCTCCCTTCTTCCATTTTTTAAGTCAAATAAAGAGTCTTGTAAAAAGTAAAATAAATTATCACCTAAATATGACAAAGTTCACATGTGTATACCTTTCTTACTCTATGTTGGATGAAACGATTCAATTTCAATTTTAATACATTTAACGATTTGGTTACTTATAATGATTACATGTAATATACATTTTTTTGTAATATGCAAAAACATTCTTATCATTTTTAACTATTGCTATAAAATCTATTCAGGTTGCACAATATACATTATCATAGCAACAATGTTTCAATTTTCTGTTCAAACACTATTACAATTATCTTATTTTGCACACATTTTAAAAGCATTAAAACACTATAATTATGCAGTAGCTGATAAATGAGAGATGGTGGAGACCCAGAACCAACATTGTTAAAGAGGGGTTTTGTTTCCTCTATCAGTAAAATCAACAGTAACACACTGTGTATACTGTAACATTTCCTATAGACAATGTTTAAAAGTTTAAAATATGTGTATAATAGAGTATGTTCACAGCTTTATGAGGAAATGGGTAATTTTTTTACCAATTTCAGTATACAATGTGCATGTACCTTACATGCTAATATAACACCACATTACTATATAAGAGATGGAGGGGATAGTTATCAAATTGTTCAAGTGTGTTTAAGGAAATTTTATTATTTTCACAATATGTTAAAATCAAATATCCTTGCAAATATTTTTTCATAGGATGCAATGGGAAAATTTCATACCACAGTTTGTGAAACGTTCAAATCCTGTTATACAGGTGAATGCTAATTGATGCATTTTGCATATCTATACATCAAAAAAAGGCACAGAGCTACCACAGTCTATCATTCGATCAATTATCCTCTGTCAATCTTTATAAAATGGACAAAGGGCCATAAGTCTATCAATCATTAGTATCAAAAATGGACAAAGGGCCATAAGTCAATCAATCATTAGTATCAAAAATGGACAAAGGGCCATAACTCTATCAATCATTAGTATCAAAAATGGACAAAGGGCCATAACTCTATCAATCATTAGTATCAAAAATGGACAAAGGGCCATAACTCTATCAATCATTAGTATCAAAAATGGACAAAGGGCCATAACTCTATCAATCATTAGTATCAAAAATGGACAAAGGGCCATAAGTCTGTATTTAACAGTAACAGATGCTTTGACTTTTCTAGGAGGGTGTATACCCAGACATGCAACGTTTGTACATGTTTGTGACAGTGCACTAACTTAAAGACAGATCGTAAACATATGAACTGGTCACAGTTCCAGTAGTGGACTTCAATTATATACATGTTCATCAGAATTCATTAAAATTTAATACTATTCATCAAGATAATATGCTTAAGATAACATAAATGCAACTTTCATCAAAATTATATGCACATTTAGCAACATAATGTGTATGTTTGTCATGATAATGTGCATGTTTGTCATGATAATGTGCATGTTTGTCATGATAATGTGCATGTTTGTCATGATAATTTGCACATTTAGCAACATAATGTGCATATTTGTCATGATAATGTGCATGTTTGTCATGATAAAGTGCACATTTAGCAACATAATGTGTATGTTTGTCATGATAATGTGCATGTTTGTCATGATAATGTGCATGTTTGTCATGATAATGTGCATGTTTGTCATGATAAAGTGCACATTTAGCAACATAATGTGTATGTTTGTCATGATAATGTGCATGTTTGTCATGATAATGTGCATGTTTGTCATGATAATGTGCATGTTTGTCATGATAATGTGTATGTTTGTCATGATAATGTGCATGTTTGTCATATGTCATATTAATGTGCACATTTAGCAACATAATGTGCATGTTTGTCATGATAATGTGCATGTTTGTCATGATAATGTGCACATTTAGCAACATAATGTGCATATTTGTCATGATAATGTGCATGTTTGTCATGATAATGTGCACATTTAGCAACATAATGTGCATGTTTGTCATGATAATGTGCATGTTTGTCATGATAATGTGCATGTTTGTCATGATAATGTGCATGTTTGTCATGATAATGTGCACATTTAGCAACATAATGTGCATGTTTGTCATGATAATGTGCATGTTTGTCATGATAATGTGCATGTTTGTCATGATTATGTGCACATTTAGCAACATAATGTGCATGTTTGTCATGATAATGTGTATGTTTGTCATGATAATGTGCATGTTTGTCATGATAATGTGCATGTTTGTCATGATAATGTGCATGTTTGTCATGATAATGTGCATGTTTGTCATGATAATGTGCATGTTTGTCATGATAATGTGCATGTTTGTCATGATAATGTGCACATTTAGCAACATAATGTGCATGTTTGTCATGATAATGTGCACATTTAGCAACATAATGTGCATGTTTGTCATGATAATGTGCATGTTTGTCATGATAATGTGCATGTTTGTCATGATAATGTGCATGTTTGTCATGATAATGTGCACATTTAGCAACATAATGTGCATGTTTGTCATGATAATGTGCACATTTAGCAACATAATGTGCATGTTTGTCATGATAATGTGCATGTTTGTCATGATAATGTGCACATTTAGCAACATAATGTGCATGTTTGTCATGATAATGTGCACATTTAGCAACATAATGTGCATGTTTGTCATGATAATGTGCACATTTAGCAACATAATGTGCATGTTTGTCATGATAATGTGCATGTTTGTCATGATAATGTGCACATTTAGCAACATAATGTGCATGTTTGTCATGAAAATGTGTATGTTTGTCATGATAATGTGCATGTTTGTCATGATAATGTGCATGTTTGTCATGATAATGTGCATGTTTATCATGATAATGTGCACATTTAGCAACATAATGTGCATGTTTGTCATGATAATGTGCATGTTTGTCATGATAATGTGCACATTTAGCAACATAATGTGCATGTTTGTCATGATAATGTGCATGTTTGTCATGATAATGTGCATGTTTGTCATGATAATGTGCATGTTTGTCATGATAAAGTGCATGTTTGTCATGATAATGTGCACATTTAGCAACATAATGTGCATGTTTGTCATGATAATGTGCATGTTTGTCATGATAATGTGCATGTTTGTCATGATAATGTGCATATTTGTCATGATAATGTGCATATTTGTCAATAATCAAAATGCTATTGGCTAGATCCAATGGCAATACATTTGACATAACGTATATCCGTGCTCGGCATTTGCCCACAGATATACACAGATTGTGTCTGCCAGCTGTCAGACCTTCAGTAATCTAGGCAGACCTCTATACAAACAGGGCTGTCAGGCCTCGCCAACACACAAAGTCATCTTATCAAACATAAATCTTTCTCTAAAATAAAATCTAATTCCAGGAATAAATCTGTTAATACCAAGCAGTTAAAGCGATTTCCATCTCCACCTTTACAGCACTGCAATAAAATGGTACCAAATGTTTATACCTCTGGTACATTTAGCATATGTCTTATAGGGGCAATGACTATATCTAATTCCCTACAAACATGATCTTTGTGTGTATACCAAACTGTACATATAGATATTGTCCAGTGACTCTTGACAATGTCAAACACTGGGTGTTTTGAGGCTTTTGTATGTAAATTCACACCCACTTATGGTATTTTAGGTGTAAACTTGATTTTAAATATACCTACTAACCATATTACATAGGTAAGCATACATTTACATAAGTTACACTACTGAATATATGAGAACTAAAATAATACTTGTATTTACCCCACAATAAGCCAAAAGAGTTCCACACTACCTACACATGCTGGTATGTGTTTTTAGGGAGGCTGAAGAAAGGACTGGTCTGTGATGACCTAGTTGTGCCCTGGGGCAAGTCACTTTACCCTTATTGCTTTGAATGAAATGTGACGGGCCTTCCATATTTGTTCAGTAAAGTAGCAACCAGCTACTACATGAGGCCTAGCAGTCCCTGGCTGTTCACAGGAGCAGTTAACCAAACAAACAAAAAAGTAAGCCAAAATGTGCCAGCAACAAATTTCTCAATGAAAATCAGGTTTATTACAGGACAATGAGATAACATTGTTTTGTAATCTTATTGAACAGCAACAGGTATGGATGGGCTTATTACCAGACATGGACTTATTGCTGAATAGATACAAATTTTAAGTACCATACTTTACACAATTAATCCTATAGGGTCCTGCTATATATGGCTATAAGATATGGTGGCAATACATGTTTTGGCAGTAATAGTGATGCTGTTATAAGTAAGCTTTGTAAAGAAAGACATTACAGGTACCAAGCCAGGTTGTAATTCAGTATATTTAGATATTTCAAAAATGACAAAAATGTTCAAACTTCAAAAAAACATAAATGAATTTACTGTATAATCATATAATTTTTGGGAGATTAATTCCACAAATTCATGTGTCAAAGAAAAGTTATATTAGCAGATTTATTGAGGTGTGTTTATCCATAAACATCACAACATAGCATCACAGAAATAGGATGTTATTGAAAAACCACAAAAATTGACCACCACAAAAATCTATGATTTTACAGTATTACAAAAAATTAATTTATTTCTCATTCCAGCTATATGACCTTCAATATCTTGTCAAAACAAGTCAAACTAACGACAAGGTCAGTAGCACTGTGATGATACCTTAATCAATGTGAAGTTCAAAGGTGAAAAAGGAAACAATCCAGGGAAAATCAAAATATAGGGAATAAGTTGATAAATGGCTAACGAGCAAAAGTCTATGTAGGAAATATTTTAAAATGAAAAAGAAACTAAATGATTTGATGTACTATACTCTTCTTCTTTAAGAGTATTAGTCACCAACAGCTTGAATTTGTTGCTATATGAGTTACTCAAGTGCACCAATTCACTGCCAACATTACCATGATCATGCAAACATTATCAAACCACCTCTTCTCTATCTTATATGATTTTTTCAGCTTTAATTCACAATATGAATATAATTTAAAATGAGCATGCAGCTTTGAATTCACAGCCTGAAAAAATTGAATCTTATTCAGTCAGGTAAAATCACTTTCCTGGTTCATAGAAATTCCTATTTTCTTTAAAGATCGTCACTGTATATTCTTACTAAAACAATTCTATCCAATCTCCTCTTCAGAATGACTATAACCCTCTATTTATCCCTTGTCAGGTCAGGAACTTTCATCTGACATATTGTAGTTTGATTGGCCTACTGTCAGCCAATCAGAACTTGAATTAGAAATGTAGTTTGTGTTGTTGAAGAGGCTTGCATCAAGTTTTATTAATACTCAATAAAAGGTTGTGATTTTGGAGAATGGCATGTTTGTATTGCAGTCCACATGGCTTGAAGAAGACTACATGTATGATACGAAGACGATGACATTGATGACAAACTTTGACCCTAACATCTGGTCTCAATTGACCCTATGATATTTTGGCCCTTAGTGGGTCCTAATTATATAACACAACACAATAAAAGCCCACCTACCTTGATTCAGCAGAGTAACAGCTTGCTGGAGTGTTAGCCATTCTCCCAGAGTAATGCCTCTGCATATTAGCAATGGAAACACTGAAATGGGGCTCGATAGCATTCCAGGTCACACGACTGTTTTGCAGATCATCCATTGCATCGTAATCAGGGATTTCCTGTGTGGCAGAGGGATTACGTAAAATTGATGTCGGTGGCGGGGCAGGACGGACCTCTGTGTAGAGGTCAGGGGTCTTTGTCACAGTACTGGAAGGATGTGTATCTCTGTTACCCATCATTTCCATATAATCCTCATTGTCAAATAAATCTACCCCTTCTGTAATATCTTCGTATATCCCTAAATCCTCATCTTCTATCATTTGATTACCTTGACTTTTCATTACTGGTTGCTTTTGTTGATGGTGTAGTGTCTTTGGTTTTTTGTCACGTCTTCTTTTTGGCTGCAAAGTTTTGGACCCAACTCCTGTTGGTACAGCCTGCTTGGATTCACTTCCTATTGGTACAACCTGTTTGGATTCACTTCCTGTTGGTCCCGCTTGCTTGGATTCACTCCCTTGTGGTGCCACATTTGAGGATCCAATTTCTTTTGGTGCCGTATTTGAAGACTCGTATCCATTTGGTGGCATACTTTGAGATTCACTTCCTTTTGATGCCACATTTGAAGATTCATTTCCTGTTATTGCCACTTGTGGTTCCAAATCCTGATCATCTCCATGTTTGCTTTCAGTACTAATTTGTTCCTCAGCTACCTCCACGTTATTTAATTCATTCACATTATCACTACTTTCTGCTAAATCCTCATTCTTTTCTTGTTCCTGTATAGAATGACCCTCAGAATGTCCAGAAAAGTTATCTCCCTTTGCTTCATCTCTGTCCTCTTCGTCGTCTTCAGCCTCCTCTCTGGTTTCTGTGAGGAAGGTAGAAGTTTCAGGTTCCTTCGGTTCCTTTGAGACTTCAATTTCTTTCCTTCCTTTATTACTATTAGCTGCCATGTCAGCTAGTTGGTCCTGTAAGAAGAATCAAAGCAATAATTAACATTAATTGTCCTTCACTAAAATTGTTTCAATAAATGTTATCAACAATGACCTATGACCTTTCCTTGTCAGTAAGTGCTACATAATTGTCAGTGATTGCACTTGTTGATCTTTGTAGTCATCGTCCATTTTACATATCAATATATGTCATAATATAAATATTTAATAATTGCTTATAAAAATTTCAGTACCTAGACCATAACAACTTCTAAAATTTTACACTATCACTAAATTAAATATGCAGTATTTCTAGAGAAGTTGCCTTAGGTAAACTTATACATGAAAAAATTCCACTGAAATAAGTGCAACACTTCAGGAAAATGATCAATTCTGGACAAACTTGAAACACAGGTAAATTGACAGACAATACCTCAGTCAAAACCTTGTAACTGAAAAAATTTTAATTCAAATTCTAATCTGATCATTTAATTAGGCCCAATAACACATCAAGATATACCATGTAAGTTGATAATAAGAAATATTGTGCAACAGGGTTTTTTTTACACCATGTTTAATTTTTGCTATTTTTGTCATGAGATTGCATGACAAATACTGAAGTAGCAAGTTTTAATTTTCAAAAATATTACATTACATCATTTTAGCTCCTACCTTTTTAACGGGCAAAAACATGATGTGGCTGAAATTACATGTTCTGGTTAACGTTATGACACCAAAAAGCAAAAATTACAAAATTGCCAAAAGAAACCAGTAATACAATTAATATCAAGTTTTCAATTACAAATGAAGGTCCAGTTAAAAAACAAACTTTCAAGTAATAAAAAAATGAATCCAAATTAAGTAGATACCAGTATATATGAAAAGTCACATCAGTGTACGGTTATCCTTGTGCTCAGGTGTCAATTTCTGTAATATTGATCACAGTAGTAATTAAAACCATAGAAATTCAAACCAGTGTCCTTGCAGCTCCATGCAGCTATTCAGGTCCTGAATGGACTGTCTTTCAATATCTGTTATGTTATTATTTACTGTAGATACCAGTAGGTATGAAAAGTCACACCAGTGTCCGGCTAGACCCTATAAATCGTGTCCTTACAGGGTAAACTCACACCACACCACATAGCATATTGACACTTCTAGTACTCACCTCTTTGCTAGCCTGTCTCTCACTGCCTGTACTACAACACCATACAATAACCGGGTATGTTTACAGACCCATCAAGGGGCTAACAATGACAAACATCCTATCTGCCTTCCACTTAAAAGTCCACCACAGCAAGTTTTTCAAAGTGCTGTTAGATTAACAGTTCCATGTTATAACTTAAAATTATACATTTTTTCCCATTAGATTTTAAAAAGTATGGAAATTTTCATTTTTCTTACATTATGCTGATAATTTTGAATCCCAACATCTGAAATTTTAATTTCAATTTTAAAATTTTAGTAAAAATATTCAATAGATAAACAAACAAAAACCCTGTAATTTACTTTTAAAATCTGATCATGCTTGGAACAGGTGGAAAATTCTGCTACCCACTAAATCCTACCCTTGGATAAACTTATTATTCTTCTACATATATCTATGCCATTCACGATATATACGTACCCCTATTCCCCACACCTGTCAAGTAAGTACTTTATAAGTCTCTTGTTTTTGTTTTCCAACACCAAGATTCCAATTAAGATTGATTGGCAGGACGATATACAGATTCAGTTTGAAACGGCTGTCGCATGAGTCAAAGGTCATCCATATCACCTTTCTGCTGTCATAGAGCAATTTGTGATCGTGGTCGAATGACCGAGATATCACGTCTTAAATTTCGTATCCATTCAAATAGACAATTAGTTGTTTTTAATTAAGCATAAAAAATACCAAACTAACCCTTAAATACAAATGTAAGTATGTACAACGTATCTGTTGAATTTGCACACAGTAATATTCATTCATATAATTTAATAAAAATGCATATTCAAATATGAATATATTTACAATGTAAATATGCTTAAAACATGTATTCTCATTTATTTCTCATGAAGCAGAGATATACGTGTAATATATTATACAAAATGTTACAAACTAGTAACCTATGATCTTTTTCAATTCCGGTTATACGATGGCCTATATCTTTTGGCAAACATGTATGTCCTTTTGCTTCAATGTAAACAATACACAAACATTTTTTCAACACCAAACCCATTTTAACTAGCTGCTTTTTTGTTAACAGTCCCAGTTAAAATAGTATCTTTGTCGAACATATCCTATTTCTTAAACTCAGTGATTTTTTCATTCGTTTCTACACGATCTGATAATTAATCCTTCAGAATCGAGCATTCAAATGTAAAAGATATTTAAATATCTTTAACCCATTATACAGTTGAAAAGAAAATTGTCAATACCTTGTAGAATTTCTGTAATGATGCAGAAACACACCTATCTAATATTCAATTTTTAGGTATTTATTTACTTTTAAAAGAATAATTTTCTTTTCGATATTTGACATTAAACAGATTGAACCTAAGCTTTGTAGCGTTTTGTAGAGAGGACAACTACAGAGTAAAGAGATTGTGGAATTCTGATTTACAAACCTGAAATCCAAACTCTATGAAATGTCATCTTAAACCTTTGAATAAATTTTATAATTTTATAATTAATCAATAATCTTTTCCTTTTTATGAATATGTTTGTGTACCTGAAGCTTTCAGATGACAAATCCCTATACAAGAATAATTATGAAGATCACATTTTTCTTTAATACATGTATTTCTAAAATCTAATAAAGCTAACCAGATTATTTTGAACAACTTGGTTGTGTTGTACACAACTTATTCCTGCCAATTACATATGAAAGGTTTCACTTATGACATTTTTTATGTATTATTTGTCGTTTCCTCATCTTAAATGGTATATAATGTTTTAACAGTAGTTTGACTGTTGGTACATGTGTAACAAAAATTTTGAATAAAGGTAAATAATATTAATAAATAAATATGTTCCTCCATTGCTCACTTGCATGAGTCCTGAAATTTTATAAAATTATAATCTGATCGAAAGGAAAAGGTTCTGTAGTCTCATACAATGAAAAAGTAAAGTATGAATATTATATTCCATTTGCCCAGCGTCCAAACAACGTGTGTGATGAATGCATGTGTTTGGAGACTGTAATATGTTAAGGTAAGTCTCCTTGTAATAGTGTGGGACTAATGCCGATTTTACAGTGCTATCACACTGGAATATACTACCAATCACACCCAACATGGGACCACATATGGTAACATTATACTGACAATTGCTGAACTAGTTGTTACACTGCCACTATTTTTAAAGTCTCTGATATATCCCAACCAGGTGAGAGACCCCACAGTCTTTCTCATAGATACACACATGAAGATTCTAATATATCCCATTTGGTTTTGAGGGATAGGAGTGTTTACATTATTTTGTAGATTATCAAAGAACATGGAACTCTTTTATAAAGGAGGTACAATGTGTGACTAATTGAAATACAGCCTTAACTACATTTGTATATGACAAAAGTGATCTAAAGCAGGGGGTCATTTCATAGCAGAACAATTGGCTGAATATCAAATGCAAACATATCAACTAAGTTAATCAAACTTTAAGTGTTTGGAAAGCAGATATAGAGATTGATGTCAGCCTTTGCACAAAAGTAAGTAGATGTGTGCTTGGCTCTCATTTCAGCGTTCGGAGAAAACCCTAATTTCCTAGACTCTACTTAGACATTAAAAATCCATTTTCACTTCAATTAAATTAGAATTTCAAGGATTTAAATCTAAAAAGATTTGGAAATAATCTTTTAATTTTCAATACTGCTTATTTATCAATATGTTAAATGTATTATAGATTTACATATCATGGAATATAGATGATCACACGTTCACAATCAATAGAATTTGATGGCAGACACAAGATTTATAGGACTTCCCTACATGTAATGTTTAAACAGATATTTACCAGGAACGTGACATTATGCAACATTTCTTTGTAAATTCCCTAAATGTAAACAGTATGAATTGTACAGGGGTTTAAGATCTAGACAAATGTCAAGTGCCATATGCTCAATAGCTTGACACAATGACAGTATTTTATGGTGAGATTTTAAATATGGCTCCATTTGATACCTGTATTTTACCGTATTAAGCAAGTGATAAAATTTCCTTTCAAAATCATTTCAACGTGTTTTCTCGTATCTGGTTTTGTATAGGATTAGCCATATATATGCTTTTCTATGCAAATTTGAGACATGACTTTGAATTTCAGAAAATTGTCAAATATACTGTAAACTCAACATATGTTTAACTCCCAAGAAAAATATCAGGATTATGATCGTATTGTCCACAAGGTTTTCTGTAACCTGTGTGCCACTTTTAAATTCATTTGAGTTCTGACATGGTTCAGAAAACACAAATGTAATTGACATTTGAAATTACAAAATTTATTGAATTACATGGCTGTTGCACCTCCTTATCAAGCTTTCGACTTTCCTTTCAATCCCTTTGGATTTTTCCTCAAATGCCTCTTAGGTTACAAAATTTAGGCCCTTCACCTCATTGATGAGCCCTGGAAGGTAGAAACAGCTGTATGGTGCAGTTTAAATTGTTGATGAGCTCTAACTCTTAGTTTGTATTAAAAGGTGCTATTCAATTCTCTCTGGTACAATCTTAGGTGACCATAACAGATATGTACATATATGTATGTCTAACAATTATCTGACCAGCCCGCTTTAGTTGATTTTGTAAATTAAAGACCATACATGTTATAAATTCTAACAAGGAGCATTTGCTTATATAACCTCAGATGAAGATACAGGGTGTGTGGTTGAACTTTCTTAACATGTGGCAGTTTGTGTATCTCAGAAAACAGTGAAACAGAACCATTTATGCTGTCACGGTTGTGTCCTTGGGCAGCACATTTATCCTGAATAGGGGTTGGGCCACCTTAGCTCAGTCAGTAGAACATTGGACTTCCTAAGCTCGGTTGAAGAGCAGGTGTGTGGTTCAACACTAACTTCCTGTAGCGGTTTGTATATGATGGGCCTCTCTCATGTTGTTCAGTGAGGTACTCACCAGCACAGAGAGACTGTATTTCTCAATTTTTCAGTATCAACATTGTATCCATTTTGTGTTAACACTGTATATTTTTATACCCTGTACACTTTTTAACTTTAAGTATGATTTAATCAACTGTTGATTAAACACAGAAACATTTTAAATACTACATACATAAAAAGTGAAGAACTTGTTAATTTGAATATCTGTTATTTGTTTTCTTAGACCTACCACATACCCATGTCCAACAACAACTTCAGTCATACTATCATGTGCACATCCATTGTTCAACATGTAATTGTAGGATTATGGAACATGAAATCCTTCATTCAGATTTAAATTTAATTTTCTTAAAAGGCTTACATCCATACAATGATTAATTATACATAATGAGTTAAATAAAGCACCAACATTGAAGTGTTATAACTAGCCCTCCCTTTAATCTTTGTTGTAACCTTTAAACAAATGCAAAAAATTGTCTCATGTTTTCTACATGCAGGCCTCAGAATTTTGGCATGAATCACCCAACCTAACACCATATTTGTTTTGAGTTTTATTGAAAAACATTGTACACAGATAGCCAAGCTATTTAAAGTTGCCAATTAATGTATTTATTCTGTTATAAGCCCAAGTAGGGAAGAGGAGCAATATTCCTCAGCATCAAAGTCAGGGAATGAGAGGACATTCCTTGGCATCAAAGTCAGGGAATGAGAGGACATTCCTTGGCATCAAAGTCAGGGAATGAGAGCAACATTCCACTGACAACAAGTCAGTTGATTAGCTGATTAAAGGACATTCAAATCAGATTCATGAGCAATTCTTAGCTTAACAACAGTTAATATGGGTTGAATTATTATCAGATACCTAACATCACACAAACTAAGGAAGCAAACTAAGTGTGGCACATCTCCTCACCCCAAAGTGTGTACATGATGTTTGTTACATGTGTCGCAGTGTGATCACCCCTGTACCCAGGTATCTTATATTTATATACAAGTTCCTTTTTAAGTAAACATAAAAAATATAGTTTTTTTTTATAATCTCCAACAATGCAATTGCGACTTCACACAGACAAAAAATCTATACTTTAGATATAATCATTCATGAAGCTTCTTTCAATGCTCTATAAAATATTTAAACTGGAAAGACTTGGATGAACATATTACAATTCATGTACTGTTATAAGTATCATACAGAAATCATTAGAAACATGATCAGCAATTTATTTCAAAACATTATATCGATTTAAATATTTCAAACAGAAACACATGATCAAATATTAATTTTGAGTGTTAGCCCTAAACCTAAAAATATCAATTTAGAGAAAGCAATATCACTAGGGAACAGCTGTATTCAACCTAATATATGCACCTCATAATCTTGCCCTTGTAAGCCCAGTCCAACCTCTTTAAGGAGAAATTGAGACTAGGTAAGCTTTATTAACATCAGTAAAAATGTTATCTAAATCACTAATCAACAACTATACGATACAATATTTATCTTTTTAAAACTTTGCCTCCCAACTATTACCGTAAATGTTCAAATATGCATTGTATTATCTGCTAACAAATTTTCATGCAGAATCCTATAATCAGTGCTGTAAACCACATATGTTTTTTGTGCTTTTAAGCACAGTGTGCTTATGAGGACAAATATGGTATATTAATTGTTTATTGGTTCTGCCTATTGATCAGCCTACCTGAATCTATATTATCACCAGTTCCTTAACATTATTTCCTTATGATGCAAATATCTTGATGGAACTAAAGTCCTGTATACAGAAGCCATTGATGCATATGTAGGTCATCAGAATGGCCCCTATTGGGACCCTGACCCTGTTTACAATTATTCTCCTCATTTCACAGCATGTTTTTGGGATTCCCTTGTTCTATTGTTAGAACCTGTAAAGTTTTTTAATCCTAACTTTGGAATTATCTGACACTAGAAAACCATCAGTTCATCAGGATAATATTAATATTAATCTTTATGTTTTACCATACATATCTTCTATGTAAGACAGCATATCAGGATTCCATCTTGAGTTCTATTTCAGAAATGATATGGGCTATTAACGTCGGGATCTGATGAAACTCACATTAGATATCTGATTTTAAAGTATCAATGCATGGATTTTTAAAAAAATTTTAACACAAAATTTGTTATAAAATTCAGTATTATGGTGAATTCTACCAATCAGGTTACTTGCTACTTTATACATAAACTGGTATATCAGAGATTTTCTTGAGGGTTATCTCTCTAAAATATCTTTATCTGGAAGTATTGAATTATTAAACATAATCATAAATAGATGTCATTATCAGCTCATGTCTGGAACAATTTTAAAATTAGGGAAGATATTTCCTGATGTCAAGTAGACTTCTAAGAGTGATTGTGACAAATTATCAGAATGACTTGTTTTTCACAACCACTCCTGCAGACACTACAAATAGTAACAGTATGTTCATCATATGAGAAAGCACTGTTTAGATTTCAAATATAGTGTAACCATTTTTCACGCAAATAAAAAACAGATTTTCATAATATATAACATATTACTATGATTACTACAGGACAAGACAGATTCAGACCACCATGATAGATTCTGCAGTACAGTTACATCAAGTTTTGACCTGATTCCATTAGCTAAATGGTCATACTTTGACCTTACTATATATACTTCTACATGAGTGACATTGACAGGATTAGTATGTCAACTACTTTGATTTCTATGAAGAACATTAAGAAATTCTGCATTAACACATCAGTTCAGCAGACCAATATTAAACTTACTGATAATGCACCCATGTGTCATTTACTCCAACAACCTCTAGGAATAGTTAACAGTTTGTCTGATCAGCTTTCACGGGCACTTTCGGCGACAATCAAATAATTCTTGTCTGATTAATCCCATAGAGTTACTTCCCTTCATTTTACATTATCAGATGGAATAGTAAAGTGATAAGCTTGGCAGTCAATGGGGGCGGATAGTGTTCTCAAGGAACATCATAACAAGGGGAAAGACTGTAAAGGACATTGCCTGAAGCAGGATAGAATGGAATAGCTTGTGGTTACCTCATCAGTTTAAACACAGGAAATAGTTTGGAATGTTTCCGAATATGGACCAGTACTATTGATTTTTTTCAAATATTGCCTCTTGATCATTAAAAGAGTTGTCCAACTCTGATCATTACATGAATTATATACCGTTAAGCTAATTGGAATTAACAATTGATATCAATGGATCTCTACTCTTGTTTAATTTTCAATTAGGTCATGTGATTCCTTTACACCAATGCAAATGCTTGTCTGTTAAAAGATATTTTATATTGTATCCAATGTGTTCTTTTTTATTTACTCTGATCTCAAAAATATTGACACAAACTAAAATCTATCATAAAATGTTTTTACCTTTTATTGATATTTTACAGTAGGCCTACTCGTCCCCTTATCTCAGTGTAAATCATACATAGAATATGATAATTCAAACAGAATTATTCATAAGTAATGATTTTATAGGTTCTCTGTCTCACCTACCAAAACAATTTAATTTTTTTAAAACTTGTCTTCATTTCATATTAATGGTACACTCTATATAACAATGTTCCTGACTCAAAGAGAATAATTTCGAAATATTAATTTTTCATTCATTTCAAAAGTACATTTTACCTGTCAATGACAAAAGGTAGTTTACTTAGTGCAAGAACTAATAACCATTCAAAAAAACCCTATTCATTTTGAGTCCTCTGTCAACAACAGTTGTAAAACTGCAAAAGTACCTCATGCAGTGCTGATTTAAAATCTATAAAATAAATCTGTATAATTAGATTTTTAACTAAATAAAGCAAATTATTTGCATATTTTGATTACCTCATTTCCACATATAACTTAAAGTCAAATCTTGTTTGTATATTTACAAATGCTGTAAGTCCGAGTATATATATATAAATTTTGCCCATTCCTGCTGCATAAACATTATTTGAACATAATTTGTAAGTCACTACTCCCTACGACAAATGTAAGTCACTCTAGACTCCCCCTATATCAAAATACTCCTTCTCCTTCAAAAGTCTTCTCTTTTCCATGAAGGGAACATACAGTTTGAAAGATTCAGGAAAATGTGACAATACTCATCTGTAATCAATGAAAATATGCCAGAAAAAATCTAATTTTTCAGTTTCTAGAGGTTTAAAAAGAAATTAAAACTAAAATTTGACCCCCAAAGTTACCCCTAAACCCCTCTAATCCTTAGCTCCTATTATTCTAAATCATTCAAAATCACAAATAAATATTTTCAATGATTTTTGTGTTCAGTCTAGAGATGTTGTATTCTTAGATACCATGATGCCTTTGTTAGCTTTATTGCACAAGCAGTGATGACAAAAACCTGGAAACAATTTCTAGATTTTTTATTTTCAGATATGATATATTCTATAAGTAATTGTCTTCAGATATGAACTACGTATAAACCTGTATCTTTGTGTATGCATATTTGACTTTAAGCTGTTTAGATTTCTGAAGAAATTACTTATAGATTATATAAACCTTGTCTGGCTTACTGGATGTATTACAAAGCAGTGTCGCCATCATATCTGATTTGTCAGATCAGCCTGATATTGGCTAGCTTAAATTGTGAAAAATGTTACCATCTCTTTATATTTTTTCATTTTAGATCAGTGAATAAAAATTTCAAAATCAATTTTTGGATCTGATGGGATCAAAATCTTTTAACATAATATAGAACATTATCTTAAAACATGAAAATATGATAAATATACAATATACATTTATGATATAATTTACTTTTCTTTTTCCCTAATAACTAATTAAAACACCCTGTCACCCTGGATATTTGATGATTAGAGTTTGGCGACACCACAACTTATACAAAAACAGTTTAAAAATCACACAATCATCAATGAATTGAAAAGGTATAGAAATGGGGAACACTGGTGCCATAAGAAATCATAACTTATAAATAAGAATAACAATTTATCCAAATAACTGTGAAAATCGGACAAAATTATCCATGGATTCTGTAATTTTCTATGTAAATCAAAACATGAATGTTGTTATGAAATCACCTATAGTTATGTGCTACAAACAAGTCAACAAGCTTTTTATAATCTAAAGTGACAACTTATTTTGAGCCTACCTGTGTCTCGGTGTGGTCTGCCTGACTTGTCCTTGGTAACTTCATTCTGGATCATTAAACAAAGAGTTTTTAAAAGTATGACCCTCAGAGATTTCTGAAAATAGAACATGAAACTTTTAGATTGAACAACAAAGATTATAAATGCTATTTACTTGCATGTTATTTAGGATAACTCAGGTGAAAATTTACATACCTGTACAGATAAAACCAGAAAATCACTTAAGAAAACACATTTATGACAAAGTAGTCACCTAAGATCATATGTACACACTGATCTAGAGCATTAAACAGTTAAACGTGCTGTGAATGTGATCACACCTCTCCCAGCAGACCCACAAGTCAATAAATATAATTATCTCATAATATAATGAACACGCCTAAACAACACAACCAGAGACAAAAAAAAAAAAGTCAGATGTAAAATGGTTGGCATATCCTGCAATTTCGACTAGTCCCAATTGATTTTTACATTGTAATGTACCTGTTCAATGATGGCCTGGCTTTGTATTTGTGAAGCATAGCGGAATCCAGCGTCTGCGTATCCGAAGTTGTAGCTTTTGTCTCACCTGTGGTTAACAACATAGAAATCAACATAATGCATTGGTTGAAAAAAACAATGTTGATTAGATGCCAAGTAGAGCAAGAACCAGTTGTTCTATGATTACCACAACCTGTTTACAAATCGAAAACTCCTAGTAAGAAATAGGACAAATCTATTGATAAATGATTGTATAAAACTAACATCTCTCAGTGTCACTAGTGATATCCTGGTACATGTGGATCACATTAAGTAAACATAATCCTTTCCTCAATTTTAAATATCCTCAGATGCTGGTACAGTGTTGAACTTCGTGCAATGAGTCCCCGTTAATGAAGGTATACAGCTTTAACCACGATCTATTACTTAAAAGTTTATCTGAAATCCCACTGTAACCGACTGAAATTACATCTACATTCTTTGTAGAATAAATCACATTTAAATCTTTGCATTAATGATTTTGAAATTTATCCTGTCATATTAAAATACCAGTTATCTACACAAAACCTGTGATTACAGGTAAAGGTGGGTCTAAGCTTGCTCTAATGCATACAGGTAAATCGCTTGTGTCACCTTAACCAAACACTTTTGTGACCACTTTGTAAAGAGATGAGATCGTAACTCAGTATATCAAACTCAGAAAAGGTATATTAAAACAGAATTCTCACCTTTGACACCTGTAACGAGGGAAGCGACAGGTATTGTGTATTGACAGGTGAGAGTCCTCGACAGGCCTGCAGTAACTGTGATATCCAAAGTCACAGGCCTTTGATGATTCAAGAGATCCCTCCTTTTATAGACATATCTTGTGAGAATGTAATGAAGCACTTTGATAGGAACACTTATTATTGCATTAAATGTCACCACACAGGATCATTCCGGGAAACATGCCCGACAGCTTAATGGAAATTTTGATCTTGCAAGTTTTGTCAATATTTTCTTGCTAATTATAAAAATGATAACATATTTTTGCTTAAAACCGTTTTCAATTAGAGAAAACAAACAAGAAAGAAATATTTTGACTGCAATTAGGGCACAGTTTCTTGATTTGATTTGAAAGCTTTTTAACACAAAATATTTCTTAAAGCTAACCATGCTTTTAGTGATAGAAGCATAGGCAGAAAATATGGCACAGCCTTTCCAAGTTTTGTCAGGTTGAAAATGTGCTTACATTTTTTTTACATTCTCCCTCAAAGCAATTCAGAGCACCTACCAAAGGTGAATGTTTTAAACTGCACTATAAAATTCTCCTTAAGGTTTTTAATGTTAATCACTTGTTAAGTTGACAAATAGCTAACAATTTGCATATAGTCACGAACACCCCCAACCAAGTTGGATCAATCAAGTGTTTACTCCTGAACCTATCAACTCCACATAATTCAGTAACATAAGACGGTAGGTGGAATTTAAAGGGTCCAGCGAGAAACCAAGTCTATTTTGTCAGGTTCAATATCATATAATTACACACATGCATAAAACTCCTAATGGCTGTACCAAGATTTCAACTAAAGAATTTTGCAGATTTATTTATTTTTTTTGTATTTACATACTTATGTAATATAACATTATAATTCAACTTCTATTCATGATTTTGATGATATGTACAAATACCTACATTCAAAGTAAAGAAATTCCCAATCACATGGATATCTGATAATTAAACATTTCTTATACTCACTGCCATTCCAAAATTTCATTACCCAACAAAAATTTTAAATTATGTATTTGTGAAATATTCTTTGTAAAGTAATCTTGAGATTACACATAGCACCCTCGTACTAAATTGATTTTAAAATTATGTTCAACATGAAATTCATTCTGTTTTTTTCAATATCAATTGATATACAATAAGTATATTTTTTTTCAATTTATTCAATTTCCCTCGTTCTCGATGAAAGAATTTTTTTCTAATACACATCATTTTTCAATATTAAGATGTTTTACACAGCTCTCCCTAGATAAATGACTTTTCACTCTCCAACAGATTTTTTCTTAAATGTAAAATTTATATTACTGATATCCAAAAAGTTGTAATCAAGATCCTGCCCAACAGAGATCAACTCTTCATATTTCCAATGGGAATCAAAACATGTGAAGCTCTTGTTTTCTATAGTGTTGAACTCTTAAATAAGAAATTTTGACATTTTCCCTAGCCAAGTGTAAATAAGAAAAAGCCAGTATATTACTAGGGTAACATACTACCCGACCCAGAAAATGTCTTGTCCTGACTTTCTGATGGGTAGCAGCTTGTGGGAGCAACTCTTTTTTTTTTAACTTGTAAGTGTACCAATGTAAATGAAATCAATATTTTCCTTCTTCTATTGGGAAGGACCACTCATTTTCTAATCCTACAATCACCAATTATTCTGATTTGCAAAGAGTTACTGCCCCTTATTTCACTGTCCTATATGGAACTGTGTATAGAGATATGCTTAACAGTCGATATGGAACTGTGTATACAGATATGCTTAACAGTCGATATGGAACTGCGTATACAGATATGCTTAACAGTCGATATGGAACTGCGTATAGAGATATGCCTAACAGTCGATATGGAACTGCGTATACAGATATGCCTAACAGTCGATATGGAACTGCGTATACAGATATGCCTAACAGTCGATATGGAACTGCGTATACAGATATGCCTAACAGTCGATATGGAACTGCGTATATAGATATGCCTAACAGTCGATATGGAACTGCGTATACAGATATGCTTAACAGTCGATATGGAACTGTGTATACAGATATGCTTAACAGTCGATATGGAACTGCGTATACAGATATGCTTAACAGTCGATATGGAACTGTGTATACAGATATGCTTAACAGTCGATATGGAACTGTGTATACAGATATGCTTAACAGTCGATATGGAACTGCGTATACAGATATGCCTAACAGTCGATATGGAACTGTGTATTCAGATATGCCTAACAGTCGATATGGAACTGCGTATACAGATATGCCTAACAGTGTAACACAATGACTAAACACAGTGTTTACTTGGGTTGACCGAAACTTTTATTTCATCGTATAATGGTTTTCCATAGTTAGTACTTCGCGTTAGTATCCATTACAAAAGATAGTTCCTAATCAACATACAGCATCATGATATGGCACCAAAACTAAACACCTGTGTAACAGACAAAAACTAAAAACCTCGTCCATATGGAGACATACAAATGTCCATGGGCCAACTTGGCCAGGACCCACTCCATCGCTTAACAGTCGATATGGACTCTGCCCGTACAGATATGCTTAACACGTCCGTATAGAGACTCCCAACTCTCTCTCTAGCTACTCGATCCCAGACTCGACTACACTTCTGCTGGCTATTATCTTTGTATAAATAATACCCAAATACTTAATTTAAGCCTAGTCTCAATTGGACAACAATAACCCAGCCCCCGGAGCATCTAATTATGAAGGCACGTGCGACTAGGTGTACCCGTTATCAACTTCCCATCTTTGATCTACCTTATACATTGTTTCTTATCTTGTTTACTTACAAATGTGTTCGCCAGCGCGAGGCATACAAGAAAGCATCTACCTGTCCTGATCAATCATAATGGCGTATACAGATATGCTAACAGTGCTTCACCACTTGGGTACACTGCCCGTTATCAGGCGTGCATAAAACTATCTATCACTCACGGGATTAACTGACTTTTGACCTGATGTACTTTAAACTAAGATGCTGCTCTCTACGATACACACCATTCCAAAATTACCATTAAACCCATTTTTTTTTACTCATTTTGTTACAACAGTCGATATGGAACTGTGTATAGAGATATGCTTAACAGTCGATATGGAACTGTGTATAGAGATATGCTTAACAGTCGATATGGAACTGTGTATACAGATATGCTTAACAGTCGATATGGAACTGTGTATATAGATATGCTTAACAGTCGATATGGAACTGTGTATAGAGATATGCTTAACAGTCGATATGGAACTGTGTATACAGATATGCTTAACAGTCGATATGGAACTGTGTATACAGATATGCTTTACAGCTGATGGGAGCAGATAATGATCTACAATGAGCTAAAGAAATTTCCCTGAGTCAGTAAAAAACTGCTAGAATCTTATTGGGAAATGAAAAACCAATAATGAGTAAAAGGATAACGAAGGCTTGTAAAAAAACTTGTAACTTTCTGGTTTTTATATCATACATTGACGCATAATTTTCTGCCACGCTCAATACCAATACCAGTCTACTTACATTACATTTACATTTGTTGCACATCAATCTTGACATATAATGTCCATCTTTATTCTACACTTGTACACAAATCTATCTAAATACTGGATTAATATTATGAAGAGAGAAGATTGAATTAAGAACAAGTGGCTATCAATTTCAATTTCTTGCAATATATGTTGGTTTTTGTTACAGAAATTACACACAGAAACATACAATGATTTTTCCATCTTTTATTAGTTTTTTCCAACAAAGCTTCCTCTTCATGTTTATCACATGACAGTCAGATTTATCTCCCTTTCTCTTCAGATTAAAACTATTGGTATGGTACACCGTATCAACATTATACTTGAGATGTTCTATTAGCTGCACTCCAATAACATGATATAAAATGTTCCATAAGAATTTATAAAACTTGTGACTTTTATTTGATTCAAAGTATCAAATTTCTTTAATGCTGGATCTTTTAAAGTAGTTTTTCAATATCATATTTGAAAATACTTCGATTTTTTTCTTTTTAAATTTGAATAACAAGTTTTTATACATTCTATAATGTTCAGGTTAAAACCTGCAAGGAAAACACAGCACCTGTGTGAATATGCCAAAGTCAGATATACTTCTATGTATTGCTGTTTGGTTGGTTACAGGTTTTCCATCTCTGTGAGTCTTCCTAATGCTTGTTGTTATCCCATCCATGAATGTCGATATAAACGGTAACATTTCAGCAGTAATCTTATTCAAGCTGAAAAAGCTAAAAAAAATGACTGCACTATTTCCAATTTCTGTCATTAGTTATAACCATTATTATGCATGCCACAATTCACCATTGTGCTTATTTTTTAAAAAATAGTGTTGTGATAAAATTTGATTCCACAAAATATGTATGTTTACAGTAATTATCAATGTCCTGTTATCCAAGATCTCTTATTATTATCCCACCAATCATGTCATGCCCAGTACTTTCTTGTCATCCTGCACTAAATATTATTTCAAAGGTACTGACATAATATTTCTTCAACAGTTTATGTTTGTGTGTGTGAAACTTGCTTGAAGTTACAGCATTATGTCTTTAGGTGTTGCTATACAGATCAATTTAGCAAAATAATTTACTTCTGTGTGTGCAAATCGCTTGAACTGATCATGAAGTACACATACGCCCCTACAAGTACAATGCACTTCAGTTAAATCCTGCTGTATCACTGAGAGTATACTGCTATTGTGTAGTAAATTTACAGTGTTCTGATTGTACCAGCAATAAGCATATTAACGTCTGTCTTACTGACATTTCATTGCAGCACTTTTCTTCATCACATTCCATAAGATACACATTAACTGTATACTGCAGTAAAACAAAAACAAAGAAAAACAACACATTTGTTAATCTAGACACTTCTGTTAAAAACTGTGTACTTCACTTGTAGCATATAAAAGTAACCTGAATGTGTGTACTGCTATGTAAAACAGCTTTCTCATCAACTGGAACTTAATCAACAGGTAGCATTATGTACACTGAATGAACAGCATTGTGTCAACCTGGATACAATCCACTTGTAGCATAAGGTACAATGAATGTGTACTTCTACACAAAACAGCTTTGTTGTCAACCCAGACATAATCCACTTGCAGCATAAGGTACACTGAATGTATACTTCTACACAAAACAGCTTTGTTGTCAACCCGGACATAATCCACTTGTAGCATAAGGTACACTGAATGTATACTGCTATACAAAACAGTATAATTATATTGACCTGAATTCTATCACCTTCACAACCAGTATCACACAACACTAGCATCATCATGTGCACTGACTGTGTACTGCTCAATGACAGAGTGTATGCCGGTAGTCCCATAGAACATGGACACTGCGGTATCACAATGGCTTGGATCCATGGCTGATGTTTCGTCTCTGACTTCACAAGTTCTTCACTTTTTCCTGTAGTTACAACCAAAACAAAATTATTTAGGATTGAGACATGTTCATGTACCTTAATATTTCAAAATAAAAATTCTACTTCCTATCAAAAACTCCTCATTTTAACATGATTATATCATACAACTTTGGTTCCATTTTTTTCTTTTCACCTATCAATAATAACACATTGATATGTCTGAGATATATTCTACAGTTAAACCACTTCAAATTTGTAACAATTGTTATGTTTTAACTTTCAAATGTTACTGATTATTCACCAGTTAAAAATTAAAACGTTATTTCAAACTAAACCTTAAATTGGGACAAGACAACATCATGATAGTAAGACTGAATCATAGTGTATGTATCCATTCACAAGCCCAGGGGGTCAAGATATACACCCTGACACATATTCAAGGGTGTGGGCTTCTCAAAGGACAGTGAAATAGTCTTTAATGCCAATGCTTCTAGACAGCATTAAAACATGGGTTGACTTATTGCAAGGCATGAGCTTATCACTGGATAAATACAAACAACTAAAAAACATTGTCAAATCAAGCAAAATCTGTGACCCTAACCTTTTCTTTGGTTTACTTGGTCGTGAGGTGATGGATGGGGGAGACATGATGTCAGAGCCAGGGATGGAGGCAGGGTCAGTAATACTGTCCCCACCCTCACTCAGCTGGGCAGGTGTCCGTGGTGGCTTTACGCTTCCAGGCTCATCAAACACATCGAAACTGAGACGTGAGCTGAAAATGCAATCACAGACATATCAGAATCTTCAAATGATTCGGAAATTATTAGACATGTTAACACTGGGATGTAACTTGAAACAAAATTAAAAATGTCAAAAGCCTAGCAATGACTGAAACAAGGGCCTTTAGAGAAAAATAACAAAGGACATTAACTCCTAAATTATGTAAAAAAAATGGTGATTGTTTCCTTGTTATAATATATCTACTTATGAAATTTTATGTTGATACCTCTAATAGTTTTTGTGTTATGCTCCTGCCAAAATTATGACAGACAGATTGACAAAGCAGAGACTATATGCTCTCCCTTCGTGCTGCATAGAAATATACCAGAACACTTTAAAACTGTCTCATTTGTCACTCATTTGGCAATATAATATTACAATGCATGACTGCAAATACCAAATAACACTTGGATTATTTTCATTTTACTATGGTACAGAAGTTTAATTTCGAGGTTATAATATTTTTGGCTGCTCCTGCTTGGGAAGTTCATTGGAATTTTGCAGAACACTAACTTAAACTGTAAGCAGTTTTTTCCACACCTGAAAAATATTTTTGCTTGGTTTTTAATTACATGTGATCATCATGGCTGTAAATATAATGAAATTTAATCCTCTGTTAGTTTTACCAACTATACAGAATACCTATCTATACCTACTTTGTGCCTCCTTCAGCAGCTTCAGACTTCACACCCTGCCATTTAGAATCCATTTCTGTTGTCAGGCCACTTGTTGATTCATGTTCAACTGTTATCTCAAATCCACTCAGACCTGTCAAATTGAAACAATTCTAGTACACCAAATAAAAAAAGAAAATAGAAAAGAAATGGTCAATGTCTTAAGATATAAGCTGTATTGTGGAGTTGGTTAAAACAGACAAAATTGATAAGCCTTTATACTATAGAAACAGACAAAATTGATAAGCCTTTATACTATAGAAACAGACAAAATTGATAAGCCTTTATACTATAGAAACTTCAACAGTTTGTTGCTCAATATTTGCTGTGTTGAATAATGTCTGATGACATATGCCAAAATAATTGCTCCTCATAGAAATATAGAGTAGAGTTGAGGTGATTCTGTACACACACAGCTGTCAAGCTGAAAGGATTATATCCATGCAGCGATCCTGGCCAGAGATGTTGTGGGAAGATTGTTTCTGCAGCAATGATGAGTGATGAGGATTAAAGACAGCTATGTGATGTGGCGAGAAGATTGCTTCCGCAGTGATGACAAGCAATGGGGATTATAGACAGCCATTTTTTTCACACTAGTGCAAATGTACTAATGTATGATGCAAGATATACATCCTACAGATACCTTTCAGCTTCTAATGTATCCATTGTACCAATTTTTGAAACATTTGATCAAAACACAACCATGCCGTAGTTGTAAGCATATTGTCTACTAAGCACTGATTTAGCTGTAATGACAGAGTTATCTACCTTTGAAATCTTAATCTAAACTTAACTGCTAGTAATTATAAATCTTACATAACCTCATGGAAGTAGACAATTAAATATTTATAACAGAACTTCTGAAAATTTCAAAATACTGGATATTGGCTTTCTGCTATGTCACCTTATATGATATGCTGTCATTAGTATGTTTCCATCTTCGTTTAGCAGATAGATATTTTGATAACTTAAAGCCATGATGAATGAATTTCACTATCTATATCTATAATTATGATGCAAATATATATGTACCAGAAATTTCCAGCCCCCAGAGTTAAAAAATTAATTATGGTTGATACAGTTAATAAATGCAAAATCACCATCTTTTCTTCAAACCTATCTGGAATGGCTCTCTAGATTTAGTAGGACAGTACATGCATTATGAAATATGGTTGATATGATTAAGTCTAATTTTTAATTAGAAGTTACTCAAATCTGTGACACAAGTGATACAGGTGATTTATTCTTAACATGTGCTCACCTTCCAACTGTAGTAACTGTTCTGCATCATTGATCTCATCATTCTCATCCAGAACTGGAAACTGAATTTCTGAACATGGTTCTTCTTTAATCCTTTAGTTTCGAGAGTGAAAATTGCGAAAAACATGTTGTCAGTTAATTATTTTACATTTTTAAGATAATATTAAATATCAAATTTACAAACATATCAAACAAAAAAAAAACAAAAAATCAAGATATGTGAAGTTTGGGCATTATATCAAAACACATATTTTTTTTTGGAATATTCAGATTTAAAGTAATGTTATTGTTATATTCAACTCTTTATTTATATGAATTAGTATAGGTATAAGGGAACAAATTATGAAATTAATCTCTGTTAATTAATTCAAAATCATAACATCAATAATTTTGTTGATTTATTTGCTACAAATCAAACTTTATAGTATTCAGTTGCATTGACAACACTACAAACCAAATCAAACTTTATAGTATTCAGCTGCATTGACAACACTACAAATCAAACTTTATAGTATTCAGTTCCATTGACAACACTACAAACCAAATCAAACTTTATAGTATTCAGCTGCATTGACAACACTACAAATCAAACTTTATAGTATTCAGTTCCATTGACAACACTACAAATCAAACTTTATAGTATTCAGTTGCATTGACAACACTACAAACCAAATCAAACTTTATAGTATTCAGTTGCATTGACAACACTACAAACCAAATCAAACTTTATAGTATTCAGTTGCATTGACAACACTACAAACCAAATCAAACTTTATAGTATTCAGTTGCATTGACAACACTACAAACCAAACCAAACTTTATAGTATTCAGTTGCATTGACAACACTACAAACCAAATCAAACTTTATAGTATTCAGTTGCATTGACAACACTACAAACCAAACCAAACTTTATAGTATTCAGTTGCATTGACAACACTTCAAACCAAATCAAACTTTATAGTATTCAGTTGCATTGACAACACTACAAACCAAATCAAACTTTATAGTATTCAGTTGCATTGACAACACTACAAATCAAACTTTATAGTATTCAGTTGCATTGACAACACTACAAACCAAATCAAACTTTATAGTATTCAGTTGCATTGACAACACTTCAAACCAAATCAAACTTTATAGTATTCAGCTGCATTGACAACACTACAAACCAAATCAAACTTTATAGTATTCAGTTGCATTGACAACACTTCAAACCAAATCAAACTTTATAGTATTCAGTTGCATTGACAACACTACAAACCAAATCAAACTTTATAGTATTCAGTTGCATTGACAACACTTCAAACCAAATCAAACTTTATAGTATTCAGTTGCATTGACAACACTACAAACCAAATCAAACTTTATAGTATTCAGTTGCATTGACAACACTACAAACCAAATCAAACTTTATAGTATTCAGTTGCATTGACAACACTACAAACCAAATCAAACTTTATAGTATTCAGTTGCATTGACAACACTACAAACCAAATCAAACTTTATAGTATTCAGTTGCATTGACAACACTACAAACCAAATCAAACTTTATAGTATTCAGTTGCATTGACAACACTTCAAACCAAATCAAACTTTATAGTATTCAGTTGCATTGACAACACTACAAACCAAATCAAACTTTATAGTATTCAGTTGCATTGACAACACTACAAACCAAATCAAACTTTATAGTATTCAGTTGCATTGACAACACTACAAACCAAATCAAACTTTATAGTATTCAGTTGCATTGACAACACTACAAACCAAATCAAACTTTATAGTATTCAGTTGCATTGACAACACTTCAAACTTTTAAACTTTTAACAACAAGACGAGGCACATGATATGTGTAATCTGATGATCACAACAATAATTTTCAAATTATCAAAATGTTGAATTATCAAAGAAAAGGACCATGTTAATCTATATATATATATATATAATCTAAACAACCCGCTGTTTAATTCACCTGATGACTGGCACAGTCTCCATCTTGATCATGGTTGGTAATTTCATCTTCTCATACTCTGTGACAAGCTGCTGACAAGTCTGTTCCATGTTTTTTTGATAGTTTATAATATGACTTTGATAGAAACTATGGAGTGTGGTCACACTACCAATCCCCATCTGGTGGAACACCTCTTCAACAACATCCTAAAACAGTCAAATGAAAGTTATGTTATCAATGTGTTAATGTATCTCCTTTCAAAAGAGTTCCAATCACAAATATGATCAATAAATTTCAATTAAATCAGTTTTTATATGTATATCTATAAACAAGTTGACTATTTCCTTTTTAAAAAGAATTATTTTTTCCTTCTGGTGTTACCTAGTATTAAAGTACTGTACAATGGGACCTCCTCTTAAGATACTAATTTACTACAATTTTCTATGTATCTGTTATTTGATACCATTCATGTGATTACTTAAATGTGAAAAGTGACATATTCAACAACATATTGGCCAACTAGAACTAGTCAGGATATGCAGGTCTTGAAATAATGTAAAATTAGGGTTCAGATTACACAGGATGTCAATTAACACAGTGATCAGATTTGACAGGGTTTACTGTATAATCACATTATATAAAACATTTGTTTCTGTACAGTATTTTGGTTTCACCTTTACAGTTATAGTGACGGATCTTTAGTGGGAATGAAAGATTTTACTGAAGCTGAATTTGATAACCCATAATGTCTGAACTGGACTATAGATCAACAGTGAACACATATACTGTAAGCATGGATGTATGTAACATACCGGAAAACTATTATATCCTTGTAGGAGTCGGTTGTCTACGGCAGTACAGAGGTGAGTGGTCAGCTGCTGGAAATACTCATGTGTGATGTCGGTCAGTGTCTCTAAGATTGACTCATTTGTGCCTTAATCAAAATAGAATGAAATAAATAACTATATTTGTAATGTAAGCTGTCATCTAATTATATATGTAATGTAAGCTGTCCTCTAATTATATTTGTAATGTAAGCTGTCCTCTAATTATATTTGTAATGTAAGCTGTCCTCTAATTATATATGTAATGTAAGCTGTCATCTAATTATATTTGTAATGTAAGCTGTCATCTAATTATATTTGTAATGTAAGCTGTCATCTAATTATATATGTAATGTAAGCTGTCATCTAATTATATTTGTAATGTAAGCTGTCATCTAATTATATTTGTAATGTAAGCTGTCATCTAATTATATTTGTAATGTAAGCTGTCATCTAATTATATTTGTAATGTAAGCTGTCATCTAATTATAATTATATTTGTAATGTAAGCTGTCATCTAATTATATTTGTAATGTAAGCTGTCATCTAATTATATTTGTAATGTAAGCTGTCATCTAATTATATTTGTAATGTAAGCTGTCATCTAATTATATTTGTAATGTAAGCTGTCATCTAATTATATTTGTAATGTAAGCTGTCATCTAATTATATTTGTAATGTAAGCTGTCATCTAATTATATTTGTAATGTAAGCTGTCATCTAATTATATATAATGTTTGTAATGTCTAATTATATTTGTAATGTAAGCTGTCATCTAATTATATTTGTAATGTAAGCTGTCATCTATTATATATATTTGTAATGTAAGCTGTCATCTAATTATATTTGTAATGTAAGCTGTCATCTAATTATATTTGTAATGTAAGCTGTCATCTAATTATATTTGTAATGTAAGCTGTCATCTAATTATATTTGTAATGTAAGCTGTCATCTAATTATATTTGTAATGTAAGCTGTCATCTAATTATATTTGTAATGTATATTTGTAATGTAAGCTGTCATCTAATTATATTTGTAATGTAAGCTGTCATCTAATTATATTTGTAATGTAAGCTGTCATCTAATTATATTTGTAATGTAAGCTGTCCTCTAATTATATTTGTAATGTAAGCTGTCATCTAATTATATTTGTAATGTAAGCTGTCATCTAATTATATGTGTAATGTACGCTGTCCTCTAATTATATTTGTAATGTAAGCTGTCATCTAATTATATTTGTAATGTAAGCTGTCCTCTAATTATATTTGTAATGTAAGCTGTCATCTAATTATATTTGTAATGTAAGCTGTCATCTAATTATATTTGTAATGTAAGCTGTCATCTAATTATATTTGTAATGTAAGCTGTCATCTAATTATATTTGTAATGTAAGCTGTCATCTAATTATATTTGTAATGTAAGCTGTCATCTAATTATATTTGTAATGTAAGCTGTCATCTAATTATATTTGTAATGTAAGCTGTCATCTAATTATATTTGTAATGTAAGCTGTCCTCTAATTATATTTGTAATGTAAGCTGTCCTCTAATTATATTTGTAATGTACGCTGTCCTCTAATTATATTTGTAATGTAAGCTGTCCTCTAATTATATTTGTAATGTAAGCTGTCCTCTAATTATATTTGTAATGTAAGCTGTCATCTAATTATATTTGTAATGTAAGCTGTCATCTAATTATATTTGTAATGTAAGCTGTCATCTAATTATATTTGTAATGTAAGCTGTCCTCTAATTATATTTGTAATGTAAGCTGTCATCTAATTATATTTGTAATGTAAGCTGTCCTCTAATTATATTTGTAATGTACGCTGTCCTCTAATTATATTTGTAATGTAAGCTGTCATCTAATTATATTTGTAATGTACGCTGTCATCTAATTATATTTGTAATGTAAGCTGTCATCTAATTATATTTGTAATGTAAGCTGTCATCTAATTATATTTGTAATGTAAGCTGTCATCTAATTATATTTGTAATGTAAGCTGTCATCTAATTATATTTGTAATGTAAGCTGTCATCTAATTATATTTGTAATGTAAGCTGTCCTCTAATTATATATGTAATGTAAGCTGTCATCTAATTATATTTGTAATGTAAGCTGTCATCTAATTATATATGTAATGTAAGCTGTCATCTAATTATATTTGTAATGTAAGCTGTCCTCTAATTATATTTGTAATGTAAGCTGTCATCTAATTATATTTGTAATGTAAGCTGTCATCTAATTATATTTGTAATGTAAGCTGTTCTCTAATTATATTTGTAATGTAAGCTGTCCTCTAATTATATTTGTAATGTAAGCTGTCATCTAATTATATTTGTAATGTAAGCTGTCATCTAATTATATTTGTAATGTAAACTGTCATCTAATTATATTTGTAATGTAAGCTGTCATCTAATTATATTTGTAATGTAAGCTGTCATCTAATTATATTTGTAATGTAAGCTGTCATCTAATTATATTTGTAATGTAAGCTGTCATCTAATTATATTTGTAATGTAAGCTGTCATCTAATTATATTTGTAATGTAAGCTGTCATCTAATTATATTTGTAATGTAAGCTGTAAGCTGTCATCTAATTATATTTGTAATGTAAGCTGTCATCTAATTATATTTGTAATGTAAGCTGTCATCTAATTATATTTGTAATGTAAGCTGTCATCTAATTATATTTGTAATGTATGTCCTCTAATTATATTTGTAATGTAAGCTGTCATCTAATTATATTTGTAATGTAAGCTGTCCTCTAATTATATTTGTAATGTACGCTAATTATATTTGTAATGTCCTCTAATTATATTTGTAATGTAAGCTAATTAATTATATTTGTAATGTAAGCTGTCATCTAATTATATTTGTAATGTAAGCTGTCATCTAATTATATTTGTAATGTAAGCTGTCATCTAATTATATTTGTAATGTAAGCTGTCATCTAATTATATTTGTAATGTAAGCTGTCATCTAATTATATTTGTAATGTAAGCTGTCCTCTAATTATATTTGTAATGTAAGCTGTCCTCTAATTATATATGTAATGTAAGCTGTCATCTAATTATATTTGTAATGTAAGCTGTCATCTAATTATATATGTAATGTAAGCTGTCATCTAATTATATTTGTAATGTAAGCTGTCCTCTAATTATATTTGTAATGTAAGCTGTCATCTAATTATATTTGTAATGTACGCTGTCATCTAATTATATTTGTAATGTAAGCTGTCATCTAATTATATTTGTAATGTAAGCTGTAATTTCATTATATTTGTAATGTAAATTGTAATTTAACATTACATTGTATTGTAAAATTGTAATTTAACAAACATTGTATTGTAAAATTGTAATTTAACAAAACATTGTATTGTAAAATTGTAATTTAACAAAACTTTGTATTGTAAGGTGTAGATTAACAATACTTTTATTGTTAGCTATTATTTAACTCCATTTGTATTTTAAAGTGTAATTTAACTATATTTGTATTGTAAGGTGTAATTGAATTATGTTTGTATTGTAAGCTGTAGATCATATCACAACATGCAATAATTGATATTTTCATGGTGATCTTATTTTCGACTTTCTAACATAAAAAATTATGGTAGGACAAGGGTGATGACAACACGAACAGCTCCTTCCCAATTCACAGTTTATTTATGCATCAAGTTGTTGACATGTTTCAGATAAAAAGTGGGCACTTTGATCTTGACCTACATTCTACCCTTTTTTAGTGAGGACTCTGTATACTTTTTGTATCCATGGAAGTTCCCGGAAAATTTACTAAATATGATGGATTGTAGGACGTTTTGCCTCCACCCAGTGATTAAAAAAATATTGTATTTAGTGTTGTGGTTGTGCTGATCGTAAATTCTGGAATTGTTTTCTATGGAGATTTTGAAAGCATCAAGATTTAGGGTGTACCAAATCATCATTGCACTTTTCTGTTTGTATCTGGAAATTGACTAAAATTAGAGCATACAAAACTATGTATGGGTACTTGAAGTAAAAGACAGGTAACTGTTCTGAGACAAGTCTGAAGAATGATGTAAGTAATTGTAGGTATTTGTTTAGCTTTCCAAATCTTTATAGTGATACCTACTGTCATAACCAGTATGTGCACACACAGCTGATACTGATCTCCGCAGAAGTTTCCTACAAGCGAGATCATCAATCTCTGGGGGTGGTTCACCAATGCCCTTCACAAAGTCACTGTGGAATTGATATTTAACATGTCCATTTCTTATCATAACATTTTTATGTTAACAATATGCCACTCCTTAAATGTTAAGATGATTCAATTTTTTTTCATAATTAGACAACATTAGATAAAAAAAATGGCTTCTATAAACCTAAAAGTGAAAAGACAAACTCTGAACTATAAAACTTGACAACAAGAGTATACCAATAAAGATGTTTTTTCTAAATGAAAAAATTTTTGCTTTTATGAGTTAATACACTATCATGCAAATTATCAAGCTATATATCATAGAAAATTCTCTTTCAATCATCAAATATGAAAACAATTCAGCACATATTCAAATAAACTGGACCAAATTAAAGAGATCAAGAGGTATCGGAGATCTCACTAACTTTAAGTCATGTATACATGATTTAACTTTCAGAATTACTGGTCCCTTATTCCCATAACCATGATTTGTTTCTTATTAATACATTCAAAATACTTTTGTCCCAAAGTCAGGACTGTCCTATATTACATGCATTTTTGACAAACCTTTCCATTTCCTTTGGCATAAATGGCACTGGCCCCTGAACTTTATGTTTTGGTCCTGAACCTGTGAATTCTGGGATAGGTGGTGTAACAGGATAAGTTATCTCACTCTCTCCATTTTTCTACAAATTAAAACATGTTCAACAAAGTTAAGGTACTGACCCAAAAATCTTAATCTCCAGACAAAATGAAAACAAAACAACCAAGATTACATTAGATTCTTTTTTCCCTTTTTTATATACTTGTCTACATCTTGAAAATTCCATATATTTGTAATTCAAATCTTTCAATTGTTCTTCTTTAGCCTGAGGCCTCTTTTTGACAATACTTTTCCAACTGTAAATTTATAAGACATTTTAAGGTGAAATAAAAAGTTGTATATTTCTGTTGCCTTACTGTCTATAACATGGTGTCTGAACTGTCAGAATTAAAGTAAGCCACATTCCAAAATAAGAAAGAAGCTTATTCATTTACTTCAATTTCCATATCTTCATGAGTTTTAGTACAGATAGTGGAAAAAACTGAACTACCATCGTAAGTAAAAAGATTTGTATTTAATGCATAAAATTCTTGCTATGTGTAAGTAATGTCTAGGAAAAAATAAATAATTCCATGTGTACTTGCAAACAATAAAAAGAAATATAAATGAATTTTATAAAGCATTTTGTTTGAAGTAAACGCTTGAATGTCAGCCATATTGCACTGCAACCCTTGGATTGAACTGGATGTAGTATAGATAGCACATTAGTAAAAAAGACTGCCTAATAAGGTAATTGCAGTTAATCTTGTTCTGAATTCAAACAAACGAACATTAATGTTCATTTATTAAAGGAATGGTTCGTTTGTTTTGTTTTGTTTGTTTGCTGGATTTATCGTCTCATGGATAATCAGGGTTATTTTGAGGTGGGGTCTTCTTGTAGCAGCTGATGGCTACCTCACTGAAAAACCAAAGGAATGAAACAAAACATGCTTAGAAACATGAGATTAAGTACATACTACAGCTTCCTGTTGCTGTTGGACACTGGAGATAAGTTGTCGGAGTTTCTTGGCATGTTGGACAAGTCTAATGGTGTGCATGACGATAGGATCCATCTCAAATTTTTCACTCGGTAAGGGACTGTAACATATAATGACAATGATTTCACTAAGTTTCAAAGTTATTATTTGATGTTTAGAAAAGTAATTTTGCAATCAAACATTTACCTATATACATACATGTACAAGCTCTACATCTGAATTAAGACATCTGCAAAAGTCTAAAAAAAAAAAAAACCCAGGCAAATTTGCTTGATTTGTCTCTCCATGAAACACCAGGATAATTTTAAGGCAGTTTCTCCTTGTAGTAGATGTTGGCTACCCCATTGAACAACATACGAGAGACTCATTGCCCTAGGACACAACTATGTCAACAAAGACTTGGCTTTTCCTTAGCTTCTTGAGAAACACAAACTGAAAGGAAGTGTCAAAACAGTGTCATCTCAGATCTTCACCTGAGTGTATGTTGGCCATTGTTCTATCTAACTGAGCTGTATCATAGAACCAGGCCAAAGGGTTCACTTCAGTAAATACTACTTAATTTAAAAAAATACACAAGTTCAAAATAGCTGCAATTTAAGCAACTGTATTTGTAAGCATACTGTATGTCACCCATTAAAAGGTGTTTCTACATGAAGGATGTAAATCTGAGATATCGTAACATAACACTGTCAATGGATGTTCTGGGGACAGGGGTACATGGTTACTTATTATTGTAGGTGTGGTGACAGGGGTTCATGGAAGGTGGTCGAGCGGTGCAGTGGTAACGCACTTGCCTTTCACCTAGCCGTCTGGGGTTTGATTCCCGAAATGGATGTCAAAAGGTATGGGATCACCTGTCTGACCACGTGGGTTTTCCCGAGTACTCCAGTTTTCTCCCACACTAAGACTTTTCTCGCGCTTCCATCTGGGCCAACAAGACTGATTAATATAAGTTGGAAAAACTTGCTTCGCAATTGTTGTAAAATAACTAAAAATTATTTATTTGCTACTTACTTATTGTAGGTGTGGGGACAGGAGTAAATAGATACATACTTGTTATAGAGGAGGGACAAGTGTACAAGGATACATACTTATTGTACGAGTGAGGACAGGGGTATAAGGATTCATACTTATTGTATGAGTGAGGACAGGGATATAAGGATTCATACTTATTGTACGAGTGAGGATAGCAGTATAAGGATTCATACTTATTGTACGAGTGAGGACAGGGGTATAAGGATACATACTTATTGTACGAGTGAGGATAGGGGTATAAGGATACATACTTATTGTACAAGTGAGGATAGCAGTATAAGGATACATACTTATTGTACGAGTGAGGACAGGGGTATAAGGATACGTACTCATTAGTTGGAGGATGGTGTCTACTAGATGGCTGGTGTAGTCTTGGACCCTCCACATCCATTGGGCGAGGTTTTGTCATCTGTTCCCTTTCGATGGCTGCAATTCCTGAATCTGTATCAGGGAGACTGGGTAGTTCACCCCAATATGATGAGGATGTCATTGTGTTTTTTCACTGTAAGGTCAAAGGTCATTCTTGAGTATGGATATCAAAGATATTTACGGCAAATGATGTTAGTAATTTTCACAGCAGCATAAGTTTTCCAATTTTTTACTTTACATATACATATTGTGTGCAACATTGTCTACACATGTCACTTCTAGGCTGGCCTTGTACTTACCACCTTGACAAAGCCATTTTGTAACCCAATGAAAAGTGAATCCCATTCATTTTTTGTAACAACAAAATAGGAATAAATGGAAAATCATTTATATTTCAATGCAACTGACAAAGGAAAAAAGTCTTCATATTTCATGCTGAAAGTAGAGTGCTATATAAATAATGCATGGTAATATTTCAGTTGCTCATAAAATATAAATGAATTAAATATTTGATTTGCCTATAAAAAAATGGAAAGACATTATTTATCATGAGAGTTAAATGTTCAATACCAAAATTACTTTTTACTACTAATCATTTGGAAAAGACTTGTTAAGTACTTTAATTTGAAGCAAAATGGTATACAAACACAGCAGGGGTATGCCGGTTTTTTTTTCGCTGTTAGGCCTATTTGTTTTCGGCCCTAATAATCAGGGAAAGTGGTTCACTAAAAAAGAATTCACGAATTTGAAATTTTCATAATCATCACCAGAACAAAAGCTAAATTTGTGACATTTAACGTAATGTATCAATGTTCGTCTCGTCCTTATTCACGGTCCTGTAGCCGACTGCAACTATGTATACCGTATAAGAGATAACGATACTGGCATTTAAGACTATAATTATAATTCCAACGTACGTATGAACGTCTTTTGCCTTAACCACCACTTTGTGTGTGATAGACAAATATACCTGAATAAACTGTGAAGATCCAGGTCAGTACCTACACATGGAACGGGAACAACAATATTATTCAACCGGAAGTTTACAGTGAGGTGCCCGTAGTCTCGGAGAGGAATGGAATTAATATTCGCATAAAGATTCGAACAAAATTGCGATGTTATAAGTTAGCAGTTAATCAAATATATCGTTTTAGCTCGATATTTGATGATATCACTATTTTCAGGATATGAAAACATGTTTGTGCCATACTTATATTCACTGCGCATCTGTTGTTGTCCTAGCAACGAAAAACTTATGGCAGCCGTTGACTTGCACTGTATAACGTCAACTCGTGTTTAGGAGGTAAATGAGGCTTATTCGTGATATATATTCACAAAATAAGAAAGTAGATAACAAATGCATAACGCTCACTGTTGTAAAATCAAAACAAAATGTTTCGTCTCGTTTGTTTCTAGCCTATTTTTATGAAAATTATTTCGTTCCTCAAACTTTATTTCATGATTGTGAGGTATCGATATGAAATACCTCCTGCATATCTAACTGTTGTAGACAGTGGCGTACATTGTTAAAGGCGTGTTTGAAATGTAAACACTGCAGTGTACTTAATTACGTTGTTATGAACTGTTGACATAAATTTTGCAGATTGTTTTGGACTGTCATTGACAATGTTGTATAATATGTTTGCAAATACTTTTAAGTGTTGTTAGATTATTGACTGTAAACTGATGTCGCATTTTCATAGCATTACTAACATAAATATCGATACCATTAAGCTGACACGATTGTAAAATTATCTAGAAGAATTCAATTCAGGCATCGGCTAATGAAAATAATACACTGAGCCTGCAGCACCAACTGATGTGGTGATGTAGTCAAGGTTTTCATTGGCACCTACATGAGATGTTTGAGGCATTTGGATGGACAGATGACCACACCAGATATCTGTCTAACAAAACGAGTAACATTTGGGGAATAAGACAGAGGAAGCCTAACACGCTGGTGGTGGTGCACCAATATTTTTCAAACCTATTATTGTGTTCACTTAATCACAATGATCTAGTACATACTAATATTAAACTATCACTTCGTAAAACATATGTCAGTGTCAAATATCAGGTCAAGTAATAAGTAACATTGTGTTTACAATACTATGTTTGTTTCAGTGAGGGCCACCATGGCGGCCACTCTGCCGCCGATCAATGGGTCTGCAGGGAGCAGGAAAGGGCAGAATGTACAGCACTTCATGCCCTCCCCTCCCAAAGGACCACCTAGTGGAAAGAAACTTAAACCACTTCGTAAAGTTCCTGGGACCCCAGACAGAGATATATTTGTCAAACATGATATACTTCGACAACAACAACCCGATCTTTCCAAAAGGCAAACAGCCAGGTATGTTTGTGTAGTTGATAATTATCCCATTACATGAGGAGGTATTTTACAACTTGGAGTGATATTGTTGTTTGTAAGTAATCACTTGAAAAAAGTAACATCAAATACATTTCCTAATGATGGGTTCACCTTTATTTCTTTCATACTGTCCCTTAATTTTCCATTTCTTCGTTCTGTATGCACAACCATGCTAAAATTTTCTTAAACTCATTAACCAAGGTTTCCTTAAGAGTTAGATGTTGTTTTATTATCAATTAAAGATTGATTTTAGATTCATATGCTGCAAGTGCAATGCTATGGATTTGTGGGCCCACATTTAGTCTAGTTTAGTATAGTATTTTCGTCCAGAAAATAAGTCTGTTTTTATATTGCATGTATTATTCACACGTTAACTTTCATAAAACATGTAGGGTTATTTTCAATTAAAAATATTGAGGCTTAAAACTTACTTTAAGTGATATTTAGGCAAAAAAAATAATATATAAATATGTTCTAGGGATTGTAAGATGCATTCTTAAAAAAGAAACTGAATTTAGAGAACAACTTCTTCCCTTCAATTTCACCAAGCTTATTTAAAATCTTTTCTGTTTCTCTGATTTCAGCTACAGGAATACATACAAGCATAATCTGTGTTTGGACATGCTCCAAGAAGGTTATCATAAATCATTTAGTGAACTTTTTGCATTAATAAAACAGCAAGAGGAAGAGCGCCTTGAGAGAGGCCCAGAATCTCTCATGTGGACAATGACTTTGTTAAAAGATCAACATGCAAAACTGGACATGTTAAAAGTGCATTTAACTAAAGCAGAGGAAGCTTATAGAAAAGGTAATAATAAACATATTTTTTTTTATTATTGCAAGATAATAAAACCCCATAAAGACGTTACACATAACTTACTCAAAAACTTATTGTTGTAAACAAAAGAACATTTAATACTGCTAAAATGTTGTTGCAGAAATGTTAATTACCTCCAACTCAAAGTCAGGGATGGGCTTATTACAGGACCCAAGGGGTGCAGCACATTACCTATGATTCATAGTCAGGAAGACTTGGCTTATTACAAGACATTGAAATGGTATTTGCTGAAATTGATTTGCCTATTATCGGGCATGTATATAAGGATGTGTCTGACTTTGTTTGTTGGTATTACAGGTGACTTTGCTGAAGTGTACAGAAACAGGTACGAGTTAGCCCGGTATTTTCAGTCAATGAGGGATGATAAATGGCTAGCAGATCACTTCTTCACAACTTGTTTACAAACAAGTATGGAGGTCAAAGGTGACCATGGAAAGATGCAGGCCCAAGGTCACTACAATGTAGGGGTGTCCTATGAAGAGAATGGTAAATTGCTTTATTTTTTTTTTTTTTATTTTTTCCATGATTTAATATAGAAAGTAACGGGATTTCAACATCTGTCACATCATTTGTCTAAATGCCTGTCTCTGTTTCTTCAAATTTCACAAACATTAATACACATATTAAAAGAAATTTAGCTTTCTCGCATTTAAGTAGTCATTTCTTCAAACAAAAATGTAAATAAAACATGCTTGTGTTTCAGATTCCCCATTCATGACTTTGAAATAAAAAGAAAAATTACATCTTTGTTAAACACAAAGAAAACTTAAAATAATTTAATATATTTCATATAATAATTATATATTTTGATATTCATCAGAAAAGTTTACAAAAATATTATTAATATATATGGGACATACAATTTCCACTGTATTCACCCATCATACTCAGAAAGCCTTTGCTATCTGGAACCTTAGTTAACTAGACATAGTGAAACTATATAGCACTGTAAAGATATCTCCAAACATAAAATGAACTTGTTCAAACTGAATACCTATATATACCAGACACCTGACAAGGTCATACAATATACATTTCTGTGTAAACTGAACCTGTATCACCTGAATATTTGTATGATCTGGATACCTGTATAAAAAGGATACCTGTATACACCAGACAGCCGACAAGGTTCTACAATATACTAGGTACATTTCTATGTAAATAGAACCTGTATATTCTGATTACTTGTATAAATTAGACAAATACATTTCCATCTAAACTAAACCTGTATTACCTAGAAACCTGTATAAAACAGACATTGAACAAGTCTTGTAGCAGGTCAGTTACAGGCTTACAATATCAATATCTATACAAACTTGACCTGTATATTCCGAATACTTGTACTAACCAGATCTTCAATTAAGATTCCTCTGTATATGATGTGCATTTAGTATAACCTGTGTAATAAGATGACTCAGTTCATCGAAATTATCTGCCACTTTCAACAGGTTTTACTCTTGTCATTTCTTTTTCATAACTACAAAGATCAGGACAAAATCATCTCAATGACCTCTGACTTGTCTATTTATGTCACAGGTGACAATTACGAGGCTGTGGATCATTTTGAAGCCTACTATAAATTAGCTGTGGATCACAAGGAGTGGATCACTGCAGATGATGTAACTTTCCACACAGATGCCTGTATCAACCTATGGAGAATCTACACTACCATTGGCTTGATCCTGGAGCGACAAGAGGAGCTAGAAAAGGCACTGGACTTCCTCACGAAGGCTCTTAACATGGCCAAGGAATGTGAGTGTTGTTTTGTGTCATATAATGATGTATCTGCTTTTCTTTCCTACAATACATAGTAGGCAGCTTCAATCTTAAAGTAGGTGGGTCAGTCATACATTGTATCCTGTATCAATGAAATAGCATTTGTTGTCATTTCTACTGAAAGTTATATTTTGTTGGCTTAATACCAAATATGGGGGCACTTATTGCATGATAAATGCTAGTTGCCTTTTACCCAAAGCTTCTTCATTTGGTTACGTAGTCTATTTTTTGTTAGTGCGGAACCTTTTCAGAATTCAGACTTGACAATCAAAACAATAAACTATTTATCTAGTGATTTCATTTTTGTTAATGAATTTCTTGTAAACGGTAGCTTTCCTATCTGATATAGAAACACTAAGTTGTTTTTATAGTTTTGCTTCCATTTCAGTAATTTTAGCATGTAATAACTTGGTGAAAAAAGACTCTTTCTATTTGCCTTGTATGTGTAAGTCCTAACAAAAATTATCTTTACTTCAATCCTGTAGGTAATGACAAGTCCCTTGAAGGACAAGCATCATACACACTTGGGCTGTCACATGAGAAATGTGGTGATGGCAAATCTGCACTTGTGGTAAGTTTAACTCCTCTTTCTGAAATGAAAATATGCCTTTCTTACAGAAATCTAACAGCTTTGAAATTTTCTAAAACATTATCAATAGAAATCATTGCTAAAGAAAATAATCCATGTTCACTTTCTATGTAGAAAATTCAGTTTCGAGTTCGACAGAATCTTTGTTTTCATTAAGTTTTAAAGGCCTGAAAATATTTGAAAAATGAATGTATTGGTATTACATTCCTAATTTATACCAACATTTTAGTTGAGATAACACTGATGTCAAGCTAATGTATATGACAATATTAAAGATTTAATGACAAGAAAGATATATGTACATAAAGTGTATTCATTATTATATGCTCATTGATTGGTTGCAGCACCTGAATAACTTCTTAGATGTATGCAATGAATCAGGTGACAGTGAGGGTATAGGAAAGGCTTGTGATGCTATCTCCAAAGCCTATGCCAGGTATGCATTATTCAATTCTGATTGATAAATTCATACCCATTTTAAATTTCAGCACAACCTTTTCCTCAATTCTGTTTCAAGCAATTTGATAGCTAGAGCTATCACAAGTCTTTTTGGTTAAATCATGGATATTATTTCTTTTTTTTATTATCAGTTTTTTTTTTTCAATGAGAAATATACTGCTTTTCATAATCTTTACCCTAATCAAATGACAAAAAAAAAATGTTTTAAATCCCAATTTTTTTTGCTTTGTCATTTAAACTTTCTTTTTTTTTTTATGGTAAACCAGAAAATTTCCATCTTGAGTGACACTTGTATATTTTGTCTTGAGGAGATATGATTGACCATTAAATCCAGGTGTTTTGTCAATATGCTATTCCTGTTGTAGTCAAGGTAAGCTTGAGGAGAGCATTGAATACCTAAGAAAGTTTGTGGAGGTTACAGAACAGAGTGGGGAAGAAATAGCTTTCAGTAAGGCTTGTCACAACCTGGGAAATATCCTGAATTCTTTGGTGAGTTATGATTTTCATTTCACCTAACAAGTTTTATAAGTGACAATCATTGATTCTAATAAAAAAAGAAACTACGAGTCATTTCACCAAGTATGAAAGCATTTAGGCCACCATTGGACTTTAATCTTCACAGATGATAGTCATGCATTGGTGGTTAAGCTTACTATAGTTTGAATATAAAGGCCCTCAACAGGTGATTATTTAACTACCTTTTTTATAGAAGTATATTTTTTCCTTTGTGTGATTATTTTCATAATCAATATTCTTGTATTCAAGTTGGTATGCCGTCTTTCCCCGAGAAGATTCTTTTAAAGCATTGATAACAAATTTTCATTCAAAATGAAAATTTCTCTATTCTTGATGTGGAATATTCATATAACTGGAGTACAATCCAAAGTCCTAGCTTATGGGTTTTGGAAATGACATTTAACAACCGAGTCAAGCCAGGGAAAAAATAAATGCAAAACTAAATATATTTAATAAGACTATTGGATGGAGATTACTGTTCTGTAATATTAATGCCAGTTTCAGAATATATTACAACTGTGGAATATTTTAGCATTTTTTTTTTTTTTTTTTAAACTTTAGCATTCTCAATACTTGAGATTGAAAGAAAGAAAAAACCCAACATGTTGTGACATTTTGGCTAATCAATTTGATGAATTTGTCAAGTTAGAAATTTAGGAAAGGATTAAGGATTATTGTAAGAAGGATACCAACAAGTAGATAAAACCTATGCATTCCAACACCTTAATATGTCAGAAAAGACACAAGTTCTACATAAATCTTTAACATGTCACACAATATCATTGTTTGATTCAGGGTCGTTATGAGGAGGCAACAGATTACTTCAGCAAAGCCTACAATATTTCCCGAACGCTCTCTGACAAGGAGGCCATCAACACCAATCGTGTACAGTTTGGTATTGCCATGGCACACAGAATGATGTCAGGCTTCCATGGTCACGTCGTCCTTGAACACAGAAATGCCCTGGAACGCATGATTGAGTGGAAGAGTGCAAGAACAGATGATTTTGAGAAACCATTCCCTGAACCAAGTAATTCACCTTTATTCCTTTTTTGTGAACAAGATTATATGTGTAATTTGAAATAGTGTTCACAGTTGTGCATTTTGTTTTTCATTAAAGATATTTACTTGATATACTGGATTTAAATTTTCATATATGTGAACTGTGGCTTCATTTGAAAGTTTGGATTTGAACAAAGGCCACCTAGCTAAGAGAACCTTTTTTTCCGTGGGGAAAAATAAAAAAAATAAGATGAAGATGTCTTTAATGTAGGAATACTTACTGCTTTTTAATCCAACAAGTAACTAAATGAAATTCTCTGTTGGCTTTTTTATACATATTCCAGACTAGTAAAAACATCAGCAAATTCTCTATCATTGTTTTGTAAAAAGTTCACCTTTATTTCAAATTAGTTACTCTAAGCATACATATTTCAGTGATAAAGTTTTTTTTTTTTTTTTGCACTTTATTTGCAATTTCTGGATTTCTTGATTACACCAAATTAGGCATGTTTACAGTATATGTTGGTATGTTTATTATTTTGAAAAATGGCTTCTTTTGTATATATTTATTTCTTTTATTTATTTATGTAGTTTATGTATTTATTTAACAATATTTCTGTTGGAAAAATTCTAATGAATTTTCTAATTTTGTTGGTACAGAAGAGGAAGAGCCGCCAAAGCCCCCCTCACCAGCCCCTCCTGCACCAGTGGAGGCTGAAACAACACAGGATGAGGATGCCACCAAAGAGACAGAACAAAAGGACAATACCATGACTGAAGATTCAGGCACTCTGGACAGTTGAAAAGCTCCAAGGCTGTGTGACCACACCTATTTACTGAACCACGCCCACCATGATACAGTAAATCATCTACAAGGGTTACAACCTTGAGAACTTTTTGTATTTTACTAAACGAATTACAGGCCATTCCTTATTTAGAAGATGCATGCTTTGTTGGAAAGTTGATAGTTTATTTTGGGGTGGTCTAAGTAAGATGGTGTAAGACATCTTTCTTAAAACAACATTTGAACATGTCATAATTCTTTGGCAAAAGGGGAGATATTTTTTAACAAAGCAAAATATCAGTTTTGTTTACTAGCATATTTTGTTAATTACTTCTCTGCCAAAATTAATTGATTTTTATATCAAGATGACATTCAATATGAATAAAAGATTGTGTGTTTTGAAAGTTTATGATATATGGTTTAAATTCTAATTAAGAAGGCAATATTGATATGAAAATATGATTTACTGATATTTATAATGAACAAAAGCAAAGTAAAGCCTAGAGATACATATTCTTAGTTACTCTGACATTCTGTCACTTTCTTTCATATTTGCCCCACATGGAGACTTGACTCCAGACCTATATAAAAAAGTTCATGGAAGGTTAGAATAATTCAGTCGAAGGGACACATATAGATGAATTTCTCAGTACGAACTTTGTTGAATGCATGTATCTTAGCTGTTTAGGACCATTTAATAAAAAGCAGTATAGCCCCATTCTGGCTACTTATTAAACCGGTACCTTGTGACTTCAAGGGTGCATATAACCAATAATCTACGATTGGAATTCATGTCAGTTACAAATTTATAATGAATTGTTAGAAGTCTGTAAAACAAATTTAAAAAGTTATAATTTTTTTGAAAGTTGAATTTATTTTTGAATTAGCAATTTCTCGAAAAATTGCTCTTGAATATTTGACATGAGGAAGTTCAGAGTCTGTGATGAAATGTGTTATTTATGTGGTTAAATGTTCTTCTTTTTGTAAGATCAGCTACATTTGTATTATATAGATTAAAGATGTCAAATAATTTTGTATCATTTTATCATTCACCATACTGAAACTGCTGTTCCTTAGTATACTGCTGATATTGTTGTTTTTAAATATTCATATGTATATGCACTGATGTTTGTTGTACATGTTTTTGTATCATCAATACTTTACTTTTATTTCTGTGTAATGTGTATATTGTTCTGAAAACATGTATGACACATCATATGCAGGTGTATACATTGTATTTGACATGTTTAAGACAAATTTGTGGTCAGGAAAAGTGAAAATTTACATGTCAAATTGATTCATGAATTCATAATTGCTTAATAAAAAAAAAAAAAAAATCCAGTCTTCACGAAAAAATTGAAGCTTGTCAGAACCTTTGAATCTAAGACTAAAATTTATCTAATGTACTTGTACAATGTTTCAGGAAAATTTCCCTTTTGGATAATGTAGATATGTAAAATACTTAATAAGAGTTTGTCAGAGCTTTAGCCTTTAAATCTCAAACAACAAACTGCTGTTTGAGTGTGAAAACATTAGTGACTTTACTTAGTGCTGTAGCTAGCTGCCTTAGTTAAGTGCCTGTTCTGGAACAGAATACCAGATTTGGCTTTAGGTTCTGTATTTAAAAAGAAAAAAAAAAAAAAAACGAAAAAAGAAAGAAAGAAAATTAACAATTTTCAAAGAAAATAAAACTAGCACCTGGTAAATCTGGAAAAGTTGATTGTCAGTGATCTCACAAAAAACAAACAGAAAATTAAGATTGGAAGTTTGTATGCATTTAATAATTTTCATCAACAAAAAATGTATAATTGTGAAAACCAGGTACTCATATGAAAAATGAAAAACAACTAATGCATTGAAAAAAACTCTTTTAAAATTCATTTTTTTCTGTCTTTGTCTCTCTCTCTTTTTTCAATTTATCTGTTGTTTCTGATTTCTTTTTTTTAGCAGCCAAAGCCTCTGGTGTTAAGTTCCATACTGCTAAATCATAGGCCGTGAAGCATTAACAATAGGCTCATGTCGTGTTTCATTCATTACTTTCTGCAGTTTTTTTGCAGATGGAAGTAATCCATCCAAAATCAATGTGATATTTTTACTACCTATTTGAAAATATATGCATTTTTGTAAATTGAATGTTAAATGTGTATTAAGACAATTATAAAATGTATATTTAAATTATCAATAAACTGATGGTACATTCTATAATTCTGTTGGTTTTTTTTTTTTTTTTGTTTTTTACCTAATTTAATTTTGTATAAATTAAGTTAGTATGTTGTCTCTTTTGCTTTGATTTTGGGAAGAAGACTCCTCATCCCAGATTTGCAAAAGTAATCTTTCATAAAATATTTACAGATTTACAGAATGGTGTTTATCCATTATTAGAGTTTGGTAATTCCTGAGCTTGTCTCACACCTTGAGTAGCCATTTAATAAGAGGGTAATAAATGTCAAGGTCATCCTATGAAAATTTTAACCAAACATAGGGGATCGCTAAAAATTATGACCCAATTTGGATTGAATGAAATTCTTGTTGGCAATATTCTGATCAGCAGCAGGTTCAGGATTTTGGATTAGTGGAAGGTGTGGTAAGGAAACATTTTAATACTTTAGACACCATGAAAAAAAAATCAATAAGAGCAACTCACAAAACCTCCAACATGGTGTTGTCAGTTATTTGGATCCCAAACTTTATATACCTTTCAAACTAGGAACCTACTTTTTAAAGGTGTTCAGATTCAGATGTTAAGAAAAAATTTTCAACACAGTCGACCCAAAACGTCTTCAGTTAAGGCCAAGTTTGCTTACGCAATTCAAACAAACAGCTGACAAACTAGCATGACGCCAAGCATATTTGTAATCGAAGAGAGTTCATGAAGATTTGTACATTTGTCTCCAATACCTCGAAAATTGTTGAAGGTCACCCCAGTTTGATATCCCACAATACACAGTTACTTCCCTTCGTTTTATGCCATCGGTACGACAGTCGATGAACTGGGCATGAGGTTACCTATTCCGATTTATTTTATCCGTTTTTTTCCCTGGAAAAGATGTTTTAAACTATTATGGTTGTAATATGAATTTTACCAATGTTATTTAGTCAAAACTTTAGTATCATTATTGATTGAAGTAATCAAAGATTGGTATTAAATACTTACACTGTCTGGATATAGGTTTACGGACAATCGGTACTTGGCAGTCTACCATGACCAACCTCTGATTACTCTAATACCCTGTATTCGTACTGTAAAATCACTAATTTTTGTGGGACTCAAATTGTGAATTTTCCATTTCTGGATAGCAATATTCCTGCATCAAATAATAATAAGCGGATTCTTCTTTAAGTAATTGATATCAAACGAGATCCTCTGTTTGAATGTCTCGGCGAATGTGATATGCGAGTCTTGAAGTGGATTACAAAATTGAATATTTTATTCTTCCGTTGTTTGTTACGTGATAACAGAATTTTCACAGGTCTGTGGTGAATAATAAAATTAATAACAGAATTTTCACCGGTCTGTGGTGAATAATGAATATGCTCGTGGGTGGTTAACATTTTATTAATTAAACAAAATGCAGAACATAATCATGACATAAAACTTGGACGTGATGGAACATCCAACACTTTTATTGGAAATATCGGAAAAAAAGAGAGTTAGTTTCCGGATTTTTTTTGTTCTCGAAATTAGCAACCACGGTATATGGAACTTTCTATCAGAATTACGTAATTAGGTTAAATACATAATCAGATACACAAATAAGTCGACCTACAGGGGCTGTAGCAACGATTGTACCAACGGTACAAAAACTAATAAGATTCTAATCGATTACAAGTTAACGCTTATGAATAGTATTATATAATAAGAGCGAGTGATCGATACACAATGAAATTGATCCCTAACAATATTGATGCACGTTTCGCCTGGACTAGTTTAATAATTTTGCCTTACTCTGCACGTGGACGGCCTTCTGGAACCAATCTGACCAGGTAAGTTAATCTTTTCATCATAATCATACACGTTTTGTATAGAAAATTTAAGTATTTTTCATATCTGTAAATCTAATCTTGCTTTGTATTGTTTAAAAACCATTTTTATTACTCAGTATTTCCATTTGTCCAGGTACTTTGAGTATCTAGATAGCATCAATAGTTTGTTATCTAAACAAAAGCCAGAACTCAGTGACGGTACATTTTACAGTGGTGTCCACATAAATCAGAGTTTTATTTAGAAGCAAACTGATTTATCGTTATAGCCAATGATTATCACTGATAGCAAAAAACATTGTTTTAATTTATAACGAGAGTGAATAACTCTTCATCCCATTATTGTTATATTCCATGCTACCATTAATTTGTAATATATCATCTTGAAAATTTTACATACAGATGCATCATACTGTAATCTTAAGGTTCTCTCATATTTTCAACCTGATCTTCATGTCAGCTGATCTGAGGAGGTTCAACTTCACTTAACAGAGAAGAATCTCAATCTTGGTTTTTCCAGCACATCTTCTTTTAATCAAGGATGACAGACATGATGGTATCTTCAATAACGACTGAAGGATGGAGAGAACAGAACATCCTTACCCCAGCCCAGGTGTGCGGTGACGTCATCAATGTACTGAACGGCGTGTCTCTTACAGAATGTGCTGTATACTGCTTGGGACAAATAGTCATGTGCTTCATGTTTGAATTCATTTACCTGAATAATGTTTGTCGTCTCTTCTCCGGTATCGCCTGCCCAAACGGTACACACTTGTTGTCATGGAAACCATTTTTGGCCCACAAAGGACTTTCCAGTGAGTATAATTATCACTTCCATATTTAAATAGTAGTTTGGTTAAATAATTATTGAATTATGCATCTATGACGTGTGATGCAACGGTTCACAATCTACGTCATGTTGCACCTCAATTTTTAGGCACTCTAACAGATATGGAAATGACGTAGCTTACAATATGAACGGAATATATCTACTAAACTTTTCTCCATTCAGTAGTTAACAGTTATTTACACAGATTGTGAACGGTCTGGATACACACATGTCAGGGCGGAGGAAGCTATTTGCTTCAAGGCATTTAAAACAAAATTGACCTGGCGTGATGCTCGAACAAAATGTGAAGAAGAGGAAGGAAGACTTCTCGTATTGAGGAACTACAGATATACTGAAACTGTCATGAACCTCGACCTAGGTAAGTGATATCTAGACACTTTGAAGTGGTATAATAAATCCAGCGTTGACTCGAAAACAAGGGATTCCCTTTCTAGCAATGTTCTTTCAAGCGAAAATATACATCTCGACATCGGAAAAATAATGTCGAACATGTCTTACACGATCTATGATGTTTTATAGAAAATATTTTATAATCCAAAAAGAAAACGACGGCAGCTATAGAACTGTCTTGAAAGCAGAAACTCGCACATAACATATCTGTTGTTTGAAATGGCATGAGAGTTACAACAAATAATATGCAGTGTCTTGACATTTATAACTAGTGTAACTAACTAGAAAATGATGACTAGAACAAAATGTCGGGAACATCAGAATAAATTTCTGCATAATAGAATGTAACAATTTCAATTATTTTGAAAGTAAATCTTTTACATTAAATCTATTTAAGTTTCATCATAATTAACAATTTCTGCGAAAAAGTGCCTCCGACCAAGAAAAAAATTCGCTTCGATTCATGGTCAGTCTTGCATATAACAGATTTAGACTATGAACCAAGATAAACAGGTTTGCATAGAAACTATGTTTAAACATGCAGATTTTTAAAAGTGCAGCGTTTACACCACTGCCAGTGAATAATGACACTGCTACACTTTTATTTCGGAAGATTTCGATTTTACTCAGCAGCCTTCTAGGTTTCCACCAATGGATTCTTTTGGCACCATTGACGAATCCGAACACAAAGGAAACGCTGGATTTTTATTCTTATTTCATTTTGAAGGATGTTTTACGCTATCCTAGATATTCTCGCAGTTACGATAACTTTTCCTCTGTACACCTTTGGAAGTTGCCATGGCAAAATTGAATGTTCTGTGTGCATCGCCTTGTGGACAAGACGAAAAGACTAGTTTGGTCCATTGCTGTTGTTCAAACGAATCTCTGGGTCGCATAACGGGATATTGTAATGGTTTGAAGTTGTTCGTACATGTAGACTTAAAATAAAACCCACCAAAAAACCCCAATCAAATCATGCAATCAATAGCTTGAGATAAAAGTCTGTGACGTCACTCGTGCCGTCAGTAGTTACTTAAAGTCGTATACCCACGAAAAACAAAATAGCAAGTCAGTACCTGCTGCGGGCACCTCTTGCACGAATCCTTGCACGGATTCTCCTCTATGCACAGATCATTAAATCGCCTTTTATACACAGCCAAAACGCATAGATAACAGTTAAGCTGTTTATTACACTTAGAGTATAATCATACAATGCAGCAGATGACGTCATAAAGAAAAACTAAAACTAAACTTTGGCGTATCGGGGCTACTCACTCAAACAAGCTAACTGACTAGAAACACTAACGAGCGTACACCAAACAGAATAACTTACAGCTCTGCAAGAAAGGCATCACCGATATAAATATACATTCCGGCAATACCTTTCAAAGTATGCCCGATGTCTCTTGAGCGATTCAAGACTAGTCAAGCATAAGAAATACCATCCTTAAGTATAAAGCTTTTAAGCGATTTAAAAGCGAAGGATACCTTGAGCGATTCAAGAAAAACCAGACTTAAGCGATTTAAGAACTGGTATAACTCTTAGCGATTAAGAGAATTCAGACTTAAGTGATTTAACAGCTGATAAGACAGCACTCTTGAGCGATTCAAGAGAAATCAGACTTAAGCGATTCAAAGCTGGTATGACAAATTCTCGAGCGATTCGAGAGGCTAGTGAATCTAAGTTAAAATGAAAATGCCATCAAAAACAAAGTTGATAAGCAATCAGAATCAAGACATACAATGTATAAAACTAATATCTAAAAAGTATTGGGGGAAAATTCCCCAGGAATTAAGACCCTATTAGAGTGAGTAACCCAACTTAAAACAAGATATTCAATGCATAAGTATAATTAAAACAACATGGTGTATTGACACAATGGCACAAAGACAAATAACCATGAAAAAGATAAAAGCTAACTGAAACGAACCCTAAACAAAGACAAAAATAAGAAAATAATTCCCAATAATCAAGGGAGTAGATGGGGAAGGTGGGTGGGTAAGTCACAAACAAACACCACCATTCATCAGAAAACAATTACTGAAGTCTGAAACTGCAATACATCATACCCCTCTAGGGGTTAATGGTGATTGGTCAATAATCCCAAAATTCCCCTAATTTGCATATCAACATAAACAAGCTTCATTAAATAGACTTACACAGGCCTTGGCAAAGCAAATCCTAGGAAATACACAGATACAAAATGAATAAAAACATAAGATTTAAGCCAATATAACAAAGGAAATAAACAGAAACAAAAATATACCAGTATGGTGAAAATTAAAGTTAAATTATCATTAAGAGGAATTTGTTCATTCTTCAGTTAATGCTGCGATCAACTGTGCGCGGTAAGTTTGGGGGTGTGTGTGGGGGGAGTGGTAAGGGGTTGATGTTTCCTAATACACCTGTCCACCACATCCTACAGATGCTCATTCGGAGACATGTCGGAGCTATATGGAGGCCATTTCAGAGGCTGAACGTTGTTTGCCGTGCGAAAATCACGACAGACTCTGGCAAAATACGGTCGAGCATTGTCTTGTAGGAAAGCTAGGTTATGACATCTGAGAAGTGGAAGGACATGTGGTTGGATGATCTGGTCATTGAGGTTTGGATCCAGGACCACTTAGGTGAATTTTGCTCCATGGCAGATGCCTACGCAAACCATTACAGAAGCCCCATCGAATATATCGCGTTCAACCACGCATGCGCCGGCGAAACGCTCACCGCGTCTGCGATATACCCTTTTTCTTCCGTCTGAGCGATACAGACATATTCTAGACTTGTCGGTGAACATCACACACCTGCACCGACGCATCCCAAACCTATTCGTGTCATGTCTGCGCATCCAATCAAGACGCCCTTACCCCCTCCATGGTGTCAGATGTGGCCCGACATAAGGTCAGCGCGTGATTTTCTGGCAATTTGAGCACTTATGTGTCTGCCATGAGTACCTAATTTATGCGACGCAGTTTCTACAGCAGTCTTGAATCTGTTGCGCAAGTGCGACAATCGAATCGCCCTGTCTTGTCCCGCGGTCGTTACACGCAGACGGCCGCTCCTGGGACGATTCCAAAATAACCCAGTAGTAGACAGCAGATTGGCTATGACCAACCATCAACATCGCATTTGCTTTATCCCCTGAATAAGCGTTAAGAGGGATGGAGGAGTTTTTGCATATCGGTCAATGAAATCAAAATGCCAACGTGAAAAATTGATGTTGAACTTAGATTATCCGTTGAAATTATACGTTTGAAAAAAGCCGGCTTGGCTTGATCACGCCGCTTAATTTGGACTAAAGAAGCTCACAAAGTCAGAAAATGACATATTCATTTTTAGCTCATTTTAGCGTAGATTTTCAAGAAGGGAGATCATTCTTGATGTTTTACCTGACAAAATTTTCCATTATTTCCTTAGTTCTTAGGTGTACTACAAAGGGGAATTTTGCAGAGAGCGAGTGATCGTAATCCCTGTAAAATCGAAGATGGGCTTATCCTTGTGTGTCATTTGTACAATATAAGACACAAGTTGAAAATCAAAATATTATATATGTGACATACTATATATCTATTGCAGATAAGTTAATAGTTAGATGTAAATGTTACAACAATGAATATGCAAACAATGTTTCATTCAATTGTCAAGTTTATAACAAAGTCTTTTTGATAAACATTTGATATAAAGTGACAAGATATCGTCAGTGCTTACATGTCAAAAACAACGATGCTGCTCTGATGTATTTTTTATTGTTACAGGTAGATTCAGTGCGTGGTTTTGGATTGGATTATCTGATGCGGAACGGAATGGTGACTGGAAATGGGTAGATGGTACCACTTTCAACACCTCAGTTTGGCACAGAATAACAATAGATGGTAGATCTAATACCTACCCAAGTGAGCCTAATATAGCTGACTGCATGAGAATCAAATGGACAGCCAATTACCTGAACGACGCTAACTGTAAAGGAACCTCGGTGTTTTTGTGTGAACGACCTCAGTTACTTTAAACAACACTACCAAATACATCACTTTCAAAGCAATACCTTTTTAACAGAGGTCGCTTTTGAAATTCAATTCATCTAGCAAGATTTTTGAAAATTCAACAACAAAAATAAAATGTATGATTATCTCTAAAGAATAAAGATAAATGATGATTTGAAATGATTTCTTGGCTATATGGTACGGCTATCTAGGAACCTTGAAGGGTGGTCTGGTGGTGGCGTAGTTGTCACACACTCGCTTTTCAACTTGGAGTTCCCTAAGATTTGATTCTACTAACGGAAGTGAAAAAAAAATGGAATTACCTACCCGATCACTTGGTTCTTTACTACGGGTAGGCCATCAAAAGTGATAAGTTGAAATAAATTATTCCGTAGTGGTTGTAAAACCCCAAGAATGTACACTTAAATTCCATAGTGGTCATAACTGGATATAATGTCTCTAGGTTTCCAGAAGGTAAGGGAGGAGGGGGGTGTCTTACATGATGATCAATGACCAATGAGAATTCGACAACGCCAGTGGTAGCCCAGTCTCACAAATCATTCTCAAAATGTCCATGTTATGGATCATATAGGTAAAAAGACAGTGATGTAGTAACACTCTCACAATAAAGAAATTAATCCGTATATTTCCAAGAGTCGACGTAACAAAGCATATATACTACTTTACTACTTTGTTGGGAAATGTCCATGATCATAACATATTCAATTAGCTAAGAATGAAGTAGGATAGAATGATTTTTCTTTGAACACAGCTGGATTGAAATGTGACGCATTTATCACACAAATGACCCCAGTGTGAAGCGTTCTAGCACTGACGTATACAGTGTACGAGTTGGTAAGGAATCTACCTTTTCGGCAGTACTATCATATAAACCAAGGTAGAAAATAGTGTGACAAGAAGGTAGAACAGACTTTAAGAATCTTCTACAAGTTGTGTTGAAAGAACTTATATTCTATTGGCATTACCAATCTAAAGAAAAACTTTGAAAGTATGTGTTGTTAAAAATTGGCGACATTTTAATGGTCCTTTTACTTGAAAAAAGAAATCTTAAATAACGATAAAAACGACTCGCTGTTAAACATTCACTCTGCTGGAAGATTTCAACAGTTAAAATCGACTGTTTGATAACACTACTTGCCATATATCAAAGGTTTCATCTTGATGTGTGTGTCGTGAAATAATTAAACAACATAACGAAGTTAGGTATATGGCAAGTTAAATGTAGAATTATAACAGAAATTCGTTTTCCCCCTTTACTCCTCATTGCAAAATCAGAACGAAGTATGAGAAGATCTTATAGGGCCCAAAACTATTTTTAAAAAGTGGGGGATAAGACAGGAGCTTAACTATATTGCTGGCCACTCAGTATCAAAATTTCTGGTTGGAAATGTGTAACAGTGTAAACGATAAATTTGAGAGTAATATATCTTTCATATTGACCTTAGATATTGTTATTAACCAATCATTTTTGTTTCTATTTATTGCGTTTGACCTTTTTTATTATTGACATGTTGGATACAGGCTACATTCTACTAGATAGGAAAACATGTTTATAAAGAATCATTCCATTATGTAATCAAAAAAATATGCACGACAATTGGTCCCGATTAATGTCAATATCAAATGGGCGGTACACTGATTTTTTTCTTTAATTTCAAACTCATTAATCCCTTCATTCATATAAAATATATGCGATAATATGGCGCAATCAATAAAGTACCTAAACCGAAGAGTATAGATTGCATGTAAGAAAAGTTAATTGAAAAGTTAATGGACGACTGCGTGGATTTTTGTCCGGTTCAAAATACTGTTCAAAGACAACAAAGACTACGGTAAAGGTTGTAATTTTGAAGGTAACATTTTTTCGTGGTTTTATAGATAAAGCTTCTGTAAAATGAACTTAATATTTGCTATCCCCGTACTGTCTCTTACACTCATCCGTGTCCACGGCACAGATCCTTGTACGCTTACACCATCCCAACATGTCAGCACCACCAATGTTTCTGTCTCTTCATGTTTATCAAACAGAAGAGTTATATAAGCTTGCCTTTAAACACAACAACGATAGTAACATTACAAATTCTGTTTGTCTCGATATATTAAACAAAGGAAGACCAAACTGATAACATCGCCAGTAACAAAAGTGTCAAGCTGTAAATTAAAGTTTTAATATGATCAGTCTTTTAATTAACACGAGTCTTGATTATCTCACCAGACATCGACATATTTGATACCAAAGCATGACGAACTGTGGACGGATTCAATAGGTGGTATACGAGTATAGCCTTAAGTTACATGAATTTGTTATAGCCTGAAATATTGTGGATATCACTTTACATATGGTATGTTTGTATAGTCTGAAGTATTGTGTGTGTCTGTTTATATATGGTATGTTGGTACGGTCTGACGTATGACGAATGTCTGTAAACTTAAGGTATGTTGGTATAGCCTGCAGTAATGTGGATGTCATTTTATACATGGTATGTTGATATAGTCTCAAGTACTGTGGATGTCATTTTACATATGGTATGTTGGTACAGTCTGACGTATGACGAATGTCTGTAAACTTAAGGTATGTTGGTATAGCCTGCAGTAATGTGGATGTCATTTTATACATGGTATGTTGATATAGTCTCAAGTACTGTGGATGTCATTTTACATATGGTATGTTGGTACAGTCTGACGTATGACGAATGTCTGTAAACTTAAGGTATGTTGGTATAGCCTGCAGTAATGTGGGTGTCATCTTATACATGGTATGTTGATATAGTCTCAAGTACTGTGGATGTCATTTTACATATGGTATGTTGGTACAGTCTGACGTATGACGAATGTCTGTAAACTTAAGGTATGTTGGTATAGCCTGCAGTAATGTGGATGTCCTTTTATACATGGTATGTTGATATAGTCTCAAGTACTGTGGATGTCATTTTATCCATGGTATGTTGGCACAGTCTGAAGTACTGTGGATGTCATTTTACATATGGTAGTTGGTACAGTCTGACGTATGACGAATGTCTAAACTTAAGGTATGTTGGTATAGCCTGCAGTAATGTGGATGTCATTTTATACATGGTATGTTGATATAGTCTCAAGTACTGTGGATGTCATTTTATCCATGGTATGTTGGTACAGTCTGAAGTACTGTGGATGTCATTTTACATATGGTATGTTGGTACAGTCTGACGTATGACGAATGTCTGTAAACTTAAGGTATGTTGGTATAGCCTGCAGTAATGTGGATGTCCTTTTATACATGGTATGTTGATAGAGTCTCAAGTACTGTGGATGTCATTTTATCCATGGTATGTTGGTACAGTCTGAAGTACTGTGGATGTCATTTTACATATGGTAGTTGGTACAGTCTGACGTATGACGAATGTCTAAACTTAAGGTATGTTGGTATAGCCTGCAGTAATGTGGATGTCATTTTATACATGGTATGTTGATATAGTCTCAAGTACTGTGGATGTCATTTTATCCATGGTATGTTGGTACAGTCTGAAGTACTGTGGATGTCATTTTACATATGGTATATTGGTACATTCTGACGTATGACGAATGTCTGTAAACTTAAGGTATGTTGGTATAGCCTGCAGTAATGTGGATGTCATTTTATACATGGTATGTTGATATAGTCTCAAGTACTGTGGATGTCACTTTACATATGGTATGTAAGTATAGACTGAAGTTCTACGGATGCCACTTAACATATGGTATGTTTGTATAGCCTGAAGTACTGTGTGTGTCTGTTTACATACGGTATGTTGGTACAGTCTGAAGTACTGTGGATGTCGCTTTACATATGTAGTGTTGACATAACCTGAAATACTGTGGATGTTACTTTATATATGATATGTTGGTACAGTCTGACGCACGGCTGATGTCATTTTACATATAGTATGTTGATATAGTCTGACGTACCAAGGATATCTGTTAACATATGGTATGTTTGAGTTGCCTGAAGAACTGTGGATGTTACTTTATATATGGTATGTTGGTAAAGTCTGACGTATCGTGGATGTCCATTTTCATATATGTTTGTATAGTCAAAAGTACTGTGGATGTCGCTTTACATATGGTATGTTGGTCTAGTCTCAAGTTCTATGGATGTCACTTAACATATGGTATGTTGGTATAGCCTGAAGTACCGCGGATGTTATTTCACATATGGTATGTTGACATAGCCTGAAATACTGTGGATGTGACTTTATATATTGTATGTTGGTATGGTCTGAAAAAGCATGGATGTTATTTTACATATGGTATGTTGACATAGCCTGAAATACTGTGGATGTTACTTTACATATAGTATGTTGATATAGTCTGATGTACCACGGATGTCTGTTAACATATGGTATGTTGGTATTGCCCGAAGAACTGTGGATGTCACTTTACATATGGTATGTTGGTAAAACCTGAAGTACCACGGATGTCTGTTAACATATGGTATGTTGGTATTGCCTGAAGAACGGTGGATGTCATTTTACATATAGTATGTTGATATAGTCTGACGTACCACGAATGTCTGTTTACAAATGGTATGTTGACATAGCCTGAAATACTGTGGATGTGACTTTACATATGGTATGTTGACATAGCCTGAAATACTGTGGATGTCACTTTACATATGGTATGTTGGTCTAGTCTCAAGTACTGTGGATGTCACTTTACATATGGTATGTTGGTATAGCCTGAAGTAATGCGGATGTCATTTCACATATGGTATGTTGACATCGCCTGAAATACTGTGGATGTTACTTTATATATGGGATGTTGGTATAGTCTGAAAAAGTATGGATGTCACTTTACATATGATATGTTGGTACAGTCTGACGTACGGCGGATGTCATTTTACATATAGTATGTTGATATAGTCTGACGTACCACGGATGTTTGTTAACATATGGTATGTTGGTATAGCCTGAAGTTCTGTGTATGTGACTTTACATATGGTATGTCGGTAAAGTCTGACGTACCGCAGATGTGACTTTACATAAGGTATTTTGGTACTGCCTGAAGTACCGCGAATGTCACTATACATATTGTTTGTTGTTATATTCTCAAGTACTGTGGATGTAACTCTACATATGGTATGTTGTTATAGCCTGAAGTACTATGGCTACACAAGATGGTACAGTTTGTATTGGAAAGTTTTGATATTTTTGTTGACTTTGTCTTGTAATAAAACGAAAACTGTACACCCAGAAATGTTATCTATATACTAATTCCTGCAAATAGTTCATGCTGAAGTCCCATAGTTTTTCACACAGGTCTGGAAACGTTTAGTCGCATTAAAATCAATAATATTTTCAAATATGTGAGAATTTAGGTGTACTTTCATTTTCACATATTCTTTTAGTTACTATGACAGCAATGTATAAAACAAAACAAAAATGCATTTCCAATGAAATGTTACGTGGGAGGAGAATCTCTTACACTCGTTTTGTCATCCCAACATGTCAGTGTCTGCACCACCACTGTTTCTGTCTCTTCATGTTTATCGAACAGAAGAGTTATATAAGCTTGCCTTTAAACACAACAACGATAGTAACATTACAAATTCTGTTTGTCTCGATATATTAAACAAAGGAAGACCAAACTGATAACATCGCCAGTAACAAAAGTGTCAAGCTGTAAATTAAAGTTTTAATATGATCAGTCTTTTAATTAACACGAGTCTTGATTATCTCACCATACATCGACATATTTGATACCAAAGCATGACGAACTGTGGACGGATTCAATAGGTGGTATACGAGTATAGCCTTAAGTACCAGGAATTTGTTATAGCCTGAAATATTGTGGATGTCTGTTTACATATGATATGTTGGTATAGTCTGAAGTACCGTGGATGTCTGTTTACATATGGCATGTTGGTATAGCCTGAAGTTCTGTGTATGTGACTTTACATATGTTATGTTGATATCTTCTGAAGTACCGCGGATGTCACTTTACATATGGCATGTTGGTACAGTCTGAAGTACTGTGGATCTCACCTTATTGTATGTTGGGATAGTCAGAAGGACTGTGGATCTCACCATATGGTATGTGGGTATTGCCTGACGTTCAGTGGATGTCTCTTTACATATGGTATGTTGGTAAAGTCTTAACTACCGCGGATATTACTTAACATATGGTTTGTTGACATAGTGTGAATGACTGTGGATCTCACCTTATTGTATGTTGGGATAGTCAGAAGGACTGTGGATCTCACCATATGGTATATGGGTATTGTCTGAAGTTCAGTAGATACCCCTTTACATTGTTAAACTATAAACCGTGTCGTGATATTAAGATCAGACAGAAAGTCAGTAATGATTTTCTTCTGTACTTACTATCATACTTTTTGTCTTTTGAGAATTATGGAATTTAAAATACAATATTTCCTTAAAGAATGTCATGCACTGATACTAGATGTGACGGGTTTACCGGCTGAGATTGAGGGAAATGTGCACGAGAACAAAAGTGATTACCGGCTGTCGGCGGTACCACGGGGGAATCGCTTGTCTTTGGGTTTGTGGGTAGGAGGGGGAGGGTCGCTTTCCACAGGATGGTGCAGTTTGTATTGGAAAGTTTGATAATTTTGTTGACCTTGCCTTAGACGGAAGAAAAAGCTTATATCACAGACGCGATGATAGTTTCGCCGATGCATGCGTGGTTAAACGCGATAAATTCGGTGGGGCTTCAGTAATGGTTTGGGGAGGCATCTCCCAAGGACTAAAATCCCCCTTAGTGGTCCTAGATTCAAATCTCAATGCCGTTCGATACAGTGACCAGATCCTGCGACCACATGTCCTTGAAATTATCAGACGTCATAACCTAATTCTCCTGCGAAACATTGCTCGACCGCATGTTACCAGAGTCTGTCGTGATTTTCACGCGGCAAACAACGTTTAGCCTTTGTAATGGCCTCCATACAGCCCCGACATGTGTCCCATTGAGCATCTGTGGGACGAGGTGGACAGGCGTATTAGGAAATCACACAATTCGATTGGACTCACAGAACAAAGTTTTTTAATGTGTTACATTGTATTTCGTGAATTCCCTTCTTTGTCGCGCTCGATCTACTGAATGGTGAAGCCATTGTACCAATAGGGCATTCCTGTCTTGTGCCGTAGTGGTAAGTGTCTTACTAGATGAAGAAAGCAGTCACGAAACAGCTGTCTGATTCAGTTTAATTCAGCTCCGCTATATCAACCTCTAATTTTGTATTTAAAGGTACCGTTTACGTGTGTGGTTTTTGTACAATCTTTAGCCCTCGAATTTTTACCGTAGCCTGTATGCTGCTTTTTAATAGTGACACATTAAGAATATACACATGGGATTGACGTTGTTACTTATGTAATCAGGAAATGTATTGAATTATGGGGTCAAAACATGTAAATTTTGACCATTCTATTCGATCGATCACTTTGGAAATTTCCGTCAGTCACCTCTTAGGTTTTAAGATGTAAACACATAACTGGTGATTACTAGAAGGACGATACAGCTTTATGATGAGAAATTCCTTGTTTCGTTCTAGATATTAAACAATAATTCTGAAATTGTATGTAAAAGTGCAATTCACTTTTACATGTTTTACACAAAAATAACTCGTATTACTGTTAAATAAACTGAAAGTATGTGAAAAAATATTACATTGTATAAAGAATTTTGTGTTAATGTTGAAACTTTGGTTTAAGACTTGTTTCCGGTTGGACGAACCATACATCGATTGTCTGCATTAGGTTTTCTACACCTCCGCTAGAATTAGCTTCGAAAACACAATATGTGCAGTCTAGCATAGAAAAATGGTACCACGTAGACGTAATAAAGTCTACCCATAAGAATTCTATATTAACAAGAAGAACTCGCGCTACGCTTATGGAGTCCAATAGTTGCGTTATAAGAGGACATTACAAACTTACATGGGTATATCAAGTTTTCGACTTGTGATCTTCAAGATGAAAGGTTTTTTAAAAACGGCATCAGTTTGGTTTCAAATATTTGATATCAAAATCTAGTTGTTTTCTCACTATTTAACCTTTAATCCCAGGTGCAAAATATTGAGTTTTGGTTCATATCTCGGTCACTGTTTGATGTATTGACATCCGACTCAGTATGAATGTACACCTTTAGTAGTGGTTCATTACACACTGATATATACCATGACCTTTCTATTTTAGATACGAGATTCACATTTTCAGCTATTATATTTATAATGTGAATATCGTTATGTTAACATAACGAAAATTAACCCCAAAAGTCTTTCTGTGTCTTAACATTTTCGTAATCTAAACACATTTTCCCATTCATTTTCAAGAAATAACGAGATATTTAATTTGCCTATATACACAAAAAATATTTCGTAGCTTGTGTCATTTTAGTAAAGAAGTAGGGTCGTTTCATTGGTTCAAGGTATGCATGTATATGCTTTCCTTTGAGATAATTAATTATCAAATATTTTGATATTCACTTTGGACATTGCACATCTCCCCATCTGAGATTTCCTCTGTCGCCTCCTAGCTAAAGGTTTCAACTGTATTGGTCATTAGTATCACACCCGAGTCCTGGTCGCATCAACCATTGGTATCATACAGTTAGTCGATATATAGAGAGTTTTATCGAACTCTTGATACATTTCTTTGTATCTATTGAAAAGTGCTATTCACATACAATGTGTATGTGGCTTCTTAATATTCTTCTCTCCGCAAAAATACAATTTTTGATAAGCTGTCTTGTTCCAATAAGGACATTCTTCTATGTGTTTAGAATGACAGCAAACATGGCGTCTTTAATGACAACTGAAGTTTGGAGAGAACAGAGCATCCTTACCCCATCCCAGGTGTGCGGTGACGTCATCAATGTACGGGAAGACGTGTCTCTTACAGAATGTGCTGTATACTGTTCGGGACAAGTAGTCATGTGCTTCATGTTTGAATTCATTTACCTGAATAATGTTTGTCGTCTCTTCTCCGGTATTGCCAGCCCAAACGGAACACACTTGCTACCATGGACACCTTTTTTGGCATATAAAGGGCTTTCAAGTGAGTATAATCTCATTATCGAACTTTCTTTAAACCTGAACCTATAACAGTTGCGTAGAATACAGGAGAAAAGCAACTGAAAAAATATTCGGAAATATACCGATCGAAATGATCATCATATAATTTAATATTCATACGTAATGAGCATCCGCCCACGTAAAAAGGATACTAAAGGAAGAAATATACCGGAAAGAACTAGTGATAAAGTGATATGGAAAAAATCTATCGGAAAGAAAGAGGTGAATAATGTAAAAATTTCATTGAAATATTAAAGGTACTTATATCACTTTCGGCACAAGTAATATATATACAATAATTTCCTCCAGGAAAGACGAGATGTAAGTTGCCATACTCTATCATCTTAAAATACTAACTCATCTTTGAAATTAGAAAATAAACCAAAATATATTACCCCATCAAGTTCGCGTACATACAATTTCTTCAAGGTATATGAAATTCAAGAATTCGCCTTCTAGATTTCCTTTCAACTGCTTCATCTTTATTAGAAAAAAAAGAAGTCATTTTAATTCAAATTCCATCTTTGGTTGATTTTTATACAGATTGTGAACGGTCGGGATATATACACGTCATGACAGACGAAAGTTTTTGCTTTAAGATACATCAGAAAAATGTGTCATGGTTGGACGCTCGAACTAAATGTGAAGAGAAAGAAGGCAGACTTCTCGTAATGAACAACTCCAGACGTGTTGATGCTATCTTGAATTTTTCAGGTAAACTGAAACTTATCGATTTCCGAAAAAGAACAATCATTTAAGATTAATACTAATTAATGTAGAATGTGGCACATAGGATTATTGATTTCTGAACCTGATAACAAAAATAGAATGTCTGCAAAATTTCATTTTAAATTCCAATAGATGGTAAGTCCATCACAATTATAGGAACAGAGGTACGAACCAAATTAATACACATATATTTATCAAGGTATTAAGTGCAAGAAAAATGAAAACAAATGTTCAGGAAAGGTACAAAAAATAGATTCGGTTTAATAACAGAGATGGTCGTGAAAAAGTTGACTATCCAGCGCTAGTTGACGTTAATGTAAAATATTACTGTTCACGGAAGGAATAGTTTATCCCTTTCGTTTTGACTGCTTGTCTAGACAAACTAGATTCTGACATAATTGATTAACCGTATGCGTTACGTAAAATCACTTGTTATTAATATTTACATACGTTTATAATCAATATTGATAAGTACTGGCTTACTTCGCCCGCCTCGTAATCTAACTGTTCTCTTTCCGCATACTTGATTTTAAATTACAGATGGAATAATTCTTCATCCCGAAAAACTTCATAACTTCATTGTCTTTATAACAACAATGTCATTGTTGATAATCTAGTCCACCAGTTTACGTCATGGCTTTCAGTATGGTCTTTTTGAATTGATAATTACCGTAAATGAAAACGACCCGAACTATAAAAGTTTATTTTGTTTTTTTATTTTGTTTTCTTTCTTTTTTTTCTCTCTTTTTTATTATTTTTTTATTTTTGTTTTGATTTGACTTTCAAGCACAACAGCAATTAAGTATTATAGGTAGATATACTATAAAATCCTGAATGGTTTTTACATCAAAGTTACAAAGAAATCTTTTTTTACTACATAGGATCTACTTTTGTCAGCTCTGAACATCGCGTCATAATGATGTCAAGATTACAAGATATACATGTTTACAGGTAACTTGCCTGCATATTTTTGGATTGGATTATATGACCCTAACAAAGATGGGAACTGGAAATGGATAGATGGCACCACTTTCAACACATCAACTTGGCACAAGGTTAACATAGATGGTAGGTCAGTGCAATATCCTGGTGCAAATGGCAAACCTGGCTGTATGAGGATTAAGCGCGAAACACAATATTTTCATGACACTTACTGTAGCGCTTCCAATTCCTTTTTATGTGAACGACCACAGTTACTATAAGTTACATCAACAATTTAGAGCGTATACCGCTCAGGAAGTTGTAAAATGATTTTGAAAAATATCGGTTTCGAACTAAATGTACAGATACAGCCATTTCACTATTACTTACATAGTTAGATGTTAGTTTGAAGAAGTACTTAACAAACAAGAAGACATGTAAGTCTATTTCGAATTAATTTCTCGGCAATAAAATACAGGTTTGAAAATAGAGAAGTAGAAAACAAACACATTTCAACGAGGTTTGTATACCGTAATTATGGGAGAATACCTAATTCATACATTTACTTTTAATTGATAGAAGAATCGCTCGTAGTATTAATATTATATTATATTGTTGTATAAATGTACTGATCCACCCCTACATTGTTGTATAAGTGTACTGATCCACCTTTACATTGTTGCATAAGTGTACTTATCCACCCCTACATTGTTGTATCAGTGTACTGATCCATCCCTACATTGTTGTATAAGTGTACTGATACATCCCTACATTGTTGTATCAGTGTACTGATACATCCCTACATTGTTGTATCAGTGTACTGATACATCCCTACATTGTTGTATCATTGTACTGATCTATCCCTACATTGTTGTATCAGTGTACTGATCCATCCCTACATTGTTGTATAAGTGTACTGATACATCCCTACATTGTTGTATATGTGTACTGATACATCCCTACATTGTTGTATAAGTGTACTGATACATCCCTACATTGTTGTATAAGTGTACTGATACATCCCTACATTGTTGTATAAGTGTACTGATACATCCCTACATTGTTGTATCAGTGTACTGATACATCCCTACATTGTTGTATCATTGTACTGATACATCCCTACATTGTTGTATCAGTGTACTGATACATCCCTACATTGTTGTATCAGTGTACTGATACATCCCTACATTGTTGTATCAGTGTACTGATACATCCCTACATTGTTGTATCAGTGTACTGATACATCCCTACATTGTTGTATCAGTGTACTGATACATCCCTACATTGTTGTATCAGTGTACTGATACATCCCTACATTGTTGTATCAGTGTACTGATACATCCCTACATTGTTGTATCAGTGTACTGATACATCCCTACATTGTTGTATACAGTGTACTGATACATCCCTACATTGTTGTACATTGTTGTATCAGTGTACTGATACATCCCTACATTGTTGTATCAGTGTACTGATACATCCCTACATCCCTACATTGTTGTTGTATCCACCCCTACATTGTTGATACATACATTGTTGTATGTACTGATACATCCCTACATTGTTGTATCAGTGTACTGATCCACCCCTACATTGTTGTATCTCTACATTGTTGTATCAGTGTACTGATCCATCCCTACATTGTTGTATATGTGTACTGATCCATCCCTACATTGTTGTATCAGTGTACTGATACATCCCTACATTGTTGTATATGTGTACTGATACATCCCTACATTGTTGTATCAGTGTACTGATACATCCCTACATTGTTGTATACATTGTTGTAGTGTACTGATACATCCCTACATTGTTGTATACATTGTGTCTGATACATCCCTACATTGTTGTACAGTGTTGTTGTTGTATCAGTGTACTGATACATCCCTACATTGTTGTATCATGTGTACTGATACATCCCTACATTGTTGTATATTGTGTACTGATACATCCCTACATTGTTGTATCAGTGTACTGATACATCCCTACATTGTTGTATCAGTGTACTGATACATCCCTACATTGTTGTATCAGTGTACTGATACATCCCTACATTGTTGTATATGTGTACTGATACATCCCTACATTGTTGTATATGTGTACTGATACATCCCTACATTGTTGTATATGTGTACTGATACATCCCTACATTGTTGTATATGTGTACTGATACATCCCTACATTGTTGTATCAGTGTACTGATACATCCCTACATTGTTGTATATGTGTACTGATCCACCCCTACATTGTTGTATATGTGTACTGATACATCCCTACATTGTTGTATATGTGTACTGATACACCCTTACATTGTTGTATCATTGTACTGATACATCCCTACATTGTTGTATATGTGTACTGATACATCCCTACATTGTTGTATATGTGTACTGATACATCCCTACATTGTTGTATCAGTGTACTGATCCACCCCTACATTGTTGTATATGTGTACTGATACATCCCTACATTGTTGTATCAGTGTACTGATACATCCCTACATTGTTGTATATGTGTACTGATACATCCCTACATTGTTGTATCAGTGTACTGATACATCCCTACATTATTGTATCATTGTACTGATACATCCCTACATTGTTGTATACATTGTTTTGTACTGATACATCCCTACATTGTTGTATCAGTGTACTGATACATCCCTACATTGTTGTATCATTGTACTGATACATCCCTACATTGTTGTATCAGTGTACTGATACATCCCTACATTGTTGTATCAGTGTACTGATACATCCCTACATTGTTGTACTGATATACATTATTGTATCATGGTACTGATACATCCCTACATTGTTGTATCAGTGTACTGATACATCCCTACATTGTTGTATCAGTGTACTGATACATCCCTACATTGTTGTATCATTGTACTGATACATCCCTACATTGTTGTATCAGTGTACTGATCCACCCCTACATTGTTGTATCAGTGTACTGATACATCCCTACATTGTTGTATAAGTGTACTGATACATCCCTACATTGTTGTATAAGTGTACTGATACATCCCTACATTGTTGTATCAGTGTACTGATACATCCCTACATTGTTGTATCAGTGTACTGATACATCCCTACATTGTTGTATATGTGTACTGATACATCCCTACATTGTTGTATCAGTGTACTGATACATCTCTACATTGTTGTATAAGTGTACTGATCCACCCCTACATTGTTGTATCAGTGTACTGATCCACCCCTACATTGTTGTATCAGTGTACTGATCCATCCCTACATTGTTGTATCAGTGTACTGATACATCCCTACATTGTTGTATATGTGTACTGATACATCCCTACATTGTTGTATATGTGTGTACATTGTTGTATGATACATCCCTACATTGTTGTATATTGTATACATCCCTACACATTGTTGTATACATTGTTGTATAGTGTACTGATACATCCCTACATTGTTGTATCAGTGTACTGATACATCCCTACATTGTTGTATATGTGTACTGATACATCCCTACATTGTTGTATCAGTGTACTGATACATCCCTACATTGTTGTATCAGTGTACTGATACATCCCTACATTGTTGTATCATTGTACTGATACATCCCTACATTGTTGTATATGTGTACTGATACATCCCTACATTGTTGTATATGTGTACTGATACATCCCTACATTGTGGTATATGTGTACTGATCTATCTCTACATTGTTGTATCATTGTACTGATACATCCCTACATTGTGGTATATGTGTATAAGGATTTCTCAGTCAATGGAAGCTTGGATACCTTGTAGTTTGTCAGACTTTTGATGTTGGTATTTTTTGATATGTAGAATGGGTTTTCTGTGCCACTGTTAGTTGAAAGTCGCTGGTCATGTTGATGCAAAGTACTCGCTTGTAAAGGAATATGTGGTTAAATGTCAGAGGTAAACCAACCGAAATTGTTAGAGAATCAGAGACCAACAATGAGAGGTATTGAAATTGGTTACAAACGCATCAACGAAGTTTATCATATGATATATCAGTGGTGAGCGTGATAAAATTATGGGATAAACTATGGTTTAGATTTATCTTGAAAAAAATGTTCATTTATCTAGTCCCCGATTTGTTAATTATCGCTTATTATCATTGTTCTCTCGTCATGTATAGAAAATAACATGCTCAACATCAGTCTTATCGACATGCTATAAATGCTATATCAGAAAATATAATTATACATTAGAGTGATACCTCTGTTGACAGTACTGTCGCACGTCACATCAGTTCACATTTTAATTTTTGTATCTATAGGTTAATTGTGTAATGTGGACAAATGTCGTTTTTAGGCAGTCTAGACTTTTTGAAGTTTGCTAATTGTAAAGGAATAAAGATATTTTTGTGTATTATGTAATATTTGACGAAACATACAACCATACTGAGATAGTTTCCAGCACGTATATGAAGTTACGAGGTATAGGCCTACGATGATGCCCACGGTGAAAGCTGGTAGGTTTATGTTAAATCCTCCACTTTGTTAGAAATTGTTAACGTTTCTCTGTAGATTGACATGGTCATATGATATGAACATGATGATACTGCAAGTACAAAGATGTTAGTCGAACATAACCATAACTTCTATAGTGTGTCGCCTTAAATCTCTAAATTATTTCTGTTGTGATATCCAAGGATCTTTAACTTAATAAATTATGTTAAGTTACATAGATTATGCCTAGCTGGATATCATGCGGTATATTTATGAAAAACCTTTGCTATTATGTCTGGAAAATTGTATGTGTGATCCATATTTTAGTTTAATTGAAAACGCAAGTATAAAATTTACATTTCAAGAATTGCACGATATGAGACTGAGTATAATTGACGTTAAGTTAAAGATATTTATTTTTGACTATAAAACATTATATAGCAGTATTGACAGGCTACTGACATATTTGTAAATATTGTTTTATTTACATTGCTGACGGGAATGTTGTATATCTAAGTTGTATGGATGTAACAAGGTTACATTATCATATAGTATAGGGGAAATAATCTAGTTCCAAATGTATATGAGTTATTCCCCTTCATCGTAAATCTTTTGATATTGAGATGTATTTGGATTCTAATAAACGACTGAAACTATAATGAAGTGTTTGTGGTCATCTTTTAATTTGAAAAGCGAGTTACCAACAGCTTCTCAATCACTTTATAAGATGTTTTAAATATATAACTAAATTATAGTTTTAATTCATTATTCTTTTTTTTCCCATTTATCAGTCAAAAGTTTCTGGCATTTGTTTAAGAGAATATTTACTCGACAGACGTGAGATTTTACATTATTCATTTGAGTCTTTTCAGAAGTGCACTTTGCATCTTATTTGACAAAATTCGAGATGATGGTCATTTTCTGGCCTTTCGGTCAAAAGTTACTCGTTCAATTACTTTTTTCTATTTTGTTCTTATGAAAATTTGCAGAGCGAATCTTCATATGACACTTTGTGACTTAAAAACATCGACATCGAAAACAAAAAGGCCTGAAATCGGAGGGTTCTGATGGGACGTAATTTAGGTAGACGCAGTTGTTGTCTGACGTTAGGATCACCATGACGGAGTCCATTAACATGTGAGAATATAACAACACTATCCTTCATCCAAGGGCCAGGACATTGAAAATGGTATTTGTGAAAAACTCACTTTAGCCAAAATTATAGTTTTCTCGGAGGTCGATGTAAGGTTATCGAAAGATTTAACATGTAGAGAAAACCACATAGACTTACTTATATCGATTTTGATTGCGATTGAAATGCCCCCATCACCTATGACCCCGAAAAATGGAATTTGAGTAAAACTCATTTCTGACCAACATAGGTTCCCAGAGAGATGATACAGGTAGCACAAGTGAGATTTTCGAAAGATGTTAATCATAGGGAACGTTACAAATATTATGAACAATGGATTTAAATTCTGATTGAAATGCCCCTTCACCTTGACCCAGGAACACGAAAATGAATTAAATTTGAGACAAATTTTATTTTGAGAATCGTGGAATATACATATGGTATTTTGGTATAGCCTGAAGTACTGTGGGCGTCACTTTTCATAAATACGGTATGTTGGTATAGTCTGAAGTACAGCGGTTGCATTTGTACACTTGTAAGTTTTGTACGATCTCTATTTTATATGTACGTCCATGATCATAAGCAAAAGCTGCACCTTGGTTTAAAATTTTTTGAGTGCATCTATAATAAGTCGTTGTTAGGGTTTTCCATCAAACGGTGAAAAGACCTATTGTTTTTGTTATGTTTCCTGTTATTATTCTTCTTCCGAACTTGTGGGTTCGTAATCTTTTAAACGGTAAGGGATAGGCACGCAAGCTTGTTAATGTCACATTTTTAAGTAGGTCAGAAATCTAATATGGCCGCCATGACCCAATTACCAGAATTACTAGAAAGGTAGTTGTATTTATACCAGCCATGTTAATTAACTGATGAAGTACTGATACACATTAAATAACAGGTAAACATGGATTAAAGTATACATGAGTTATCGACATGGCCTTGCACACATAAATGGCAATAGATTCGGCTGTTTACAACAAGATAGGATTACACTGACCATCGTACAACTGCTGAGATAGGCTTCAGGTAATGACTTATATAATCAGGGAACGAACTAATACATGAACATGTGTAGAAGATAAGTAACGACAGAATACCTCTGGCCACTGGTCAATACATAATTTTTCACCGTAGATGTCAGTACTAAATTAACACATGCAAATACATTATGATGAAACATCTGACTTATGTCTAGCATACTTTTGAATAATTGAATCTTACATATCAACTTTTAATAGTTCACCAGAAATTCTAAAAATAGTAATAACTTGAAAACTATTTGTCCTACAAATTTGCTACAATTATGTTTCATGTAGAGGAGGGTCATGTTAATAGAAATTCTTTCAAATAAAAAAGCTCGCCAAGAGGTCAAGGTCAACTAAAAATAGAAAACAAGATGCCGCAAAGCGTGGCATTATCCCCCGCGCACAGGTGCTGGTATTGAACCCAAATATGCTATATATAGCACTGTAATAATTTGACACTTCACACACTTATGTATCAGTACTTTGCACGTGAAGGTCTATTACAGTAAAAACACTAGTAGAAAATAATAAACTCACATCTCCTCAACTTCAACATTATAAATACATATATAGAGATACAATTGAAAATATAGAATCAACACAACAAATGTGTTTCAGTATCGTTTTCAGGCATAACAGCTATCTTCAGGCAACAAAAGATTTACTATGTAAGAGATGTAAAACATGTAATAATAATGATAATGCCTTAAAGTTGTAGCTCAGAAAAAGCCTTCTTTTGAGGTTTTTAACTATATTTTTGCAAAAACTGAAAAAATATTAAAAAAATGAAATGTTGTTAATAGCAAAAGGTTCAACTATGGCACTAAGTTAATATGTGCAGAAAGTTTTGTGAAGTTGAGTGGAACGGTTTGGAAGTTATAGCCCGGAAAAGCCCTCTTTTGGTGTTTTCTGATTAAGTTTCCATGGAAACAGAAAAAAATATATATAAAGTGAAATGACGGCAATAGCAAAAGGCACAAATAGGGCACCCACTTAATATGTGCAGAAAGTTTTGTGAAGTTGAGTGAAACGGTTTCGAAGTTATAGCCCGGAAAAGCACTTGGACGGACGGACGGACGGAGCCCAATTTAATATATTTATTTTTTTCATTTTTTCCCCACAGTTCAATGCAGAAGGTCAATCCGATCATTTAAGTGTCTTTCTTTGATGTTTTACGTCATCTTAAAAAAAAAGTTCAATGTTAAGTGCAGACAAAAAATTTTCTTCGCGAAGATTGCGAGACTTCCGGTACCACAAGTAGTTTGTTCATATTCGTCTTGGTTGGGATAGACATTAAAATTTTCGTGTAGCGAACCCGGAAACTCCTTACAACTGGAGTCTGAGCTCTGTAAGGATTGCTACATCACAATTTTGTTCGGATAGTACCTTGTGAATACACAAGGACGAGATAATTCCTCTAACATTCCAGGTAAGTATGGATAACGAAACAATGCATTTGAGATAACTCAAAGTTGATAATGTTCTACCACCCGTCATTGCCATTATCGTTGGTTACAGATAATTTTTTGCGCCATTCTCTATTACGTAGCCATCGGCAGCATTTCACTTTGTGCGGCCAAAATGAAGCCTCTTCGATAGTATGAGTCTGATCGCGAGGAATATTAAGTTTCGCGGAACGAAGGCCGTTTCTGACTCCAAAAAGAATCAGGTTGGTTACATGAACGTCCTTTTGGACTAGAAAGTTAATGATTCCATTCTCGGTTGCTCGTTCATCAATATTGCTGAGGAAGTACTGAGCATTTCTCCTTCTCGTAGCTCCTACGAAAACATCGGCGTTTCTTCCGTTTGAACATGCACTTTTAAAAGATTTAGCGTCCGAATCTCTATTTGCGATTCTCACAGTAATAGGAAATGTTTCGTTGGGGTTGCCCCCTCTTTAATCTGGGTACTATCATTGTTTTGTGTAGTTTTAAAACAGTTTGAGACTGTAGCGGAACGACGCGTAATGTCGGTGCACGACGAAGAAGGTGCGTTGTGTTAACGTTCATCTCTCCTGGGTTATCAAACTTGATTACCGGCCTGTGCACGGTATCGTGTGAAGTTTTCTGAACATGTGTGTAGCTGTGATGATTTTATTGAGTTTGAGTTATCTCCCTTCATGTAATATACCTAATTAATGTAATTAACACTGATTGAGTGATTTGTAAAGGAAACTGGTGTTTTCTATATATGTAATCATACTTTATAAATGAATAAATATATACATCTTACGTATTTTGGGTTATGAGATAGTTTTTGGTGCTTTATTAATCTGCGAAATAATGACACCCAGAATGTTACACCAAATTTTGTATAAAGGCTAATTGAAACCAGTACTGGAGGCCGAACATCACCAAACGTATCGCTATTACTGCATAAGACGTTAGATAAACATCACGACCCGATAGGCGCAAAACACCTAGCATTAGAGTTGATTGATAATAAATATAACAACTTCGTTAAATTTTATACCGATGGCTCTAAAAATCCAACCAATGATAGAGTAGGGATAGGTATATATAACGATACATATAACATCAGAAAATCTCTTCGACTAAGTGACAGAGCCTCGGTCTACACAGCTGAACTCATGGCTATTCAAATAGCATTACTAGGTATTAAGAAAAACCACACCAAATTTGAACGAGTAGTCATTCTTTCGGACTCCCTCAGCTCCCTACAATCCTTGACAACTGGAAATAGCAGTAGACCTAAACTGCTTAATGCAATTCATTATATGATCACCGAGATCGATCAATTAGGAATAGATCTAAAATTCGAATGGATTCCATCTCATGTCGACATTTTAGGTAACGAGATAGCAGATCAACTCGCTGGAGCAGCCTTAGGGTCACGTGATGTTTATCTAAATATAGACTTGAGTGTATCAGAGGTCGTCAGTATAATCAATAACAAAACTCAATTGATAAGGCAGGAAAATTGGTCGAAATTAACTAATAACTGGCTCTATTCCATCGAGAGCAATGTTAAGATCCAACCTCAGTTATATAGTTATAATAAAGTAGAGGATACTGTTATCACTAGACTTCGATTAGGCTACACCAAACTCGGTCATAACATCAACCGTATTAAAAAGGAAGTCAGTCCATATTGTCCAAACTGTGGTGAACCGGAAACCATAGAACACATTCTGTTCGAATGCACCATCCATGACAACTTTAGATCAGTTTTCCAAAACCAAATTGAGCATATAGACAATATGAAATTCGATTCCAAAACGGTACTCAACCCTCCAAAACAACATAGAAAATATGTATTCGACCAATTAACCTCCTATCTAACGGATATTGATTATATTGATAAAATCTAGGAAAGCGATATAATTATAAAAAAAAAACAAAAAAAAAAAAAAACAAAACAAAACACACACACACACACACGCAATATACGCAATTATGAGTCCACGTCCAGTATAGAATAAAAACACAAATAGGTACTACTTGTAGATCGTACAACCACTGCTTACTATAACTGGATAAACAGTGGACGTATTCGAATCTACATGTGCCCAATGGGTGTTCAGTAACTTATTGTAGGTAGGGAAACCAGGATACACAGCCCTCTGTAATTGACTTTACAGGGAGGTGTATTCAACACTGGACACAGGACTATAATTTCACCACCTCACATATATCAACAATACCCTTTAATACATGCCAATAACACACACCACATCCCTTAGCAGGGGACACTGTAGAAAAACAGTAAGATCCCCCCCCCCTTTTTTTTTAAGTAACCATACCCACAACACCACATACATACACAAAAACATCACCTACATAAATACAACATACACTGGGCCGAGACCCAAAGCCAACGACCTTTACAAAATCTCTTTCACTCTTCCTTCCACCTTCTAATATACAAATCCCTGTTCTAGTAGGGTAGACATGTAGACGATTATACACAGTAATCTACAGTCTCCCGAACGACATCGTTTGTATAATAATTCACATTAATTCTCACTAATCCCAAAAATCTACGCTAACCCAATTCCAGCACATTCTTTACATCACCCCATCACATCCACTCTCATAACTGAACTCAGTAATAACACAGTTCCCCACTTTTAAAATCCACTCTAGACCAGCATGACTAACCTTGTCAAATGGTGGCTAGTAATCCCATCTACAAATAACAAACCTACACCAGCTAACAAGCTAAACCTATTTTCCAATTTCCGACTTTCCCATACGCTCTCTCCCGCTATCTTCTAAAACTTCTTGTCCTTCGGAAGGAACGTTAAACGGGGGCCCGGTGTACAGTGAGTCACGCCGTGCACGTTAAAGAACCTCTGCTGGTTTTCGAAAAAGAGAAGGCTAGCCGCCACAGAGCATAGGTTTATAACAGGGAAATATAAAGTGAGACTAGAGTAGGACTAGGCGTTTCTGTGACAGTCCAAAATTTCCCCAGTTTTTTTTTTTTTTTTTTAGACGTTAGGGTATAGATTTAGTCAAATCTGTCCTCCCCATATTAGACCTGTTTGGTGATTACTAAAAAGCGAAATTGCACACCCTAATGCCTCGGCCCTACCAGCCCCCTCCCCCTTAGTGTCCTAGGCTCGGTTATAACCGGAACAAGGACGTTAAGCTAAAAAAAAAAAAAAAAATACTGGAGGCTGGAAGTTCTGAAGACACACAGAGTGTACAGCCAAAATAATAAGGTAAGCATTGGCTGCATACTGTTAACAGAAGCTCCTGCATAAGGGGTTGCCGGAATAAGGCTACTCGGGTAACAGTGTACGTGTGGTTGGTGCCAGTAAGTTGACGAGTCAGGTACGCCAGAAGCTCCTGGATAAGGAGTTGCCTGCAAAGGCTGCTCTGGTACGTCTGACTGCTGATACAAAAACTGACACCTTACCTTTGTACTTTGTAACAGCAGGACACTGGCAGGCGACGTCGGAGCTGTACGGTGGTCAGCTCGGCGACGTACCTGTAGTAGTGACAGTGTTGTGGTGCTGGCAGGCTGTTGAGTGTTGTTGTGTGTTGTAGCCTTGTGGTGTGAGCTACGTCCAGGCGACGGTGTAGGGAGAATAGGGGTACTGTCCATCCTATTGTAGTGTATATTGATATATTGTTTGTGTTATTTTGTTCAACTGTTCGGCCAGGTAGCCGAGGTATCCCGATCGCCTCTGGAGCAGGTAGCTCCGTATAAACTGAGAGCCCGGCGTGCACGCACGCTACCATAAGGGTGCACGTTACATTTTAATGGTGGCAGCGGTGGGATCATAGTTGAACGTAGCTGTATTTGTTGTATGTATTAATTTGCAATGGATGATATAAACAAGACCATTGAGGAGCTGGAGGCCCGTATCGCGTCCTATGGTGTGGGGCAGAGACCAGGAGGTGGTCCAGCCAGGCATTCGACTCCGAAGTGTACTAGCACAGTGACCTTAGACGAGGAGAACATAGCTGACTCCGGAATAGTGACTGTGCGCAGTTCAGATGTTGATTCCGGTGCTGGTTTGGGGCAGACGTCGAGGGATGCTGACCTACGTACTAAGTTTGTACAGTTTACCCCGCATACACCAGACAAGGAGAGATACAGAAATAATACTGGCGATAGGTTGTTGCAGGAGCAACCAGGTCCCTTGTCTGATTACTACAGAAGTACCAGTATGATGACAGTACATCCCAACCTCGCAGCAAGCGCCCGGATACAGACGACACAAAGACCAGGCGTATACCAACATTTAATATCAAGCCTGCAACCTACGACGGCAGTGGTTCCTGGTTGGATTACAAGGCGCATTTTGAATCATGTGCTGCGCTGGCTAACTGGACCGTGGATGAGAAGGGTTTGTACCTAGCAGTTTCCCTCAGGGGCCAGGCACAAGGAGTGCTCGGTAACCTTCCGGGGGGGGGGGGGCACTAAAAAAATATAAGGACCTGGTATGTGTTCTCAGTGAACGGTTTGCTCCACCAAACCAGACCGAACTCTATCGTGCTCAGTTAAGAGAAAAACGACAAAAGGCAACCGAGTCACTACCAGAGCTGGGGCAAAGCATAAGGAGGTTAGCAAACCAAGCGTACCCGACTGCACCGTCCTATGTCATAGAGGTGCTTGCAAAAGAGCAGTTCATTGACGCCTTGATAGACTCGGACATGAGATTGCGGATTAAACAAGCCAGGCCAGCTAGTCTCAATGAAGCTATACGCCAGGCCTTTGAATTAGAGGCCTTCATTAAGTCAGACCTGAAGCACAGGGAGTCGCAAGGATTCTTAAGGCCTATAGCACAGGAGGAGGCTAATGCCCAAGAGACTGACCAAGGAATAAAAGCTTTGACTGAAGCTATGAGCGAGATACAAGAATCCCTGGCCGGTTTAAAAACTTAAGTAGCGGACTTGGAGTCTAGACACCGCAATTGGATGCCGGCATCTAAATTCTGCAACAGAGGTACCGGCGGTAAATGTTTTAACTGTGGTGAAAAGGGTCATTTTCAGAGGAATTGCCCAGAAGAGAGAAAGGATAACCAGCAAGGTAATAAAAAAGAAAGAGCCAACTCCGCGACAAAGAAAGAACAAGCTGGCGTGAATAGACAAGCTGGAGAGCAGGGAATCTATGTCAATGTGGAGATTCAGGGAGTAAAAGGAAACTTTCTAGTGGACACGGGAGCGACTGTGTCGCTCGTATCTGACTATGTGTTTAAAGCAATATGCAGTAGAGATGAGTACCAGCACCCCTTGACAAAAGTGTCCCGCGACATCTTGTCAGCGAATGGAGAACCACTGGCAGTAAGTGGCCATACAGTTTTACCATTATTACTTGATAACCACTTGTACATGAAGGGACTGGTGGTAGCCAAACTATCAGTTGATGGAGTCCTTGGGTTGGATTTTATGAAAGATGAAGTGTGTTGTCGATGTAACAAAACAGAAACTTACAATTGGACAGCAGGAGGTTGAGTTGCTAAGTATGGGGAATATAGGATGTTATCGTGTGGCTGTTGCCAATACTCTTAGCATTCCCCCGCAATCTGAGATGGTTACATATGGACAGGTAATTCTTCCTCCTGGTACAGCTGTGCCCAACGGTGTTAGCATTATCGAACCTGCACTGACATTTCTGGACTCTGATCGAGCTTTGATAGGAAAGACTTTGGTCAGTAATAGTGCAACAGTCCCTGTGCGGATTATGAATGTATCCCCAGATGTAAAGGTGGTGCATGCAGGGACGGTTGTTGGGTCTCTCACACCGATAGACAGTGTTATGACGTGTGAACCAAGCAGCAAAGAGAAAGACATTTTAACTCCGGCACTTCAAGATCTGTTAGACAGGACCAGTAAAGGGCTTAGCAGAAATCAAGTGAAGCAAGTACGCGCACTGCTAGTTCGACATTCCAATGCCTTTGCAAAGGATAATCAAGACATTGGAAAGACCAGTGTTGTGAAACATTCCATCAGCGTTGGTGAGCATCCACCGATAAAACAACCCCTTCGTAAGCTCCCGGTGCATACAACACAGAGAGTAGACGAGCATATTGATGATATGTTGGACAGGGGGATAATCGAGCCTTTAACTAGTCCTTGGTCGTCTGGTGTCGTCCTCGTAAAGAAGAAAGATGGGAGTACCAGATTTTGTGTGGACTACCGGCGCCTCAATGACGCAACCATCAAAGACGTTTACCCTTTGCCCAGAATTGACGAATCATTTGATCAGCTCTCTGGGGCATGCTGGTTCTCTAACCTTGATTTGTGCTCTGGATATTGGCAAGTCGAGCTGGAGGTGGAAGATAAACCAAAAACTGCTTTCGGTCTTTGCAACGCCCCGGCAACTTTCGAAAGGCTGATGGAAACCGTGTTGCGGGGACTGCAGTGGGACATCTGCCTCATATACCTTGACGATGTGATTGTCACTGAAAGAACTTTTGAAGAAATGTTAAGCAATTTGGGAAAGGTACTGGAAAAAGTGTACGCTGTGTGCCAGAAAAGTTGAGTTCCTTGGGCATATAATTTCGCCTGAGGGGGTTTCCACAGACCCTGGCAAGATACAACTAGTGAAGGATTGGCCAGAACCAACGACTAACTGAGGTCCGATCTTTTCTCGGACTGAGTGGCTATTATTCGTCAAGGACTTCTCTGCCATTGCAAAACCACTGCATCGGCTCACCGAAAAACACAAACGTTTTATATGGACTAAAGAGTGCCAGGAAGCCTTTGATTGTCTCAAAGCAAGGCTATGCCAGTCCCCGATATTAGCTTACCCGGACTTCACTAAACCTTTTGTACTTGACACCGATGCAAGTGACCTGGCTATAGGAGGTGTACTTGCCCAGGTCCAGGATGGACACGAAAGAGTTATTGCATACGCTGGTCGGACACAGTCAAAGTCAGAAAGGAAATACTGTGTTATAAGAAAAGAGTTGCTGGTCGTTGTCTTTGTCAAGTAGTTTCGCCATTACTTGTATGGGAAACATTTCCTTCTTCGTACAGACCACAGTTCCCTGCGTTGGCTCCTAAACTTCAAGAACCCAGAGGGCCAACTTGCAAAATGGTTGGAAGTTCTGAGTATGTATGACATGAAAATCGAACATCGGCCAAGATCTCAGCACTAAAATGCAGACGCGCTTAGTAGACGACATTGTCAGAAGTGCAAGTTCGATCCTGAATGGGATTAGGTATCGAAGCTGTCTGTTGGTGGCTCGACAGAGACAGGGTCTGGCAAACAAGAAGAGGACGACAGGCAGAAAGATGAAACCGGAGAAAAATCTTTGTCAGTTCTCCAGCAAGAAGATCCAGATATTATGCTAATTAAGCAGTGGACAGAGGGCACTACCAAGCCAAACACTACAGACGTGCACATGGGCGGTACCATTGTGAAGTCCCTGTGGTCACAACGGGATATGTTGATAGTCCAGGATGACGTGCTGTATCGCAAATGGCAAGACTCTAAAGGCACCGCGTTGCAAGCGGTTGTACCGATGGCTGAGCGCAGGAGCATATTGATATGTGTCATGATCATCGGACTTCTGGTCATCTGGGAGTGAAGAAGACCTTGAGCAAGGTAAGACAAAGCTTCTACTGGCCTGGTCTACAGAGAGATGTGAGACAGTATATAGCAGGCTGTGAAGTGTGCTCAAAGAAAAAGGGACCGATGAAAACTCCGAAAGCGCTTATGCAGGTCGTTGGTGCCGGTATGCCTATGGAAAGGATAGCAACCGACATACTTGGAGATTTGCCAGTGACTAGCAAGGGGAATCGTTATGTACTAGTAGTGTCTGACTATTTTACTAAATGGACTGAGGCATTTCCAATGCCGGACATGACTGCGAAGACCGTGGCTGATATTATTGTTAGGGAGATCGTCACCAAGTTTGGCGTGCCAACGGTGATCCACTCGGATCAAGGAAAACAGTTTGAAGGACAACTCTTCTAACAGATGTGCGAGGTATTGCACATTAAAAAGACTCGAACCACTCCCTACCATCCAGAAGGAGATGGTATGGATAAGAGGTTCAATCGAACGCTGATTTCCATGCTGGCTTCCTATGTCAATGACCACCACACAGACTGGGATGACCATCTACCATTTGTTACTATGGCATATCGATCTGTAGTTCACGAAACTACTGGCAGCAGCCCGAATGCCCTTATGCTTGACAGGGAAGTATCAACGCCACTGGGCATTATGTATGAGATGCCCACAAGCGCAAAGAAAATTCCAACACACCAGTGGGCTTGGGAATTAAAGGAAAAAATGGAGACAGCCCATGTTCATGTCAGGAAACATACAAATGCAGAAATGCTGCGGCAAAAGATCTGGCACGACCGAAAGCTCAGCTGGCAAACCTTCTCGGCTGGGGATCAAGTCTATGTTTACTTCCCGAGGTATCTACCAGGCCATTTTCCAAAACTTACAAGTTATTGGAGAAGACCATATGAGGTAGTGAGCAGATGTTCAGATGTCACCTACAAGGTACTGTGTGGGGCTCGCGGTGCACCCCAAATAGTTCATGTAGATCGCATGCAACTGAAGAAAAGACAACAGCTAACAGGCGAGTCAACATTGGACACAGAACCGATAAAATATACCTCAGAACATAAAAAGGGTGAGGTTAGAGGCAGAGTTGGGCAAGGTCCCGAAACCGTTGGGGACGGGATCAAATCCAGTCCCACTGGGGATGACAGTGAAAGCGCCGAGAGGAGTGAGGGCGAATGTGAAAGCCCGTTCCCGTCTCGACGTACGAGACGGCCACCACGCTGGCTGGCCGAGTATGCTACTGATTTTGATTAATTAGAGTACTGATAATATTCTTGTATTCCTGATTTTGTTACTTGGTCACAATATTCATACATCCTTTGAATCCTTCCATCCCTTCTTATATGTTGTAGAGATGGTGAAGACAAAGACCACTCCAAGGAAGGAACAGCGATGTCCCATGTGTACATTCACTTGTGTGGATATTGAAAGGATGAAGGAGCAAATTGTCAGGTGTGGTTTGAAGGAAATGGAGAAGAAATCCTTCGTATGTGAAGAATGCTCCTTTGCTACCACCTCAGCAAGCAATCTTCTCCGGCACACAAGGAGAAGGCACAGTGCAGAACATACGGCACAGCCAGGACTCTCACACGAAGGAGGCAACCTGTCGACTGAAAGAGAGGATGAAGAGTCGTGGAAAGACAATGACCCTGGTGATCTTGCTAGCATCCTAGGTGATGTGTCGGACTCTGACAATGGAGAAGACAATAATGATTCTGCTGGCGTGGAACCTGATGTAGAGGCCATTCCCGATCCTACTGTGAGGAAGCTTACACGGCCAGATAAAGTGTTCACCTTTAAACGGGCGCCAGAGAAACTGAGTCCCAAGGATCCCAGGAATCGTATCCCACAGAAACTCCCAAGGGTAGAGAGGCCTCCTACTAATCTCCATCAAATTCCTAAGGTGTTAAAAGCAGTGGCGAGTGTGTCTACTCAGACAAAACCTGTTGTACAGAATCATGTGGTCTGGAAAACGACAAGGTACACCGAGGGAGATAAGGAAATCGGACTGGTGGAAATGCAGGAGACGGAGACCTTCTGTGGTGTCTGCGGTGCTACAAAACTGGACAATTAAATAAGTGTAGGCGGAAGTGTTTGTGTCCTTTGGACCTACTGAAAGTTTTACGTTTATTAAATGTGAAAGACTGTTGTTGTTACAATGTGTTTTGCATAAGTTTGTAAATATTGTATTTGTCATGCGGGACGCATTGACTTAAGGAGGGGGAAATGTGATGATTTTATTCAGTTTGAGTTGTCTCCCTTCATGTAATATACCTAATTAACGTAATTAACAATGATTGACTAATTTGTAAAGGAAACTGGTGTTTTCTATATATGTAATCATACTTTATAAATGAATAAATATATACGTCTTACGTATTTTGGGTTATGAGATAGTTTTTGGTGCTTTGTTAATCTGCAAAATAATGACACCCAGAATATTACACCAAATTTTGTATAAAGGCTGATTGAAACCAGTACTGGAGGCTGGAAGTTCTGAAGACACACAGAGTGTACAGCGAAAATAATAAGGTAAGCATTGGCTGCATACTGTTACCAGAATCTCCTGCGTAAGGGGTTGTCTGAATAAGGCTACTCGGGTAACAGTGTACGTGTGGTTGGTGCCAGTAAGTTGACGAGTCAGGTACGCCAGAAGCTCCTGGATAAGGAGTCGCCTGCAAAGGCTGCTCTGGTACGTCTGACTGCTGATACAAAAACTGACACCTTACCTTAGTACTTTGTAACAGCAGGACACTGGCAGGCGACGTCGGAGCTGTACGGTGGTCAGCTCGGCGACGTACCTGTAGTAGTGACAGTGTCGTGGTAATGGCAGGCTGTTGAGTGTTATGGTGTGTTGTAGCCTTGTGGTGTGATCTACGTCCAGGCGACGGTGTAGGGAGGACATGGGCACTGTCCATCCTATTGTAGTGTATATTGATATATTGTTTGTGTTATTTTGTTCAACTGTTCGGCCAGGTAGCCGAGGTATCCCGATCGCCTCTGGAGCAGGTAGCTCCGTATAAATTGAGAGCCCGGCGTGCACGCACGCTACCATAAGGGTGCACGTTACATAGGCAAAGTTCTTAGAAAGAGAATTACGTTGGACCCGTGTTGGATTGTCCGCCTCTATGATAGCGGGTGACGGGTCACCTCGTTCGTCACGGTCATGCTCCCGGGTACCGTTAAGTTCCTGAGTGAGATGCGATTCATCTGTCCTGTATCGGTGTCGGGTAGGCCAGTGTTACCTGTCTGACAGGCACTGGGGCTCTCAAGGGGGGCACATGTTACTTTATCACTTGCCTTTCAATTCGATTTCGAGATCCCATTATCGACAGTTGTTAGCTGAGTTAACTGAGAGCTTAGATAAGACAATATCGCGTCATTAATGCGGTAGTCAAACTCTCCAACATTTTTAAATACGCACGAGACCTGACGTTGGAACGCGTCGTATTTGGCTGATTTTGACCTTGTTTCCGCAACATGGGATACTAACGCTGAGCGCAGTGTGTCATTTTCCTCTTTTAGATATTTCAGTTCTTGGGATAACTTCTGTTCGTTCTTCCTGCGACCGTCTACCAATTTTTCAAGGGACACTAACCTTTCGAGGGCCACATGTGTATTGCTGGTTACCTCTACGAGTTTGAGTGAGGACGTTTTACTTACTGGGGGACAGGCAGGGGTTTCGATACTAACAGTACGCAAAAAACATCATCAATGTCCGTATTATCACCCTGTATAAACAGTTGTAGAATGTGACAGTCTTTAGCGTATTTCCAGGCACTACTATTCTAAGTAGTGTTTTTCCCTGATCGTAAGTCTCCCTTGGGACACCCCTCAATTATCCTTGCCCTGCCAGCTGATATGGACCTGTACCAAGTAATGGTGTCATTACTATTGTGCGAAAGTTCCAGTAATTTGACAATGTATTCAGTTCTTGTGATGTTCGTTAGTTCCCCATCAACGTTTACTATATGACTCTGTCCATCAAGAATGACAGTTTCCTGAGATTCACACTGAGACAGATTCAAGTCACAAGTTATATCACGGTCGGACTCAGGGTCCAGGCTTTGGTCATAAGATGACACAACAGATTTGTGAGAAATAGACAAATCGACACTTCCAATAACATCATCAGTGATACATGCAAACTCACCGGCTCCCGGCAACTCAACTGGTGTGAGAGTTGTGTACGTCTTCGGACTTGTATTGAGTTTACAGCTAGGCTAATGCCGTCACTTATATCCGCCATACTGGTTATCTCGCAATGCAAGAAGTAATTGCATAACCAGGTTATACATTTTCTGATTTGATCAACAGTTATTGACACTTTCCCCAAACTGGTAATGTAATGCCCAGTTCACTCATTTATTCATAAATGATCATTATTGATAATCAAAAGTTAGCTTCGGAAGAGTGTTGTAGAGATAATTACAAGGATCGTTTAGATGCCTCTAAAACGGTATTATCATCGTCTGACCATGCGATTTCTTGAAATACATGTAACTCTGCGGGAGCCTTTAAAAATGGCAATTTTACCGCTTCTCATTTTTTTTCTAAAATTTTCACGGTTTACTCTTCAGAAAATGAGCCAAATAATTTGATAAAAATAGTTGATGCACTAAAAACAGAAAAAAAGTAGTTTTTTTCATGCAAGAAAACTTGTTTTTTAACTGAGAAACTGTTGAAAATGTCATTTTCCTAGTTCGAGATTGTTAATTATTATTTCATTAAATATGTTTATATTAATTTTTGTCAGAAACATGTAACATAATATTATATAATATATACTTATTCAAAAATGACATTCTATGACTATATACACCATTTTTTAAACATTTTTTGAGAAAATACTGACCCCAAATCCCAACAAAATTGACTAAAATTGAAACAGTAATCGTTTGACTTTTAAATGGCAGCTTTACGGCTTCTCGATTTTCCTGAAATTTTCACCGAATGCTTTGATATAATGTATAAAAATTTTGGTGCGCTCCTTTAGTAAATATTAACCGCAATTTGACACAAAAGTCAAAATCAGCATGTGTCTGCACCGATTAGATGACTGGGGTGGGGGTTAGGGACACAAGCTGTAGAAATCTCAACAATATCAGGCCTGAATCCATTTTGGCACGGTATCCCACCGAACCTACTACTGCACTGTCAATGTATCGAACGAAGGGAGATAACTCTAATACTTTCGGCGCATGATTGTTGATGGTGCAATCGCAACAGAAGGCGGTCCATCCAGGAGTGCAATTAGCTGTTTCTGTTGTTATAGAAATGTTGCATCACTAAAATGTTTGGCGTATATGTACCAACAACTAGACAGGGCATTATAAATTGAACAGACTTGGACATCTTTGCAAGGGACTACGTTTAGATGGTGTACGTTTGTACAGGTATGTCTTTGCTGTTGTGATGAAAACAAACGCGGAAAGCAAAGTAGGCGTACGTATGTGATTTTAGTCGATCTGTAGAGTGTCAGAAAATTCTTCAAGGATAGTCTGAATCGTTTACCATTGACCGCGGGAGAGTATATTCCTGATACAGTACTGTAAATCCAACTGAAATGGCCGATTCCGATCCCGATCCAAAGTATTTTCCGAATTAGGCTAATCTGTTTTGTGATTCTGTCTTGGGACTCATTTATATCGGACGTTCAACAATGCCCCTCGTCCAAACGAGTCCCAAGAAGGAATCCCAAAAGGGATTGTTTCCGAATATGATTATTTTTGCTTTTGTCACAGACAAAGCACAAGTTTATACTCGTTTAGTGACCTAGCATGTATACTATATTTTTTTGTTTTAGAAATATATCACAGGGATATGATAACACACACACACGCAACCCCCCCCACCCCAACAGGGATATGGTAATGCACAGTCCGAAGGATTATGACTTTGTATCTGTGATTTTATTATTGTCCTCTTGTCCTCGGCAAAAACAAAATAAAATCGTGGATAGATAAAACATCAGTGTTAGTCATGACAAGAACGCTATAGACAAGATAACACCCTCTCCTTTTGTATAACCACAAGGGACCTAGACATATCTAACAGTAGCAGATTGGTATGGCTTGTATATAGTGTTAAATACGGTCTCTGTCACTCATTTGATGGAACATCTTTTTTTGACTCGGTTGGTAAAGTCAGTTGATTATCACCCCAGAGACCCTGGTTTGATTCCTGGTTTGGGCACTTGACAGGAATGTATACTCTCCCAGTTCATTTACATATGTTGGACAATTTAATCTAGTTTGTTGAAGATTTTAGTACTGTCTGTATATACAAGTTGGAATTTTTTCCTAATTTCATTACAGAAAATCTACTCTTTGTAAGTAAACAATGGGTACATAGCAAGTTGGTGTTCACAAGTTTACTTTATTTTCATATGTTGCTGGCAAGTGTAGATCCAGGACAGATGATCATAGCTTATTGAATTTAGAATCATTGTTTATGATAATTTACATGTAAATGCTTACTGATATGGTGTCTTTTGAAAGATGAATATATTTTTTAACCATTATTTTTACACAGTCATTCTTTCTGTCTTCGTATCATGTTCAAGATCACATAGTTTAAAATGCATATTTTCAATTGATTTTAAAAAACTTCTGTAAAATATAAACCCTGAGCAATGATATTGTCACAACCTAGTAATTGGCATGCACAATGTTATAAACAAAGTGTAGACAAAGCTTTTTGGTTTAAGGGAATAAGGTATCCTGTTGGACCGCTCAAACACCATGGACATAATTGTGCATTTATATTAACACTTTGCAGGATTGTGCAGTATAGTGTAACGAAATGGATGAGGAAGAGGGGCTGGATGTGCTGATAGCCCAGAGAAGCCAGCGACCATCTTATGCTCGTATGATATCTTGGGAGTTTGATGATGCAGAGGAACCAATGGTGGTGTCGATGCAAAGACGACGAAGAAGGAGGTCAAAACAGCAATCAGGGGAGACAAATGAGCACACAGCTGACCTTGACCCTGAATTGAGGTCAGGGGTATCAAGTCTGTCACTGAAGAGTGATTCAGATGAGGAATTCTTTTCAGCAGAAGAATGGTTAATTTCAGATTCCGAGTCGGTTACAGAAAATAGTATTGTATCTGAGAGAAGTGATGGAGTGCAGGAATTGACAGGGGCAGAATGTGAAAGTGATGAAAACTCAGTATTTTCAGATGAAAACACTAGTTTGACTACCAGTTCTTCAAATATTAGATCTTCTAGACTTAGCAAAAAACAAAAGAAAAAACGTCGAAAAGAAATGAGTACAATGTACGAAAATCAGATACGGCCATTTATGGATTTAGAATTTGATGATATCGAACACATACTGCCTGACCAACCTTCTGTTGATAGAATGTTGGACTTATCCAAAGATGTTCCATCACTGGTTCAATTGTGTATCAGATCATCTTACAAATTAAACTTCAAATTGATGCCTGAACTTCCGAACAAATTAAAAAGACTTTTCCATGTAGATGATGATTTCTCTTTACAAAAAATACAGTTGTCGTGGTTGCATTCAACATTAGCCCGTTTTGAACCCAAAGAGAAATTTACAGAAAACTGTATGTTCAAAATGAACCCTGATAGACCCGTATTATTGCACCCTGTCAGAAATGTTTGTAACAAGACGTCCAGTGTGAACCATACTGATCATACTGTACTGGCCACACTACCGCTAACAAGTATTGACTGGACTGACCCAAACTTGGAACAAAGGAGAGCGATCAGCACTTGGGCAGGTAAACATTGAACAGAAAATCTGAAGTAAAAAGGCAACATATGTAAGGAATTAGTTTTTTTTTTACAAACAATTAACATGCATTTTTGAGTTACAGTAATAGAGATCAGTTTTGTTCTTTATAAAACAAGTGGATCTTCAAGAATGATACCAAAATGAGACTATGATACAAGAATATATAATAGGCATTGTAGGTGTACTTACATGATGTATAATATATATATACAGAGTAAATATAAGCATGGAGGTAGGGACAGGCCAAAAGGAATGATTAATATCATAATTTTGTTTTCTTTGCCTAATATTTGATTTTATTGTTTCCAAAACAGTGAATTAGTTCAGCTCCTATGGGGAGCCCTGTGTATATAAATAAAATCCTGCTGTTATTAATTCTTGAAGCATAGTTAGTATATAATTCAATAACAAGTTGTCAAGTGTATGTTATTCAGTTTATGTATCTGACAACTATCAACTTATTTCAATGTTGAAATGGATAAAGGTTTAATTGACTTCTTTATTGATAGTGGTGGCTGCCACCTTGGAGCTGATGATGCCTCCATTTTTATCTGCCAGTGCCTACAGACACCAATCAGAGAGTGAAGATGACCGCATTGTTAGAGCTACAAGGAGTTTGATGACCAGATTGAAATTTGCTATGAAGAGCAGGTACGCAATATGATGTACACATGCACCAAAAAAATACTGATTTTTGAGTTTTTAGTCCTAGTTTTGAACTAGGGACCCTAGCTGAGGCATAGGCTGACGGAGGTGGGAGTGTGTGTTGTGTATCAAATTAGGCCACTCTGACCTTTATTTTGACCTTTGACCTACATCATTGAACAAGATTTTCTGTGTGCTATTTCCTTCACTACTTTTCACTAGAACTTTATACTGGGAGCATGGGTTTACTGAGGTGAGGTGATGTATATGTGTCGTGAACCAGACATAGGTCATTTGACCTACATTTTGACCTTCAACCTTAAGTAGGAACGTGGGTTACCTTTGATTCAAATTAGTGATATTGCCTCTTTGCCACTATGATGTAACTTAAATGATTTAGTGTCTGTATCACCAGCTAAATTAGTGATATTAGTGGAAGATAAGGTGTCATCATGTGTAGTTAAACAGTAAAATACCACCTCTTCCTGATTTACACCCAGCACATTCATTTGTAAGGCTGACAATATTGACATTACTGAATACACTAGATTTGGTCAATATTTATTGTCTAGAATTCTGTACAAATTTATCACATTTGCATGCTTAGCATTTCACATTTGCAGAGAAACTCTAATAATGAGCTTTTTTTATCCACTGGTTATTTTTTTTTAGGAAAACACAGAAGTTTCAGCCTTTCAGAAATCTTGTCATGTGATATCAAGTTCTTGTAACACACATTGATTGATAATGTGATGCAACAGTTTATCACAAATGATAGTGTAACTTTGGTAAAAACCAGCTGCAATATACCGCTCGGCTAGAGAGAACTTCTCTGTAGCTTGATGGGTTGAGCATTAGACTAGTAAGCCAGAGGTCCAGGGTTCGAATCCTAGCAGAGACATTGAAATAAATAATGACCTCTGTTAGCAAAGTACACATTTCTTTGTCAGATGATTTTTGGTAAATAATTGATAAAAGCTTGCAGAGAAGATGTTGACCTTACTCTTGATATTAATTAGTGTTTTAATTTTTGTGATTGTATAAAACAGTTTGAGACAGGTAGATAGCTAGTTATAATCACATAGATATTGCCTGGTGGATGATTTCATATTTTGGAGTTGTGATGTTGTATTGTGTGTTTTTATTGTCAGATTTCCCACTGTAGTGTCGCACTGTTTTGATGATGCTGTGCCGTATGCTTTGTGGGCTAGGGGAGACATCCATCAGGCTACTGAGTACTTCAAGTCACTTTCACAGAGTACAGATAATAGTGAGTATCAATGACACATTTTGATTCTGGATATTAGAGAAAGAAATAATTAGTAATTCAATGTGTCTACGTGATCTAAAATGAATGTCTTTTTTTCAATATTTATAAAATGCTTTAGAACACGAAATCATAACACAGGTGTATGTTAATATGTTTGCCTTCTTACAGAAGCCTTAAAAGCTGTTTACCATAATGAAGTGGGCCATATGCATGCCATGATTGGGGCCACAGAAACAGCAGCAAAATTCTACAGATTGTCCTCTGATATTTTACTGAAGGACGTCAAAAACAGTCTCTGTGCAGACAATATTACCACTAATATGTTGTTGCTGGTTGCTAACCTCTATGACCAGGGGTAAGTATTTGATGAGGTCACTATGGTCATCAAAAATACTCCTAATATTCCTAATATTTTCAGTACTTAGTTTGGTGTTTTTGGTGAGTGCCCTCTTTCAAAAAACTGGATGATTATTAACATAATTAGTTAAAATGTAGTAAGTCAGTGTTTTACACAAGTCACCCTTAGCTATAATGCTGTTTTCCTGGTGTTGGTGTCAATGTCAACGTCAGCATCCTGTCCAAAAACTGAATTTTTTGCAAACTTTCAAATTCATATGTATATATCCCCACATTTGGCTACTAGAAGTCTAAGATTGGTATTATAGCAACAAAATGCAGATTTTTGGGCTTATTTATTTCTTTTGCGAAATTTATCAGCTTTTGGACTGAACAGTTTTGACATCAACCTATTTAAAGTTTTTGGATGTCTGTATAAGTGCATAACTGTACCTCCAACACCCCTCCTATTTGGCACACTCATTTCATTTACATTCCAGGAGCGATCATGATGTTACAGAATTTTCATGTTCAACTGTTGTATGAACAATATTTTTGTTTTATAACTTTGGAAAGTAAAAATTAAAAAAAAAACATTTTTGCTAAGCTGGGTTCATTTGAAAATTTTAACACGAAGAGAAAAAATGTCCTTATTTTTATGTTGCTGTACCTTTTTAGAGTTTACAATGCATAACATACACATAAAAAATCAATGTGTTTCTATCTCTCTCTTTGGTATTATCCTGTTTCATATTGTCTCCCCTTGAAATGCCAGAGGGTACAAATTACATTTAAAGTTTTTGTGTTGCAATAAGTGTATTATGAATTTGTGTAGTTGCGATTAGCTGAATGTTTCTTTTGTCATAACTTCATGACTTGATGTCACAAAAGAAAAAGACGTATAGTAAGAATATCACTGATATAAATTGTCTACTGCAGTCTTATAAAATGCCATTGGTACAAATATGTTGATATGTTATCTAAGAGTCTAAGTTCAGTTATCTTACATTTGTTTTGTATAAAGCCAGAAGTTGTGAAAATAAAAATGGGAAGACTTCTTTCATAAACTTCATATGAAAGAAATCCCAAGATAGATTCTCTATATGTCTAACGCTGTCAATATTCTGATGGCAATCAAAGTTCAAATGTCATGCCCTTCAATTCTAGGTCAAAGGTCATAGAAGTTATTCCTTTGAGTTAATGCAGCCTGAAAACCTAACAGATGTCATTTTGTTTTTCTAAACATTCGTGCAATGTTGATAAATTTATGTCACAATCTTTCTCCGATAAGGATCTTTACACCTCAGAAAGGAAAACAATCAGCCCATGCTTGGAACGTTGTATTGACCAGTAAGTACAGTCAAAAGGTCGAAGGTCTGGAGCGACACATCATGGATTCTTACCTTTGCACACACTGTGGATCAGTTCAGGGTAAATTCATTTTTTTCTTTTCCAATCTTTTGCTGAATTTTTTTTAACCTCTTCAAATTCACAAAAATAAAATGTTTAGAGCATTATTGCTGCTGGATGTTTCGTAGTGTGTAATTATATTCAAAGTGGTTTGTATCCTCGGTTATGTAGTAGCATAAAATAAACAAAAACACATTTACATTTAGATGATCCAGCATGTTAATTGTGTCTGAGCCAGAGTCTGTACAATTAAGCTTTTTACATGTAACAGTCAATAAATATACAAATTGCTTTCAGTAATTCAAATATACACTATAAGTTAGTTAATATGGTATGTCTTGTTTACAACTTACTATGATTAAACAAATTACTGTAAAATTACTGTAAATATATAGATACAAACTGTATTTGCTTCTCGGAATATTTCAGCATTTATCCAATTTTAACAGATTCGAAGGATGAATTTTGCAAAATCACTTTTTTTTGAATAGATATATAAAACAAACAAAATCTGAAACCATAATTGTATACGGAATTTCCATTTTCATCTTGCAATAAGCCTATGCCATGTAATAAGCCCATCTAGTAGAATTGATGTATGCAACAAGCACTATTTCAGTGTCTTTGATAAGCCCACTGATTCTAGTAATAATGTGTTGGCATTCATCCAACAGTAATCCCTTTTAATAAGCCTACAGTAGCATTTCCAACAAACATTTGAATGTCATGTAATAAGCCCACTCCCAGACATTGAGTAAGTGGAAATATGCTTATTGCAGAATATATATACACCAAGATGCTAGAACATATTGATAATCACTAAAGTGTTGGTGTTTTATGGTGGAGAGGTTTGATTATGAATACACTACTGATATTAAATTTACCTTCCTAGTTCCTCTGGTTAGCCAATAGCATGTGTACATTGGTCGTCTAATTTCAGGAATAGAATGGTTGGAGCAGGCCAAATCCATGCTGACTGATCTTTCGACCTCTGACCCTGAACTTGTATACTACCTCAGTATGGTCCATGCCTTATTAGGGGAGGAAAAACAGGCACACACTGTCTACATGGAATATGTCAAAATGTATTTATATCACATAAATCTTAGAAACCATTTCTGTGTACATGTATTGTGTAATTGGATATTTTTGTGGTGAGGTAATTTTTGAGGGTTTAATGAGTGACCTCAAAAATATAAATAAAATAATTGAGTCATTGGTCCGCTAATTGTATGTTTTTATATTCACGGAGTTTTTAAATTTAACAATGAAATTTCCAATGTTTGAACGATAGAAATGATATAAAAATATACATCAATTAGGCTGTTTCTTGTAAGACTTTGAGTTTCATTACATGTGGGAATTTCTGTCTTATTTCTATTTACATGTGGGAATTTCTGTCTTATTTCTATTTACATGTGGGAATTTCTGTCTTATCTCTATTTACATGTGGGAATTTCTGTCTTATCGCTATTTACCTGTGGGAATTTCTGTCTTATCTCTATTTACATGTGGGAATTTCTGTCTTATCTCTATTTACCTTGGGAATTTCTGTCTTATTTCTATTTACCTGTGGGAATTTCTGTCTTATCTCTATTTACATGTGGGAATTTCTGTCTTATCTCTATTTACCTGTGGGAATTTCTGTCTGATTTCTATTTACCTTGGGAATTTCTGTCTTATTTCTATTTACCTGTGGGAATTTCTGTCTTATCTCTATTTACATGTGGGAATTTCTGTCTTATCTCTATTTACATGTGGAAATTTCTGTCTTATCTCTATTTACATGTGGGAATTTCTGTCTTATCTCTATTTACATGTGGAAATTTCTGTCTTATCTCTATTTACATGTGGGAATTTCTGTCTTATCTCTATTTACATGTGAAAATTTCTGTCTTATCTCTATTTACATGTGGGAATTTCTGTCTTATCGCTATTTACATGTGGAAATTTCTGTCTTATCTCTATTTACATGTGGGAATTTCTGTCTTATCTATTTACATGTGGAATTTTCTGTCTTAACTCTGATTGAAAAATTTAAGGTTGGGAGAAAACTCTTTTGAAGCTGCTGGTAGAGAGATTGTGTCCCTCAGTGGAAAAGGGGCCAAATGTAACCCCTGGAAACCTTTGGTTACCATGGTGAAAGAACTTGATAATAACGTCAACTTCTTGCCTGTGATATGGAGAGTTCAGCTTGGACATCTAAAAATTTCTACTGGGTAAGTTACCACTCCTCTATCACAAGGACGTTAAATGTATCAAACCTTTTCACCCTGTAGATCACAAGGACGTTATAAGTATCAAACCCTTTCACCCCGTAGATCACAAGGACGTTATAAGTATCAAACCTTTTCACCCTGTAGATCACAAGGACGTTATAAGTATCAAACCTTTTCACCCCGTAGATCACAAGGACATTATAAGTATCAAACCTTTTCACCCCGTAGATCACAAGGACGTTAAATGTATCAAACCTTTTCACCCCGTAGATCACAAGGACGTTATAAGTATCAAACCCTTTCACCCTGTAGATAACAAGGGTGTTATAAGTATCAAACCTTTTCACCCTGTAGATCACAAGGACGTTACAAGTATCAAACCTTTTCACCCCGTAGATCACAAGGACGTTATAAGTATCAAACCTTTTCATCCCATAGATCTCAAGGATTTAAATAGATGTGTGAGAGAAAATGAACAGATACTTAAAGAAGAGACAAAAAGGAAAGAAAATGAAGGATCAGAAGTTTGGTTTACTGTTGCTTTATTTCCTACTAAGAGCATGAAGTGTCATTTAAGGAAGTCCAGTGCCAGGTTTTGGGTGGTGGAGGAAAGCTGGAGTTCCCTCTAAAAAACTCCTGACCTGCGGTCATTGCCTGGTGACTGTCCCAGGTCCAGAATGTGGGACATCGAGGTGGAGGGTTAATGATAAAGGTGGTCAGACACCTTCCCATTCATCCAGGACATATTGTTCTTCTGTGCACTAATTAAGCACAAAATAGAGTACTTTCCCTCCCCTAACGTAAAGTGGTTTCCGTCTTGACCTTGATTTCATTCCATGTCATGACTTAACCCTGAGGTATTTTTATACGCAAAATATCACTTACCAAAGGTAACCACTAGAAGACCCGAATATGCACCCATTCATTGGTTAAATCCAAATTGACATACCATACAAACAAGGAATGTATATGATTTTATGTTGATATTTTAAATATAGATCAATTTACTCCTTGCCATGATTTAAATATGGATATAGTGCCATATTTCATTATAAGTATTCCTAATGTCTTTATTTCTGTATACTATACAACAAGATGAATCACATAAATGTCCCTGAATTATTTTTTCTTCAATTTTTGGTTCGTGTGTTTTCATATTTATTTCATAGATCGGTCTTATATGTATCTTAAGTAGGTACACTTGATTAGTGACTGTGGAGCAGAACAAGGGCAGAAAACTCACATTGTCTTTATCAAATGTAAAAATATTTTGTTTCTAAGTCTTTTAAAAGGACATTTCTTTCCGATATTTACAGGAAAGGCTTAGAGAGTGATATTTGCAGTAAAACACTTGACCTGCATTTTGATAACAATGGGTATTTGACTGGAAATATGCAGATGTATCTGCCTCCTATCCGAGGGATACAAATCAACCCTTATACAGGGTAAGTTAACATTGTCTTTATCATGCCCCAACAAAGGGTAATAAAGGGCCACATGTGGCCCTAAATGGTTAGTATATGGCAAACGTAACCTTTTCTTGGGGCAAGTAAGGGTAACAATAGGACCCTAAAAGGGCCATAAAAATGAATGCTCACACTTGGATCTTAATGGTTAGTAAGGACATGCTCAAGCTCCTCCCCCCATCCTACACACCAGGTAAACAAGGTTGCACTAAATATCCAAACAAAAAGTATAGAAGGTAATACTTTGGCATTACATAGGACAAGAAAACAAAAAGTATAGAAGGTAATACTTTGGCATTACACAGGACAAGAAAACAAAAAGTATAGAAGGTAATACTTTGGCATTACACAGGACAAGAAAGCAAAAAGTATAGAAGGTAATACTTTGGCATTACACAGGACAAGAAAACAAAAAAAACGGAAAAGAAAGGAAAAGATCCAAGTTTTAAAGAACAAAAAAAACCAAACAATGGTTTTGCCCTGATCTCTTGATATGTGGAAGAATGAATCTTAACTGAAATGATTGATCTCAGTGTTGTTGTCAGAATAGAGCAATAGTCAAAGGTAAAACATATGATTAAGGAAACATAGAAGGCTGCAGTCTGATGTAATTAAGATGGAGTTACCATTGTCTTCATGTTGTTTCAGTGCCTTGCATTTCAACCAGCACAAAAGTCCAACAAAGGTACTAACAACATGGGATTGTAACAGTGATCAGAAGTATATCACAGCAGGTGTGTATTGAATCTCCATGTCTACTGGCTAATTTGAGCTATTTTTTATCTCACCTGCTCCAGAGGACTATTAAACTAATGATATGGCACAGTATCTGTCGACTGTCTGTCAACTTTTTCTACCAAATGGTAAGAAGCATGAACGATTGAACAGATTTTGACCGAAGAAGCATTCAGGGAAGGGGACTTTAGCAAATTGTTTAAAGGGTTAAGTGGCATTGCCTTATAAGGTAGATAAATGTTATTTTTGAAATCCATCTTTTTGGTTTAGGATAATCAATTTTATGAAAGTCATTGGTCTGTAGAGAGGCCCTTTGTTGCAAATGGAGGTAAGGGTTTCAACTATACTTTTTCTATTTTGATGAAGGTATTTTTTTTTAAAATCAGTTTGGAGCTGTAAAATTCCTCATCATTTTTTGGAAAAATATAACATGATGTTTGTAAGTAAAATACAGGCCTTACGGGCCTGTTTTTCTATTTGAAAAAATCCATTTGAACTTGAGGCCTTTGGCTATAATGGTGTCCAGTTAGATGTATGACTTACTGATCACAAGACATGGCCTGTGATAAGATTTCATGAATATTATCATAAGTACTTTTAAAGTATGATAGCATCTTGAATATAAATATTTATAGCTTTTGTAGTTTTGTTCTTTTCTATCCTTCTTTCTTATCTTTGTTTATTGTAACTGCTGTGAGAATACACTGCATCTGTTGCAAAAAGAAGCAGCAGAAATGGCCTCCAAATCTTTGAGAATTTCACAAAATTTAGCTATTGAATTTTCAGAAATGGTAATCCTTCATTCACTCCAAAACAAAATTATCTAGATATTGTTGAACCTGTTCAAATTACATGAAATTGCTGTTGTGAATATAAATCAGAGTTTGACCTATCACAGTTGAAATAGCCCAAAATCATGACAAAGTGTTGAACAGTGTACTAGCAAGGCATGAAACTACTGAAAGATAAAGGCATTTTCTGAAAAAAAATCTGTTGGTCATGATATGACTATGACTGTCAAGGTTACTGTACTGTAGTACATATTAACTGGCTGTTGAGAAATCATTTTTTTATTTTGTTTGTCATCACGTTGGATATCATGATGAAGAAACCATGTTAAATGTAGCCATTAAGAAGGATGTGTGATGTCTGCTTGTGTATTGATTGGAGTTTGTGTAGATGAATGACTATGTGGAGTGTGGTTGGAGACTTAATGTGACTACATATTAATGTTTGTTAAAATCTCTATGACTCGTACAATTCTTGGGATAATCTTCACATAAGTATCTTATATTTGAGAGTACACATGCCGACATCTGTACTCTATGCACCTAACGCTTGTAATACAGAATCGGGGTCTCAGATTATGCTGACTGGCCTGAGCAGAGTTTTACAAAAAGATGTGAAAGAAATCACATTAAATCAATGCTAATTAAGTGACATGTATGTGTATAATTTGTGTTATCTATTGCTAATACCACAGCCATTTACCGCTAGCTACCCACAGAATCATGTGAATAGTGACCACATATAAAGCCATTATTGGGATGCCAATATCTTTATCAATAGTTATGTGCATTCTCATGATAACTTTTAACATTTCAAATTGTAAATGAAACAAGACTTGAAAGGGTTCGAGCTATCTTTACTGTAACTATGTTTAATGTTTATGTTGAAAAAATCATGTGTACAATCTTACCCACATATTCTAACTGACTGGAGATTTGCCTCAACTATTACATTATTTTCAGATAACTGTTTTATATCTAATGTAAAGCATTCATTGCCAATTGACTTAATTTAACTGAGATCTTATTTCTAGTATTTTGTGATTTATCTCTGTAGAAAAATTGAAAGCAAAATTTGATTTTATTGCCTTTGGTAAGGTATTTAAAACACAACTACAGTTGGAAAATTGATTCATTTATATAAGTTTTGATAGATTGGAGTGTCAGGATCACTTCTACAATTATAATTATATATGGTTATTGAAACAGAAAATATTTAAAACTTGAATTCACAAGCATTGAATATACTATATAGGTACATTTGTGATACCAACACTGCTGGAGATATATAACAAAGATGGCGTCAAAGTACACATCATGCTCGGACGAAAAGCAGGAAATTTGAATAATATCAACAAAAACTTCCTTGACATGGCAACTCTGATCTGGACAGGTCCTGATGGACAGAAAGCTCGCTTGAACATTTACAAGAAGTTCCGCGAGCATTGTATCAAGGTGAGTCAATTCTAATATTGTTAAAATATTGTTCTCATTTTGTTATTAGCATACAAAGAATTACAAAGAATTGCTTTGTAAAATTATCTACCAAAGATGTCTTACTAGGTAGTGCTTTCATATACATTTTAGCATATGTGATTAACTTTATGTAGCCTACCATCTATATATATATGTGGTCTATCTTAAGTAATACTACTGTTATAGCTATTTCTTCAGAAGTACTAAACAGATTATTTTGTTCCTATGGGTCCCTAGTTTTCTTGTAATATTTTCAGACTGACTGGATTTCATACAAAATGGCCAATATGCAGCCACATTTAAATAAGACAGTAAATTAGTTTGTTAGTCTCTAATTTTTCAGAGGTGTTGTATTATTTTTACTGAATTTCATCTGTATGTTCCACTAAAAATTGTCACCAGGTGGTCATGTTCTGTTCATTTAGGGAATTATATGAAAATTGACTGAAAAACAGACATCTTTGATGGTTGTTGACACTATTTTGCCTACATGCATTCTGTCATATCTGATTTTAGGTCTAAAATCAAAAATGAAAAAGGAAAGATGTCTTGGATTTGGACATGGAGAGTTTATAGATACTATTTAGAGTCCACCATCAACTGATGGATGATCATTTAAAGTGTCCTATGGGCATAGTCCATCAACTGTCTGTTTGCTAATTTCTTGTTATCACTATTTCTTGCAAAATACCCGAGGAATCTTTCTCAAATCTTACATGATAAGGTTCCACTTGGTCCCTAGACTGATCAGAAAAAGAAAATGGCTGACAAACAACCATCTTTGATTTTGACTTTGAAAAATTGTTATCACTATTTCTTCAGCATAATTGGATGAATCTTCTTCAAATTTCATGTAAAGGTCCCTCTTGATCCTAAATAAAGTTGTGTCTTTTTTATTTTGACACCTATCAGAAAAACAAAAAGGTTGAATGGACACCATCATGGATTTTGATAATTAAATTTTATTCATTAAATTTCATTTGTAGATTTCCTTTGATCCCTTGTTGAGCTTGGAAATGATCACAAATCAAAAAAAGAAATGACTCTTTTTCTAAGGAAATGAAATACTATATTTCCTAACTTCTGATTTGATGCAGGCATTAGTTTTTTTTCTGCAAGAAACTTGGATAAAACTTAAACATATGGTACCTTATGATAAGATAACTACTGATACTGAGAAAATCATCAAGTTCTTTATGTCTTTAAATATGCACTTTAATGTGATAAGCCTCGTTTACCTCTTTTTCAGGATGCTAATGATAAAATAGAGGAGATTTTAAAAACAAAACTTAAGGATAAAGATTTCCAACATGAGGATGGGAAAAAGTTTCTCAGATTGTGCATTGACAAGTATCGTGTGGTTGATTACAAGGTAAGTATTACTGTATTATCCTGAAACAAGCCCAGGGAGCAATCCTGACTCAAAGGGCTTATTACAGGCCAGTGAAACAGCATTGTTGGTGATTCTAATAATATGTGAGTATATTACCAAATTGGGCTTAGTGTGATTAATATGGCTGGATTAGGGCATTCGTTTGCAATTTAGTTTTCATCCTCAGAACAGGTGAGGAATTCAGGCCTATAGGGTCTCATGCTACTTTTATACATGCAATTTGTGCTGACCAATGTTTATGTTGTAATCTGACTATCTCTAGTCTGACCAATGTTTATGTTGTAATCTGACTTTGTCTCTAGTCTGACCAATGTTTATGTTGTAATCTGACTTTGTCACTAGTCTGACCAATGTTTATGTTGTAATCTGACTTTGTCACTAGTCTGACCAATGTTTATGTTGTAATCTGACTTTGTCTCTAGTCTGACCAATGTTTATGTTGTAATCTGACTTTGTCTCTAGTCTGACCAATGTTTATGTTGTAATCTGACTATCTCTAGTCTGACCAATGTTTATGTTGTAATCTGACTATCACTAGTCTGACCAATGTTTATGTTGTAATCAGACTTTGTCACTAGTCTGACCAATGTTTATGTTGTAATCTGACTATCACTAGTCTGACCAGTGTTTATGTTGTAATCTGACTTTGTCACTAGTCTGACCAGTGTTTATGTTGTAATCTGACTTTCACTAGTCTGACCAATGTTTATGTTGTAATGACTTTGACTAGTCACCAATGTTTATGTTGTAATCTGACCAATGTTTATGTTGTAATCAGAATGACCAATGTTTATGTTGTAATCAGACTTTGTCACTAGTCTGACCAATGTTTATGTTGTAATCTGACTATCACTAGTCTGACCAATGTTTATGTTGTAATCTGACTATCACTAGTCTGACCAATGTTTATGTTGTAATCTGACTTTGTCACTAGTCTGACCAATGTTTATGTTGTAATCTGACTAGTCTGACCAATGTTTATGTTGTAATCTGACTGACCAATGTTTATGTTGTAATCTGACTATCACTAGTCTGACCAATGTAGTCTGACCAGTGTTTATGTTGTAATCTGACTTTGTCACTAGTCTGACCAATGTTTATGTTGTAATCTGACTTTGTCACTAGTCTGACCAGTGTTTATGTTGTAATCTGACTTTGTCACTAGTCTGACCAATGTTTATGTTGTAATCTGACTTTGTCACTAGTCTGACCAATGTTTATGTTGTAATCTGACTTTGTCACTAGTCTGACCAATGTTTATGTTGTAATCTGACTTTGTCACTAGTCTGACCAATGTTTATGTTGTATTCTGACTATCACTAGTCTGACCAATGTTTATGTTGTAATCTGACTTTGTCACTAGTCTGACCAATGTTTATGTTGTAATCTGACTTTGTCACTAGTCTGACCAATGTTTATGTTGTAATCTGACTTTGTCACTAGTCTGACCAATGTTTATGTTGTAATCTGACTTTGTCACTAGTCTGACCAGTGTTTATGTTGTAATCTGACTTTGTCACTAGTCTGACCAATGTTTATGTTGTAATCAGACTTTGTCACTAGTCTGACCAGTGTTTATGTTGTAATCTGACTTTGTCACTAGTCTGACCAGTGTTTATGTTGTAATCTGACTATCACTAGTCTGACCAGTGTTTATGTTGTAATCTGACTTTGTCACTAGTCTGACCAGTGTTTATGTTGTAATCAGACTTTGTCACTAGTCTGACCAATGTTTATGTTGTAATCTGACTTTGTCACTAGTCTGACCAATGTTTATGTTGTAATCTGACTTTGTCACTAGTCTGACCAATGTTTATGTTGTAATCTGACTATCACTAGTCTGACCAATGTTTATGTTGTAATCTGACTATCACTAGTCTGACCAATGTTTATGTTGTAATCTGACTATCTAGTCTGACCAATGTTTATGTTGTAATCTGTCTAGTCTGACCAATGTTTATGTTGTAATCTGACTATCACTAGTCTGACCAATGTTTATGTTGTAATCTGACTTTGTCACTAGTCTGACCAATGTTTATGTTGTAATCTGACTATCACTAGTCTGACCAATGTTTATGTTGTAATCTGACTATCACTAGTCTGACCAATGTTTATGTTGTAATCTGACTATCACTAGTCTGACCAATGTTTATGTTGTAATCTGACTTTGTCACTAGTCTGACCAATGTTTATGTTGTAATCTGACTTTGTCACTAGTCTGACCAATGTTTATGTTGTAATCTGACTTTGACTAGTCTGACCAATGTTTATGTTGTAATCTGTCACTAGTCTGACCAATGTTTATGTTGTAATCTGACTACTAGTCTGACCAATGTTTATGTTGTAATCTGACTATCACTAGTCTGACCAATGTTTATGTTGTAATCTGACTTTGTCACTAGTCTGACCAATGTTTATGTTGTAATCTGACTATCACTAGTCTGACCAATGTTTATGTTGTAATCTGACTTTGTCACTAGTCTGACCAATGTTTATGTTGTCACTAGTCTGATCTGACTATCACTAGTCTGACCAATGTTTATGTTGTAATCTGACTTTGTCACTAGTCTGACCAATGTTTATGTTGTAATCTGACTAGTCTGACCAATGTTTATGTTGTAACTGACTATCACTAGTCTGACCAATGTTTATGTTGTAATCTGACTTTGTCACTAGTCTGACCAATGTTTATGTTGTAATCAGACTTTGTCACTAGTCTGACCAATGTTTATGTTGTAATCTGACTATCTCTAGTCTGACCAATGTTTATGTTGTAATCTGACTATCACTAGTCTGACCAATGTTTATGTTGTAATCTGACTTTGTCACTAGTCTGACCAATGTTTATGTTGTAATCTGACTTTGTCACTAGTCTGACCAATGTTTATGTTGTAATCTGACTTTGTCACTAGTCTGACCAGTGTTTATGTTGTAATCTGACTTTGTCACTAGTCTGACCAATGTTTATGTTGTAATCTGACTTTGTCACTAGTCTGACCAATGTTTATGTTGTAATCTGATCACTAGTCTGACCAATGTTTATGTTGTAATCTGACTTTGTCACTAGTCTGACCAATGTTTATGTTGTAATCTGACTTTGTCACTAGTCTGACCAATGTTTATGTTGTAATCTGACTTTGTCACTAGTCTGACCAATGTTTATGTTGTAATCTGACTTTGTCACTAGTCTGACCAATGTTTATGTTGTAATCTGACTATGTTGTCACTAGTCTGACCAATGTTTATGTTGTAATCTGACTTTGTCACTAGTCTGACCATGTTTATGTTTAGTCTGACCAATGTTTATGTTGTAATCTGACTTTGTCACTAGTCTGACCAATGTTTATGTTGTAATCTGACTTTGTCACTAGTCTGACCAATGTTTATGTTGTAATCTAGTCTGACCAATGTTTATGTTGTAATCTGACTATCTCTAGTCTGACCAATGTTTATGTTGTAATCTGACTTTGTCACTAGTCTGACCAATGTTTATGTTGTAATCTGACTTTGTCACTAGTCTGACCAATGTTTATGTTGTAATCTGACTTTGTCACTAGTCTGACCAGTGTTTATGTTGTAATCTGACTTTGTCACTAGTCTGACCAATGTTTATGTTGTAATCTGACTTTGTCACTAGTCTGACCAATGTTTATGTTGTAATCTGACTATCACTTGTCACTAGTCTGACCAATGTTTATGTTGTAATCTGACATTGTCACTAGTCTGACCAATGTTTATGTTGTAATCTGACTATCACTAGTCTGACCAATGTTTATGTTGTAATCTGACTTTGTCACTAGTCTGACCAATGTTTATGTTGTAATCTGACTTTGTCACTAGTCTGACCAATGTTTATGTTGTAATCTGACTATCTCTAGTCTGACCAATGTTTATGTTGTAATCAGACTTTGTCACTAGTCTGACCAATGTTTATGTTGTAATCTGACTTTGTCACTAGTCTGACCAATGTTTATGTTGTAATCTGACTTTGTCACTAGTCTGACCAATGTTTATGTTGTAATCTGACTTTGTCACTAGTCTGACCAATGTTTATGTTGTAATGACTGACTAGTCTGACCTAGTCTGACCTGAATGTTTATGTTGTAATCTGACTATCTCTAGTCTGACCAGTGTTTATGTTGTATCTGACATTGTCTCTAGTCTGACCAATGTTTATGTTGTAATCTGACTATCACTAGTCTGACCAATGTTTATGTTGTAATCTGACTTTGTCACTAGTCTGACCAGTGTTTATGTTGTAATCTGACTTTGTCACTAGTCTGACCAATGTTTATGTTGTAATCTGACTTTGTCACTAGTCTGACCAATGTTTATGTTGTAATCTGACTTTGTCACTAGTCTGACCAATGTTTATGTTGTAATCAGACTTTGTCACTAGTCTGACCAATGTTTATGTTGTAATCTGACTTTGTCACTAGTCTGACCAATGTTTATGTTGTAATCTGACTATCACTAGTCTGACCAATGTTTATGTTGTAATCTGACTTTGTCACTAGTCTGACCAGTGTTTATGTTGTAATCTGACTATCACTAGTCTGACCAATGTTTATGTTGTAATCTGACTTTGTCACTAGTCTGACCAATGTTTATGTTGTAATCTGACTTTGTCACTAGTCTGACCAATGTTTATGTTGTAATCTGACTTTGTCACTAGTCTGACCAGTGTTTATGTTGTAATCTGACTTTGTCACTAGTCTGACCAATGTTTATGTTGTAATCTGACTATCACTAGTCTGACCAATGTTTATGTTGTAATCAGACTTTGTCACTAGTCTGACCAATGTTTATGTTGTAATCAGACTTTGTCACTAGTCTGACCAATGTTTATGTTGTAATCTGACTATCACTAGTCTGACCAGTGTTTATGTTGTAATCTGACTTTGTCACTAGTCTGACCAATGTTTATGTTGTAATCTGACTTTGTCACTAGTCTGACCAATGTTTATGTTGTAATCAGACTTTGTCACTAGTCTGACCAATGTTTATGTTGTAATCAGACTTTGTCACTAGTCTGACCAATGTTTATGTTGTAATCTGACTTTGTCACTAGTCTGACCAATGTTTATGTTGTAATCTGACTTTGTCACTAGTCTGACCAATGTTTATGTTGTAATCTGACTATCTCTAGTCTGACCAATGTTTATGTTGTAATCAGACTTTGTCACTAGTCTGACCAGTGTTTATGTTGTAATCTGACTTTGTCACTAGTCTGACCAATGTTTATGTTGTAATCTGACTTTGTCACTAGTCTGACCAGTGTTTATGTTGTAATCTGACTTTGTCACTAGTCTGACCAATGTTTATGTTGTAATCAGACTTTGTCACTAGTCTGACCAATGTTTATGTTGTAATCAGACTTTGTCACTAGTCTGACCAGTGTTTATGTTGTAATCTGACTTTGTCACTAGTCTGACCAATGTTTATGTTGTAATCTGACTTTGTCACTAGTCTGACCAATGTTTATGTTGTAATCTGACTTTGTCACTAGTCTGACCAATGTTTATGTTGTAATCTGACTTTGTCACTAGTCTGACCAATGTTTATGTTGTAATCTGACTATCACTAGTCTGACCAGTGTTTATGTTGTAATCTGACTTTGTCACTAGTCTGACCAATGTTTATGTTGTAATCTGACTTTGTCACTAGTCTGACCAGTGTTTATGTTGTAATCTGACTTTGTCACTAGTCTGACCAATGTTTGACCAATGTTTATGTTGTAATCTGACCAATGTTTATGTTGTAATCTGACTTTGTCACTAGTCTGACCAATGTTTATGTTGTAATCTGACTTTGTCACTAGTCTGACCAATGTTTATGTTGTAATCAGACTTTGTCACTAGTCTGACCAATGTTTATGTTGTAATCTGACTTTGTCACTAGTCTGACCAATGTTTATGTTGTAATCTGACTTTGTCACTAGTCTGACCAATGTTTATGTTGTAATCTGACTATCACTAGTCTGACCAATGTTTATGTTGTAATCTGACTTTGTCACTAGTCTGACCAATGTTTATGTTGTAATCTGACTTTGTCACTAGTCTGACCAATGTTTATGTTGTAATCTGACTTTGTCACTACTTTGTCTGACCAATGTTTATGTTGTAATCTGACTATCACTAGTCTGACCAATGTTTATGTTGTAATCTGACTATCTCTAGTCTGACCAATGTTTATGTTGTAATCTGACTTTGTCACTAGTCTGACCAATGTTTATGTTGTAATCTGACTATCACTAGTCTGACCAATGTTTATGTTGTAATCTGACTTTGTCACTAGTCTGACCAATGTTTATGTTGTAATCTGACTATCTCTAGTCTGACCAATGTTTATGTTGTAATCTGACTTTGTCACTAGTCTGACCAATGTTTATGTTGTAATCTGTCACTAGTCTGACCAATGTTTATGTTGTAATCTGACTTTGTCACTAGTCTGACCAATGTTTATGTTGTAATCTGACTTTGTCACTAGTCTGACCAATGTTTATGTTGTAATCTGACTTTGTCACTAGTCTGACCAATGTTTATGTTGTAATCTGACTTTGTCACTAGTCTGACCAATGTTTATGTTGTAATCTGACTATCACTAGTCTGACCAGTGTTTATGTTGTAATCTGACTTTGTCACTAGTCTGACCAATGTTTATGTTGTAATCTGACTTTGTCACTAGTCTGACCAATGTTTATGTTGTAATCTGACTTTGTCACTAGTCTGACCAGTGTTTATGTTGTAATCAGACTTTGTCACTAGTCTGACCAGTGTTTATGTTGTAATCTGACTTTGTCACTAGTCTGACCAGTGTTTATGTTGTAATCTGACTTTGTCACTAGTCTGACCAATGTTTATGTTGTAATCTGACTATCTCTAGTCTGACCAATGTTTATGTTGTAATCTGACTTTGTCACTAGTCTGACCAATGTTTATGTTGTAATCTGACTATCACTAGTCTGACCAATGTTTATGTTGTAATCTGACTTTGTCACTAGTCTGACCAATGTTTATGTTGTAATCTGACTTTGTCACTAGTCTGACCAATGTTTATGTTGTAATCTGACTATCACTAGTCTGACCAGTGTTTATGTTGTAATCTGACTTTGTCACTAGTCTGACCAATGTTTATGTTGTAATCTGACTTTGTCACTAGTCTGACCAATGTTTATGTTGTAATCTGACTTTGTCACTAGTCTGACCAATGTTTATGTTGTAATCTGACTTTGTCACTAGTCTGACCAATGTTTATGTTGTAATCTGACTTTGTCACTAGTCTGACCAGTGTTTATGTTGTAATCTGACTTTCTAGTCTGACCAATGTTTATGTTGTAATCTGACTTTGTCACTAGTCTGACCAATGTTTATGTTGTAATCTGACTTTGTCACTAGTCTGACCAGTGTTTATGTTGTAATCTGACTATCACTAGTCAGACCAATGTTTATGTTGTAATCTGACTTTGTCACTAGTCTGACCAATGTTTATGTTGTAATCTGACTTTGTCACTAGTCTGACCAATGTTTATGTTGTAATCTGACTATCACTAGTCTGACCAGTGTTTATGTTGTAATCTGACTTTGTCACTAGTCTGACCAGTGTTTATGTTGTAATCTGACTATCACTAGTCTGACCAATGTTTATGTTGTAATCTGACTTTGTCACTAGTCTGACCAATGTTTATGTTGTAATCTGTAATCTGACCAATGTTTATGTTGTAATCTGACTTTGTCACTAGTCTGACCAATGTTTATGTTGTAATCTGACTTTGTCACTAGTCTGACCAATGTTTATGTTGTAATCTAGTCTGACCAATGTTTATGTTGTAATCTGACTATCACTAGTCTGACCAATGTTTATGTTGTAATCTGACTTTGTCACTAGTCTGACCAATGTTTATGTTGTAATCTGACTATCACTAGTCTGACCAATGTTTATGTTGTAATCTGACTTTGTCACTAGTCTGACCAATGTTTATGTTTTAATCTGACTTTGTCACTAGTCTGACCAATGTTTATGTTGTAATCTGACTATCACTAGTCTGACCAGTGTTTATGTTGTAATCTGACTTTGTCACTAGTCTGACCAATGTTTATGTTGTAATCTGACTTTGTCACTAGTCTGACCAGTGTTTATGTTGTAATCAGACTTTGTCACTAGTCTGACCAATGTTTATGTTGTAATCAGACTTTGTCACTAGTCTGACCAATGTTTATGTTGTAATCTGACTATCACTAGTCTGACCAGTGTTTATGTTGTAATCTGACTTTGTCACTAGTCTGACCAATGTTTATGTTGTAATCTGACTTTGTCACTAGTCTGACCAATGTTTATGTTGTAATCTGACTTTGTCACTAGTCTGACCAGTGTTTATGTTGTAATCTGACTTTGTCTCTAGTCTGACCAATGTTTATGTTGTAATCTGACTTTGTCACTAGTCTGACCAATGTTTATGTTGTAATCTGACTTTGTCACTAGTCTGACCAATGTTTATGTTGTAATCTGGCTTTGTCACTAGTCTGACCAGTGTTTATGTTGTAATCTGACTATCACTAGTCAGACCAATGTTTATGTTGTAATCTGACTTTGTCACTAGTCTGACCAATGTTTATGTTGTAATCTGACTTTGTCACTAGTCTGACCAATGTTTATGTTGTAATCTGACTATCACTAGTCTGACCAGTGTTTATGTTGTAATCTGACTTTGTCACTAGTCTGACCAGTGTTTATGTTGTAATCAGACTTTGTCACTAGTCTGACCAATGTTTATGTTGTAATCTGACTATCACTAGTCTGACCAATGTTTATGTTGTAATCAGACTTTGTCACTAGTCTGACCAATGTTTATGTTGTAATCTGTTGTACCAGTGTTTATGTTGTAGTCTGACCAGTGTTTATGTTGTAATCTGACTATCACTAGACAGACCAATGTTTATGTTGTAATATGACTTTGTCACTAGTCTGGCCAGTGTTTATGTTGTAATCTGACTATCACTAGTCTGACCAATGTTTATATTGTAATCAGACTTTGTCACTAGTCTGACCAATGTTTATGTTGTAATCTGACTTTGTCACTAGTCTGACCAATGTTTATGTTGTAATCTGACTTTGTCACTAGTCTGACCAATGTTTATGTTGTAATCTGACTTTGTCACTAGTCTGACCAATGTTGATGTTGTAATCTGACTTTGTCACTAGTCTGACCAGTGTTTATGTTGTAATCTGACTTTGTCACTAGTCTGACCAGTGTTTATGTTGTAATCTGACTAGTCTGACCAATGTTTATGTTGTAATCTGACTTTGTCACTAGTCTGACCAATGTTTATGTTGTAATCTGACTTTGTCACTAGTCTGACCAATGTTTATGTTGTAATCTGACTTTGTCACTAGTCTGACCAATGTTTATGCTGTAATCTGACTTTGTCACTAGTCTGACCAATGTTTATGTTGTAATCTGACTTTGTCACTAGTCTGACCAATGTTTATGTTGTAATCTGACTTTGTCACTAGTCTGACCAATGTTTATGTTGTAATCTGACTATCACTAGTCTGACCAATGTTTATGTTGTAATCTGACTATCTCTAGTCTGACCAATGTTTATGTTGTAATCTGACTATCACTAGTCTGACCAATGTTTATGTTGTAATCAGACATTGTCACTAGTCTGACCAGTGTTTATGTTGTAATCTGACTATCACTAGTCTGACCAATGTTTATGTTGTAATCTGACTATCACTAGTCTGACCAATGTTTATGTTGTAATCTGACTATCTCTAGTCTGACCAGTGTTTATGTTGTAATCTGACTATCTCTAGTCTGACCAATGTTTATGTTGTAATCTGACTATCACTAGTCTGACCAATGTTTATGTTGTAATCTGACTTTGTCACTAGTCTGACCAATGTTTATGTTGTAATCTGACTTTGTCACTAGTCTGACCAGTGTTTATGTTGTAATCTGACTATCACTAGTCTGACCAATGTTTATGTTGTAATCTGACTATCACTAGTCTGACCAATGTTTATGTTGTAATCTGACTTTGTCACTAGTCTGACCAGTGTTTATGTTGTAATCTGACTTTGTCTCTAGTCTGACCAATGTTTATGTTGTAATCTGACTATCACTAGTCTGACCAATGTTTATGTTGTAATCTGACTTTGTCACTAGTCTGACCAGTGTTTATGTTGTAATCTGACTTTGTCACTAGTCTGACCAGTGTTTATGTTGTAATCTGACTTTGTCTCTAGTCTGACCAGTGTTTATGTTGTAATCTGACTTTGTCACTAGTCTGACCAATGTTTATGTTGTAATCTGACTATCACTAGTCTGACCAATGTTTATGTTGTAATCTGACTTTGTCACTAGTCTGACCAATGTTTATGTTGTAATCAGACTTTGTCACTAGTCTGATTATAATGTTCAGGTTGATGTCGTTTCGTGCTGACCAATTTCAGATTACATTTTAATGCATACTATGTGTCATTTACATCCAAATTATTCCAGGTTCTAGATTAGGAATGCTAGGTTAGGGAAGAGGACAGATGAAAAACCAATAATAATAATAAGCAGGTTGTTTTATTTGGAAGTTTGATTTCAGTTATATTCAGAACCTTTCATAAGCAGGTATTTGATTGTGACAAATGAAATTTATAGCCAGGTGTATATAGACATGTTGTAGACACATCACATTTAAGTCATGTTTACCATTAGCATGAATTGTTTTAATTGTTGCCATTTTATTTTTAAATCTTTTGACAGTGGTTGAAAACGTCGATGGACAATCTGTCTTATACACGAAAACAGTTTGTTTTGAATGAGGAAAGACGAGAAAAGTTGTTACAAAGACAGTATGAACCCAAGGGAAAAGGGAACAGATTCAAACCTGCAGATGTGAAATTTTCCTATACAAAAGCACCAACTTTGAAACTGGACTACTATGCCCATCCTGATGTGTATGCATTAAACCTTACCAACCTTACTGTGGTTGGAAATACCCTGACATTCTTTACACGACAAAATAGTTCAACTTCACAATATGTATGGGTAAGTTGAAATATGCCAATCGGTGAAATGTTTTGAATTCTGTAAAGTTTTAATCTCACCATTCTCTAAGCAATTTTCATCAAGATTTCCAAATATTTTCATGTCTTTGATCTCCTTCGTCATCTGTTTTCAAAATAGATGGTCTCTGGATCAACACTTGATAATCTCCTACTGTCTCTAAATGAGTAATATGACTACTCCCCCTGCTGTCTCTTACTCAGAAATATGATTTCTCCCCCTGCTGTTTCTAAATCTATGATTTCTCCTCCTACTGTCTCTAAATCAGTAATATGATTTCTCCCCCTACTGTCTCTAAAAACCATAATATGACTTCTCCTCCTACTGTCTCTAAAAACCATAATATGACTACTCCCCCTGCTGTCTCTTACTCAGAAATATGATTTCTCCCCCTGCTGTCTCTAAATCAGTAATATGACTTCTCCTCCTACTGTCTCTAAATGAGTAATATGACTTCTCCTCCTACTGTCTCTAAATCAGTAATATGACTTCTCCCCCTGCTGTCTCTAAATCAGTAATATGACTACTCCCCCTGCTGTCTCTTACTCAGAAATATGATTTCTCCCCCTGCTGTCTCTAAATCAGTAATATGACTTCTCCTCCTACTGTCTCTAAATGAGTAATATGACTTCTCCCCCTAATGTCTTTTAATCAGTAATATGACTTCTCCCCCTAATGTCTTTTAATCAGTAATATGACTACTCCCCCTACTGTCTCTAAATCAGTAATATGACTTCTCCCCCTACTTTCTCTAAATCAGTAATATGACTACTCCCCCTACTTTCTCTAAATCAGTAATATGACTTCTCCCCCTACTGTCTCTAAATGAGTAATATGACTTCTCCCCCTACTGTCTCTAAATCATTAATATGACTACTCCCCCTACTGTCTCTAAATCAGTAATATGACTACTCCCCCTACTGTCTCTAAATCAGTAATATGACTTCTCCCCCTACTGTCTCTAAATGAGTTATATGACTACTCCCCCTACTGTCTCTAAATGAGTAATATTACTTCTCCCCCTACTGTCTCTAAATCAGTAATATGACTTCTCCCCCTACTGTCTCTAAATCAGTAATATGACTTCTCCCCCTACTGTCTCTAAATGAGTAATATGACTACTCCCCCTAATGTCTTTTAATCAGTAATATGACTTCTCCTCCTACTGTCTCTAAAAACCATAATATGACTTCTCCTCCTACTGTCTCTAAATCAGTAATATGACTTCTCCTACTGTCTCTCAATCAGTAATATGACTTCTCCCCCTACTGTCTCTAAATCAGTAATATGACTTCTCCCCCTACTGTCTCTAAATGAGTAATATGACTTCTCCTCCTTCTGTCTCTAAATCAGTAATATGACTACTCCCCCTAATGTCTTTTAATCAGTAATATGACTTCTCCCCCTACTGTCTTTTAATCAGTAATATGACCTCCCCCTACTGTCTCTAAATCAGTAATATGACTTCTCCTGCTGTCTCTCAATCAATAATATGACTTCTCCTTCTACTGTCTCTAAATCAGTAATATGACTACTCCCCCTACTGTCTCTAAATCAGTAATATGACTACTCCTCCTACTGTCTCTAAATCAGTAATATGACTTCTCCCCCTGCTGTCTCTAAATCATACATATCATAACTTCCCTTTAACATTTAAGCTAGGACAATGAAAGTTAGTGTTGATCATACTAAGAATGTCTGCAGTATTATAAACTTGGGGTTTGGAAATTGCAACCCCTCAATGACAGAATAATTGCCCTTTGTAAAAATTTGTGTCTGATCAAGTATTTATTTGGCGTTATAGGTAGATGTTGGTATCTGTATGAGATATAAGGTATAGGATTTAAGCATCTGCTACAAGATTAGACCAAATATGATACCCTCAACATTGCTGTCCTTGTAACTGGCTCAATCCTTTACCATTTCAGGCCATTGATCTTACATCGAAGGAATCTTTCCTTGCCTGCAAGGATATGCCAGTGGCATACACAAATTATAAATTCATCAGTTTGCCAGTTCGTAACAAAATTCGTCATACCATTCCGGATGCAACCATCTTGCTCGATCATACGTAAGATGTTTTAAAGCAGATCTATCTCAGACAGGTTTTTTTATTAATATCTAGATGAATTTAAGAATGAAATCAAATAAAACATAAAATGAACAATGATGCTTTCTAAGGCCAATTTTCCATTGGTCGAAAAGGTGTTCTTTCTTCGGAGAACATAACTTTCCTGATGTTTTTCTGATACCATATCATATTAAAAGATTAAGATTTATATGTCCAGAACAGTAATGGCTATCTTTTCAAGGAGTTATGTTTTGTCTTGTTTCGGAGAAGAGAATAAAGTCAAGAAAAATAATTACAATGAAAAAAAATGTGTGGAAAGATAATTGTGGTCTTTTATATAACTTCTACAGAAAAATGCTTGAAATCTTTGGTCATACCAGCATGATATGAACTGTTAAAAAACCTTTTTTGAGTAGAAATATGCTTTTTTGGATGTGGTAAGCTTCTCAGGTCACTTTTTGTTTGTCGTCTTGTCTGTAAACTTTATACATTTTTTACTTCTTTTGGAAAACCCCCAAACTGATATCAATGAAACTAAGTAGAAACCTTCCATAGCCAAAGATCAAGCAAAATTATAATTTACATTGTCGTCATCCCCAGCGTCCTGAGGGGCAGGGACTAAATGGGTAAAATTTGTCAAAATTTTTAAAATCTTCTTCTTAATACCTAAATATTAATATTGTAGAATCAAATACTCTTATTGGATGAATGGTCTTGAGGCACTTTACCAAAATTGTAAATTTCATGACCCCAGGGTCTCACCTTTCCTCCTGGGAAAGGGGTAAAATTTACTATTGTTTATCCAGGAAATTTACATTTTTTGAAGATAATTTGTATATTTTCTGTTGGAAATAGTTCAGACCTGGTCAGAATCTCTAGTTCAGATGACAATCAGATGGATTCCAATTCTGTCATTTATTAAATTTGTTTTATAGAGGAACTCCAGGTTTCACAGTGATGGGAGTAAAGCATTTAGGAGAACAACGGGTATCTGTCACTTGTCCACGGACAGACACGTCTACCTGTGCTGATATACAAAGAATGTTTATATTCGGAAGCCAGTTAATTGGTATTTCCTATAACAGCAGGTAAAATTTGACAAATGTATCTATTCAATAATAATGCCTGATTATAGATCAACTTTTGTCTGCAAGTTAAGTAGAGCTACTAATGAATGATGGACCAATCAGAGACAAGAATTTTCATGTTGGCCAGCTGTCTGGTTTTAATGTATCTTTACTATACAACATTGACTTAAGCAGAGGTGAGATATTTTAACACAAAGATTGTGGTAATGACTGACTCAAAGATTTACATTATCATGATATTATACCTTGGTCCCTACTTGTGCTTTTTAGGTCATCTGACTGAAGGGTCTGATGACCTATTGCGATTGCCTTTTGTCTGGCGTCGTCCGTCATAAACATTTTCAACTCCTTCTCAAGTTCTACATGTCTCATTGAGCTGAAACTTACCTGAAATGATTGTGACATGATCCTGACCAAAGTTTGTTAATTTCAGGTTGGTCCAAAATCCAACATGGCCGCTATCTTGAAAACACATTTTCGACTTCTTCTCAAGTTCAAAATTTGAAATCTTGTATTTTATGTCAGATGACCATTAAGGCCCATGGGCCTCTTGTTTGACAAGTTTTATTTTTAGTTTGTTTGTTGTATAGATTTGAAATAAAACAATAACAGAATCAATGAATGAAACACTTTCAGACAGCTATGGTTATTTGATCAACTGAGGGCCTTGATTAATTAATACTATGAATAAAATCTTGATATTTTCAATGGATGATTTCAGAATCTGGAGCTGGGATAATAAGAACGGCCAAAGAGAGGTAGGCGAGGCATTTACAAGGGTGCGTGACCTTGACCTGATAGGCAATGTCCTTGTGGTCAGTATGGAGAAAGGAATTCAGTTTTGTAGCGTGCCTTGTGACAATGATCATGTGTTTGCTCCACTCCCTGTAACTCTCTCTTCTCAGTTCCAGGGGTAAGTTTTTCTTTCCTCAGTTTTGTGTCTTAGTTTATAGATTGTGTACCTGGTAGGTCTTGAATTTGAAATAATTTCACATTAAGAAGCTATTTGTTGTTTGTGAAATAAATTACCTACGTACACATATCTACATTTCTAAATCATTGTTGTTTTGTTGTCCAGGATCTAGTTGTTTAAAGCATGGTTAGAGTTAACCAGTGATTCCTGAAAAGATTCATATCAGAACAAAGAAAATTGAAAACATTCTTTATCATTTCACAGTAATAGAGTTGAGACAGAACACATTGATGGTTTTTGAATGTCAATTTTTTGAAAGCTTGTCTTTTTTCTGACTAACCAACCTTTCAGCTGCTGCAGATATCTGTGGAATGTATAGGACTCACAGGATATAGAGAGTGGGGAAGTGTGGGATTTAGAGGGTAAAATCTTCTGGGATATAAAGAGTGGGGACTTGTAGAATATTAGTTTGGAACTTCTGGTATGCAGGAGGTGACTTGTGGGATAGACGGTGTCAACTTGTGGTTGACTCGAGGATTGAGACTTCTGAGATATAGTGGATTAGGGCTTGTGGGATTAATTTTGGGGGTTTGAGGGATTTAGACAGTAAGGTCTTACAAGTTTTGAACTATCTCTCTCCGATTTCCCTTCTGATTCTTTTGATATTTTCTTGGATAATCTTATTGTTGTTTTGCTGATGAAGGACTGAACTGACTTTGAACAATGAAGGCACAGTTATCAGCACCAGTAGAATAAAGATAAAAGTTACTGGTACCCAGAAAGAACTCAGAGATGGAAAGGAAATGTATAGGGCTGCAATTTCTCTTGATAACATAGCTGTTGTGATGTTAGTGCCAGCAGATGTATATGGACCAAGGTATATATTGTCTTCATTTCTACACTTCTATAGTATCATCATCATATTGTTTAAAGATTTCTCATGAGGATAAATTTTTACCAATTTTACAAATATTTAAACTGTTTTGTGTTTTTTCTGAAAGTAGTAGTCTGACAAAAACTAGATTTTATGCATAAAAATTTATAGCATTATGTGACGGTATAAACTGTGAAATCTTTATGTGACACTTCAGGAAGTACACATATCGGGACACCATCTAAAAATAAAACATCAACTAACTTATTGACAGATTTTAATGAAATCTGACATTTTTCCCACCTTTGAAATTAAAAGAAAAGTTATTGAGATAACTATTTTTGCAATATATCAGATGTCAAGCTTGAGAAATTATTTTTAAGAATTTGGATGAGATCTGTGATTGTTAATTTCAGGGATAGTGTGAGTCCTATTGAGATCCTTTTGGCTGTGACTCTGCCAGGTCATGGTACTGAGACATGCTTCATAAGTCAGCAAGGTAAACAATATTCTATACTTCTGTGTAATACTCATACTTGAAAGATATGCTTTATTATTGAGTTAAACTAAACTCGCATACCGGGTAGTATTAAGTGCCAGTTTGGCGAAGACACATTAATTTTAATTCAAGATCCTAAACTATGCTATAGACAAAACATGCAGATTTGAGAAAGGGATACACTATTATTCAGTGTGATAATTAAAGACGCTGATAGACTAGCTATAAAGTGTCAGTTAATATGTAGCACTATTTGTTCAGAATGTCTGTCTGAAAGTTTTGAGATCCTAGGTTCATATTCCAAATAATTTTACATATTGAAGGGTGGGATAGAGTTCTGGGATTGCTCAGACTCGCAGACATTATTTGGAAGCTGACTAGGGTGGGGTTGACCACTGTGGATCAAATTGTATAACTCTGAGAGAAAGGTGCAAAGAACTTAGTTAGCAATGTCAACTATATATAAGAACATATTTGTCCTGCAATAAGTCCATGTCTGGTGATAAGTCAATGTTTAGTAATAAGCCCATGTTTAGTAATACTCCCATTTCTTGTAATAAGCCCATGTCTGGTATTAAGCCTTTTTCTGGTAAAAAGGCCATGTCCAGTAATCAAACCATGTCTAGTTATAAGCCCATGTCTGGTGATAAGCCCAAGTCAAGTAATAAGCCCATGTCTGGTAATAAGCCCATTATATTTTCAGAAGAATTACCAACAACTGCTGTTACCATGTATTTGCTGTTGTTGCATGATAATGTCTTTCCTCAGGGCTTATTGAAGGGTAAATCTCGAACACTTTAATGATCATTTTATTTATGACAGACGGAATGCTCATGGGATGGTCACAGCACAACGAGGACTCCATGCATTACCGAGAACACATATTCCAGGTGGATTATGAAGCCCGACTCAGGAGCATACTACCTTTCCTTGGCTATGGGCCACGCTCCCTTTTGCCTGTGTTTCTACCAGGTGACCCAGATATACAGGCCAAACATCCTGGTCATGGACAGCCAGGGTGGTATGTGTTTATGAGGGATGGCTACGAGGGCATCATAGGAGTTAAACTGGTTCATTAGAAGGATGTCAGGAACACTGGAAAAATGATCTTACAAAGCCATTTCTGTATCAATTAAGATTGTTGGAGCTTCCTCTACAAAGACCCAGACCATTTAACATAGTTATTTAACAGTGAGTCAAGGGATTATGGATCAGGATATGTATTCATTGCTTTACGATACTTCACATTGTTCATCTAGTGAGACAATGGTTGTCTGGTCCTACAGAACAGGTAAATTTACCCAAGAAGGGATTTATCAGAACAGGTAAATTTACCCAAGAAGGGATTTATCAGAACAGGTAAATTTACCCAAGAAGGGATTTATCAGACATTTGTAGGGTCTGGTAATGGGCTCCATTCCTAATAGAAAATAGCCAATATTTTCCCAAATTCAACCTTTTTTTCTCCCCCATCAGCATTTTGTATGAGAGAAAGATGAAAGTATTTAAAAGGTTACTCTGTGTAATAATAATATAATAATATACACAATTTGTATGTTGTAAATTTCTATGGCAGAAAAAGTTGAATTTGCACTGTAAAAATAAATTTCAAGTGAATTTCAACTCTAATCCTGGTATATCTGTATATAATACTCTTTGATATAACATACTAATACATTTTGAATCAGTATGTTAATACTTGGTTTTCTTTTTCATTAGTTAATTTTGTTTTATATGTATATATAGCTTACATATGGTGCAATATTGTGTCTACATCTAAGAATTATGTCTGTGTGAGTTTGAATTGGTTTCAATCTTACTTTTTTATGCATTTGAACAAAACACATATTTCTAGCACATTTTTCTTTTATATTTTTTTTATGTTTTTTGGTGTTTGAATTGAATTGTGACAGAAAAAGGTTGATTAGACTGTTTCTGTGATATCAGGGTGGATTATATACTGTTATTAGCTCATAATTCCACATATAAGTATCTTTATGTAGTACATACTTAAAAGTATTATTGCCAAATGCATTTATGTAATTTGAGCTGAACAAACTCTGTAGTGATATTTTGTAACAATGTCGATTCTAAGTATAAGTGGTGCTTATAATCCTGGTTTTTATCTCTTCTGGCCAATTAAATGTGAGTTACCTCCCTTGAAAAAACCTTTCACAACTTGAAGTAATTAGAGGAGAGTATGCTTGTTTTTAACCAGATACTGGAGATGTACCATGTTAAGATAAAAACTCATGATCTGATATCCAGTATATGCATAAAAAAAGGATACTATCACCATTCTAAAATAATTTGAATCTAAACTTAATGAAATTATCACAATCTCAACGAAATTTAACAAAAGCTAAGAGCTTCACATTTTTGTTTGAAATGGCTCTTTACATGTTCTTAGCCAATCAAAATGTTCCTTTCCACTATCATTAACGCAGAAGTTCCGCCTACTTTCCAGTCATATTGTCAATAGATACAAAAAGGCACAAAATGTATCCCTATATGGATTATCTGTCTAAGTTGTTGTATTGTTGATTCCTGCTGTATATACCTGAAATTTGTTATGTCAATCTATTGAATTTTTTTATGTGTGTGTTTAGATCAATTTATTTCCATTGAGGGCAGACATTCTATGATAAAGTTTCCTTGTGAGATTGAGATGTTACAAAATGTCAATCTGAGATACTCTTGCCTGAAAACAATCACAGATAATATTTTCTTTTTTGCTTTTAGAAATTTTGTTAAAATTGCATGAAAATTGCATCTACTTTTTTTCTTTCTGATTTATTTGATAAAGTAGATTACCTCTCTTGTGGGTTACATGTAAACATCAAAAAAAAAATTGAATTTGACATCTTCATTTTTTAATTTTGACAACAATTCATAACAAATATTAAATCAATGTACTAGACATAAGATTACTGTCTGATGAGGAGATAACGCATTCAGGATTGGTTTTACACCAAACTCACGTTAACTGGTAATGCATGGTTCCAATGTTTCTTGATGTGGAAGACAAGTAAAATACCTGTAAAATCTATGTTGCCAAGTGATACATCATCACATCCAACCAAGATACCAAACTTGGGATGGGAGAATCCTTTATTTTATTGTTCAATAAGAACATCGCTATTAAAATTGAACAAACTTTTTTTGCTGCTACTGTCTGTTTGGGATTTTCACTCAAAGATTTCACTGCATTTAACTTTTGCACTTGAACTTACACTTTTTCATCTTAATTCATATAAAAAAAATTGCAATTTATTTCTGTTAAGAAATCCATCGAAGAAAATAGAATGCAAAAGGTTGTTATAAATTTACTGTAATAGTAATAATCATTAATGTGCATTGTAGTTCAAAATTTGTGGATGTTTTGCTATAGGAATGTTTACATGCTTCAAATTTGTGGATGTTTTGCTATAGGAATGTTTACATGCTTCAAATTTGTGGATGTTTTGCTATAGGAATGTTTACATGCTTAGGAATGTTTACATGCTTTATACCTATTTTTTAGTCATGATCTTTTATTTATATTGACGTATATTCATGACAGTCTATATTGATGACTTCTGAACATTTAAATGCTTGACGAGGGTTTATATAACTTCAATTGTATTATGGGATAAGTTATGGTTATAATTGATATCAAATGAAGGTCCAAAATATTAAAACTGTAATATAGGTCATGTTTTTTGTGCTCTTTAGTTAAAGTTTTTATGTCACTACCAATTCTCATTCTAATTAACAATTATTTATAAAGCAACACATCGGTCATTAGTATGTAAATAAATTTCTTCATGAATAGATTTCATGTCCAGCAAAAAATGAAGTGTATTTCCTGGTTAAGGAATAAGATCTTGATCATTTACTGATAACTTCTTGCTTTGAGGGTTGAAGATGGATAATTGGACTCTGGATAAGTGTCAACTTGGAAGAAATAAAAGCATGTGTTGACATTATGTATTTGTTGTACTTGTTTTTTTACATAGGTAACAGTGTCAATTATTGGTGAAAATACTTCACACATTTTATGATCTCATTTAATTCTGTTTGAAGTTACTTAAATTAACAATGTATTACTTCCATATACATATAAATATTTACATGGAAGAATCTGAATGACTCTGATTTAAAAAAAATTAAGATTGATATCAATGGTATCTGAATGATTATAATGTTCAAGCTTAAGCTGAACCAAGATTTACCAGAAAGTGTCTTTGCGACCTGGATTTCTAAGCTTAAAAGTGACCAAGGCTGACATAAATAGTACCTGCTTGACTGATTGTAAACATTTTACACACCACTCAAACATTTGACAAAATATTGTATGGTGTTGTATGTTGTAAATTTTTATTTGTATGGAGATCTCCCACAGCTTTCAACCGATCACTTTCAAACTTGATAGGATTAATAGTCATATGAGGAAGTGGTGTTTTTCTGAATGGCAGTTTGATTTGGAAGAGTCACTGTCCATTATTGTTTTCATAATGTGATTTTTTTTCTTGAGATCTGCTCTTTCAGTTTTTGACCAATTTCTTTCAATTTGCTAGGCATAATTGCCATGACATTAAGTTGTGTCTTCCTGAATGGCAGTTTGATTAAACCATATTTGGAAGAGTTACTGCCCCACATTGTTTTCATAATGTTAATCTTATCTCGAAGTCTCCTCTCTCAGTTTTCAAACAATTTCTGTCAAGTTTGGTTGATCTAATTACTCTGACATAAAAGTGGATTTCCCTTCACTGCAGTTTGGTTCAATATTTAAAAAAAATCATCGCTTGTTGTTCTTTTCAGCATTTAAGTCCTGTGATTTTTTCAGTTTTCATCAATCTGATTAAATTTTGGTAGGCATTAAGTTATCATTAAAACATATTTTTTTCTGTTTCTCCTTTTCTCTTTTCTTGACATTTTTATCTATTATTACCATTTACACATTTGTAATCTTTTCTTTGGTACCCTTGATATATGTAGATAATAGTGACTACTAGAATGACCTGGATTTTCAAGCTAACTGGATACAAGATTGAAAATAATTATTTCAAGGATTCAGGATTTAATGTTTTTACTGACAAAAATTTACATGGAATCATATGAATGCTTGTCATTTTAAGTTTTAAATGGCAAAGATTTAAAACGTTGGAATGAATCAGATTGTGATTTGAAAATGATCAGCTGGTACTGTGTTTGCTGATTATAATTGCAGTATATTTGAGGTCATATTACAGACATGATAATGGGAGGGGTTTTATGTTTTGGCTGTTTTCAGAAATTGTGAATAATGGATACTATGAAGATAAAAATATTTTAGATAACCATGACTTAGTCGGTTTCATGTCGTGGGTGTAGTTAAAAAATTCAGTTTGTTTCAAGCTTTAGGAAATCTGAAAAAAATAAACCAAGTTACAGCACATGTGATGACATGGCAATGTCTACAGTCTTATAAAGATCTAAACTTAAATTTTTATTTTCTGTTTAAGTGGTAAGAAACAATAACATTGCAATGGGGTATACTTACCAGGGATTTCTGTCCTTGAAATGTACTTGTTTATCATGTTAAACCAAAGCTAATTGTTTGTCATACATTTTAGGTGTCATTGGTGAAATAGAGGAACCTATCACTGCAGAATGCATGGTTTTGTTTGTTTCCTACCTACAAATATATTTACTCACTTATTTGGCATCATAATATCATGGAAACATTCAAGCTTCAGGGTCATTGGGTCAAGGCCAATGTTATTATTTTTAGAGAATCACTGTCAGTGCTCTAGTGGCTTGAAGAATTCTCATCAAACTTTTTATGATTATAAAGCATAAAATCATCTTGGACAAGTGTGAGTTTCATGGTTGCTAGGTCAAGGCCAAAGTCACTTGTGGAGGGTCAGAATGGGTCATGTATTGCTTCAGCAATACTCAATATCACTGTTATTCCTTCAGGGGTCTGTGTGTAAACCCATGTAAAATGTTTCCTTAGACTAAAGATTTTCACAGTGAAAAGTGCACATTAAATCAAGTACATTTCTATTAATCATGTCAGCAGAATTTGTATTACAATATCATGTGAAATTATTTATATATAGAAACATTTGCTATCAATATATTTAATCATCATAATCAGTGGAGACATTGAACAACATCTCTTGCAATCTTCACGAGTGACAACTTAAATTTCATTCAAATGTGTTCACCTTTTACTTACAAGGCAGATTGTAGAAGTTACCATTCAGTGAATTTACCTGTATGTAGATGATGCTTTTGATGCGAAGGAAAACCAAATAGCAGTACAATGCTTCAGTTTATCATCTTTCAATTGCCATCTTGTTATAAAGGGAGGACATCTCAGGTTTAGCTCACCTGCCCAAAATGTCAAGGGTGCTATGAAGGGCTACTGGCTTTGTTCAAATAAATGACCTTGTCAACCTACTATCAAAGTCACAGGGGTAAAATCTGAAGAACCAAAAGGTGCAGACTACTGATATTAGGCCTACAGCATGATGGGAAGAAGGGTTAGGGGAATAAAATGTGTCACAATATCCAACAAATTCTTTTCAATAACCAAAAGTTTCATTGTGCCAATGTAGGACTTGTAGTGAGTTGAGATGATAGACTACTATATTTTTTCTAATTACCTTCAACAAATGTGTTAAAATATGCAAATGACTTCTCGATAACTTTTAAGGTTCATGGTACTGATGTAGGGCCTGTAGCATGTAGAGTCCATCCATCCATAAACATTTTTTGTTATCGCTATTCCTGGAGAATTTCTGGATAGATCTTTCTCAAATTTTATATGTAGGTTCCCCTTGATTCTTAGTTGTGCTTTGATTTTGAGTCTGATGATGAAAACAAAATGGCTGATAGGTGGCCATCTTGGATTTTTTCAATGAAGTTTGTTATTGCTATTTCTTTACAAGTACTAGATGGATATTTCTTAAATTTCAAATGTAGGTTCCTGTTGGTCACTAGTTGTACCTTTCTACTGTTTGGACTGATCAGAAAGACAAAATGGCCAAAGGTAACCACTTTCCATTTGGTTGGTAAAGATTATCTTCACTATATATTCAAGTTAAAATTTCTCATCATTAAGAGCAAACACAGAGAAAAGAAGAGAAAAGAAGGGAAAAGATCCAACTTTCAAAAATGCAAATAAAGATCAAACAATGATGAATGCCATGATCCTTCTGGGATAATTTGATTTCAAATGATCTTGACCCATTTTCAAGGTCAAATGATTCAAATGTGTTAAAAAATTCAAATAACCAAAATTGCTAAAAGCACTGGTATTGGAGCTTTATTATGCTGGAATGAAGCTATCAAATATGTTGAAATGGTCGACCTTAACCCACATCCAAGAGATCAAATTTGTTTAACACTCCAAAACAAAAGACTTCTCACCTAAAATCAAAGGCCAAAGGTGATATTAGGCCTTAATATGCTGGGATATAGGGCTACCAAGTTTGATAAAATAAATGACCTCGATGCACTATCAAGGTCACACAGGTCAAAGAGTTATAAACAACTTCTAACTAACCACAAGACACAGAAGCACGATATCCAGCTGATAGGCCTGTTGGATGAAGCCTGACAAAGTCTACACTAAAAACAAAAAGAAAAATGAAAAAAGGGAAAAATGACCTTGAACCATATTCAATATCACAGAGGTCAAATTGACAAAATTGTTAAAGACTTCTTCTGATAAACCAACATTCAAGGAAGAATGATATTTGGTGGAAAGATGTTTCTAGGTTAAAGCCACCTTGTTCTCATTTGAGAACATGGCATTACTCATTTGGATTCACCAAGGTTTACATGACGAGTGCCGTTGATAAAGCAGAAGACACATTTTCTCTTCCAGAGCACCTTGTCTGTTTTCCTTATACTTTTTCAGAAGTCGCCATATAAATTTTTTCATTTGTACTTTGCCCTAGTTTTATTATGTTGACATGTTGGTTTTTCTTCATATCATTCATATTAGCTGACATCCTCTTTCCGTTTCAATAAATTTTTTAAAAAGTGTAAAATATGAACTCTTTTATTGAAATGGTTTTACGTCCACTTTCGTGTAACTCCATTGAAACGGTTCAGGTGGTCTGGAATTATTTCACTATAAAACAAACACCTATGTACCGGATGTCGTATAGAAGTTGAGAGTACAGGTTGCCTTTCTAGAATCAACTATTGGGAATTTCCCTTTAGTCAAATGGTAGTGTCCAGCTAGATAGTTAAGGGCTAGTTCGAACCCCAGCGGTGGCAGAGTGTTTTTTTATTACTCCTCCCTCTTACAGATTTGGTGTGCCTTTGCCCACTCCAAGGATAGAAGCTATAGGAGATTGAGATGCCTCTTGGAGATAATGAACCATGGTTGTTGTTTTCCTCGAGGTCGAAGACTTTGTGAAGGAGGGAGTTGTATAGAAGGTGAGAGTACATGTTGCCTTACTAGAATCAACTAGTGGGAATTTTCCTTTAGCTGAGCGTAGAGTGTCCGGCTAGAGACCGAAGGATCGCTAGTTCGAATCCCAGCGGTGGCAGAGTGCTTTTCATTACTCCTTCCTATTACAATTGGACCTGATATATTTAAAGTTCATAAATGCACTGAATCGGAATTTCCTGCCAAGCATAAAACAATTAGCTAAGATTAAGCTACCATTCATTTCATTATGATATCTTAATTTTAGGTAGTTATTATAGTGGAATAATTCCAGACCACCTGAACCGTTTCAACCGGGCTACATATGTACGTTAACACGCGACTTCGAATGCAGCCGTAGTTTCGGACAGGTTCAGCTGGATCCCCTCAATATGCACGTGTAAGATATTCCGTAGTCCATCCTCGGTACCAATCTTTACCATGCGTTTTTCCGGCAATTTCAACTGGTCATGCCATTTTAACCGCCTACGCGAAAACGACCTTAAAGTTCGAATCGATAGACCGCTTGAGGACTGTTCAGTATTCACTGCGTAACTGACACGTACTTCCGGTGTCACAATCGTCTGAAAGAAGACCACCAGGATGCCGAAAGAAAACAGCTTGCGTGATAAGTTAGAGGGAAATGAACTGGACCTCAGCTTAAACAACTTAAGCGTTGTTCCTGTTAAGGAACTGGTCAGTATTTGATACATTTAGCCGAAAAAATTTGATTACATGTGTACTTTCTTTTCCCCAGCGTGTAACACGGACATCTCATTGTGACTACTTTTTCACACTGATAAATCATAATTTAATCATCTCTATTACATCTATTTGTCGTTAAACAAAACAACAGGAATGGGACGTTCTGTGTGTGAAATATATTTGTATGCACCAATAAACACGGTTATTTATATACTGAGAGAAAAAGAAGCAACTAATTTTTACTTCGAATATTGAACCATTCTTCTTCAAATTTTCTGAGATTTTTAACAAAATGAGGACTCCATTAGGAGGCCATGACATGGGGTACTCTAATGTACACAAAGTTGAAAGTTGTCTCACTAATCCCTAATATTTCGGGTGTCCTCCCCAACAGCTAGGGTCTCTAATTGTGCGTGGCATGGAGTTCATAAGTAATATTTTTGACTGTCCATATGTCCATAGAAGAATGTTGTTCCACCCCCTAGGTAAGAGAGTTGATCAATTGGGGATGGGGGTGTATGTTTGCTTGATTCTGAACTCTTCTGTCTTATTCATCCCACACATGTTTGATTGGGGACAAATCAAGGCCTAATGGAAGCCAGTCAATAGGGATGATATTCTGGGTTGCAAGAAAGTCCCTACAAGCTCTTGCAAAGTTTTGGCCTAGCATTATCATACTGAAAGGTAAAATGGTACCTGTTAATGATCACTAAAGGTGTCTTTGGCCCATAGCAAATTTCTTCCCAAAACAAGCCTACTGGCATTGTGTGTTTAATGTCAAATGAAGTCACAATGTCAACTGGTCCTGTGCTGATTGAATTGAAAAAAATGCACCCCAGCAATCATGAATTTATCAATGGTAACTGAAAATGTTCATTGCTTTCATTGAGTTTTGATATTCTGCCCTTTGAATAATACAAATATATTACTTATGCTTCCTTTCCCCATCATTTCAGTGCAAGGTCACATTTCTAAAATACTTGATAAAATCCTAGATATATAGAAGGAATTTGTTTACTGTTGATTATTATATATGTACCTTACATCTTTAAGTATACATCATTCAAATTATTTGAAAAGTGAAAAAAGCTGAAATGTTTTGAATAATTCCACATAGAACTCCCAACTAAAATTTTCTTTATCAGTGGCCATGAGAACCTGAAGTAACTATGAGTGCCCTACCTTTTTCACGATACATGTTTGTTTTTAAATGTTTACAACATATGATTTCAATTGTGTTTCAATGTTCCAGGCAGCCTTACCAAAAGCCACACGACTGGACCTCTCTTGTAATGCTATACCAAGCCTTCCTGTAAGTTTTCATTATTTCTTTATATTAAGAACAGTTTGAGTTGTTATAAATGTCATTGATTAATGATTATGTTCTGTGTTCTCCACTTACTTATTTGAGTCTATTTTCATTTTTCAATCAGTGTCAGGAAAGTGTTTTGGTTTGATGGAATGATGTTGTTGTCAACTGTTTTACTCCTACATTGTAACTGTTGGATGTGAATAAAAAGCAGTATTCATAACTTTTATCCTTTGATCTGTAGGATGCCTTCTGTAGCCTCATTCACTTGGTGAAGATAGACCTGAGTAAGAACCAGCTGCAAGAACTGCCACATCAGTTCGGTCAGCTTCAAAATCTTCAGCATCTAGATCTTCTAGGAAACCAGCTCTCCGTCCTCCCAATCAGCTTTTTCCAGTTGCGTAAACTCAAATGGCTTGATCTCAAAGACAATCCCATGAAAGAGGATCTAAAGAAGGTCGCAGGTGACTGTCTGGATGAAGCTCAGTGTAAAAAGTGTGCCCAGAGGGTAAGATTTTTTAAGATAATGGAACATTTATAAGCTTATATTGCCTTAGAATTATATTATCACCCAGGTTTTATTTTAGCAATGAGGGTCTTGAAATGCTAAATAAATAAGTTTAATTTGTGCTCAGACACCTGTGAAAACAAAAAATGTATGTGTATGCAATTCTGACTGCTGAGAATCTTAAGGTCTGCTTATATAACCGGTGATGGTCAACTTTCAATTCAGTACTCATTTGGCTTTAAAGTTATTTTGTAGGTTGGCTTATTGGATTAAAACTTAACGTTAATGATGACAGATTTGTTGTTGTGCATTTTAAAGAATTTTATGGGGGAGAATCCTCAATATATTATTTTTTCTGTTATCCAGGTTTTAGACTACATGAGAGGAATCAATTCTGCTGTGGAAAGGGAAAAACAGAGAAAACTTACCATTCAACGAGGTTGGTTTTGTTTTTTCAGGACTTGTTTACTTAAAAAAATTCCATATGAAAACATTGAAAGTTTGAGAAATGCTTTAGCTACTGAAGTAGATAAGCTACTCAATAATTGTTTTTGACAAATGCTCAAGTTCTTTCCCCTGCCATTTTATATGGAGGGTTGGGATTGAGGTTGGTGCTGCCTGCTGACTTAGAAGAACATTAGTATGTGCACACTTATGTGCAAATCTGAGATGTGTGGTTTGACATTACTTATGGAGGTTTGTTTCTCAGGGTGCTAAGAAAGCAACCATTCTGTACTCCAATTGTTGTGCCTTGTACAAGGCGCTTAACCCAGACTGCTCTGTGACAGGCCTCCTGTATGTTATTAATTGGGGTAACTACCAGTTACTACAAGGCATTCTGATCTCCCAGAGTTACTGCCCTTCGTTTTCACCCTGTCAGATATTATAGGGTTATGCTTGACAGCTGATGGGGGCCGAGAATACTACAAGGAGACCCTGTCTCAAATGAACCTGGGTTTTACAGGGATGATAATTAACCAAGGCATGCAAACAATCAAACAAACAGAGTATCGGTAGGTTGTGTAATGATGTTTTTCCATGCCATCCCGTCCAAACATTTCATGTCCAATGTTCATACATGTATTATGTAACAACTGCCTTTGTTGGTATTTTGATAAAAACTTATACAAAGACCAATTTTGTGAGTGCATTTGTGTGTTAAGTCTCACACATACTAACTACACAATACAAGTAAATGTGTGTGATTTCCAAACTTTAAGTTCTCAGGTTCCTTATTTCAGAGATCAAGTTCACAATTGCTTTTAATAGCAAAGGTTGAACTTAATTGTATTAAAGCTGAGTATTCATATCAGATGTCTGCCATCTACCTTCTGTTAACTGTGATAGCATTAATTTCTGTAGGGGATTTAGTTTTGTTCAATTGATGGGTACTCTGAATCTACAAATTTGTATGTAATACATGAAATGTTGATGTGGATTATGGTGAGCAAAATTTAACCAAGAAATCAAGTGTCAACAAAAATGTCAATTTTTGGAAAGCCACAAAATTTTACAGAATTTTACATTTACCTTGGACTTATCCTGCTGTCTCTCTCATTTCATTTTGATAATAGAGTTTAAGGGTCTAATCAAGCTAAATCTCAAATGCATTGTTTGTTGCGATACACCTGGTATATTGTATTTATAGTCCATCATCGGCATTTATAAATAAATTATAACACAGGAACATGTTTACTTTTTTAACAACAGAGAAAGAGGCAGCAATAAAGGCTTTGGAGGAAGAAGAAATGCAACTCAAACGTGAAAGGCGTAAACAAGCTAAGGCAGAACGTCAGCGGCAGTTACAGGAGGAACGACAGATGATAAACAACAGACACCAGGAGAACAACTATGAGGAGGAAGAGGAAGAAGGTGAGAATCTTATCTGAAATAAGATTAAGTTATATATTTAAGTCTTTAACTATACACAGTCTAGCTTTATTTCTGATCCCTCTTTTGCAAGTCTAAACGATTGACAAATGAATTTTCCACTTCTGATAAATGGGAATGCTATTTTCAATTCATTGTATTGTCCGTTCCTTATTTGTAAATTTATTGAACCTAACCCTTTCCATGGTTTTCAGTCGATGAGGTTGAAATTGATGGGAATCAACAGACACCGTCTCATCAAAAAGGTAGAGTTGCTTCCCTTTAATGATATTTTGTAGATTGTTTGCAGAAACTGTTTAAAGGAAATTCAATCTGATGAAAACCAGAACTTTATCTATTTCTGGTTTGTTACACTGCATTAGTGTACATGTACAAAGTGAAATTTGGATATGACTTCAATAAACATCTTACTGGAATATTTAAGGAATTTGAATGACTCAGTTTATACTTGATAAGAATGGTGAGATAAGACAGGTTCTCAGATAAATGTAAAATTTGTTTCATCCAAAGAGATTCACAAAAAGAAAAAAGATCCCAATTTTCGTAACTCCCAGAGGATTCATTATAATCATGTGCTACAATACATACCTGTTTTATAAATCTCAATCGAAGGGAAACTGGTGTGAGAGCCTCTATACAGAAAAAATATTAATTTTTGAATTGCAGGCAGTGGGTGCTGTTCCTGGATATTGTGGATGGCAATGTTCACGATGGTCATTGCTTTATTGGTTGGAACTTTTAGTATTTACCAGAAGGATATTGAAGCTAATCCAGTCTACAGTCAGCATGTGAAACCTGTCTGGGACAAGTATGGAAGTCCGTATTGGAACACTTATATCATACCACCTTGGAATATGTATGGTGATCCAACATGGCAAAAAATGAAATCATTTTGTCTGGAAAAAACCAAAAAGCTGCAGGATTTCATCAATACGAAATTATCATCAAAAGATCAAAAGAATAAAAAATTAAAAACAAAGAAATCTAAGGGGAATAATGGTAGCTGATAACAGGCAATGTATTTGAAATGTCTGTGTTGTGGAGTACTGAAGAATACTTCGCAAGTCCTACTTAAAGGTACTGGGTTCATGCTTAAGACTGAAATTTCTTTTGTAAAATTTGCATACTGGTTGTTTAACGACCTGTTAAAGATTTTGTTAAGCTATTGGTTAGATGACAGTTTCATTCCATTGGCTGAAAAATAATGAATATAACAGGATTACTGGACACTTGATTTTAGTGAATAAAATAAGTGTTTTTTATTTGTAAGATCCTTTGTTTATAATATTAGATTATATTGCATGATGCCAATAAATTATAATGGTATTATTAATTCATTTAGACAGAGTAACAAATTTAGATTATTGTCTAGTTTACAATTTGGCCACACATATATGTGATATACAGCAAAATATATTTAGATTTACATGGAAAATAATGTTTTCACTAGGACAAAGTACAAAGGATGCAATTTAACTAAAACACATCGATCGACCAAAAATGATATAGATAAATTATGCTGTGAGATTGCATCTAGAATTGCATATTGTAATCTTTTGAAAATGATTATGAAATTCATATTTTCATACTGCTGTTTTTCTACAAGCATCATGTGTTTAGTTAAAAATTGTCTTATATATTTTGATGAAAATTTGTGGAGTACGATTTTGTGCAATTTAATGTAGTTAGTTAATAACTGTCAGATAAAAGAATTAATCTTGAACTGAATTAATTTTAAAGTGACATATTGGTATTATTTTTGAGTAATTATGACAAGAAAATGATCCATTGATAAAAATATCAGAATAGGTTTTGTTTGATGTAGGACTCAAACAAGTAAACATGGTCTTAAAATAATGGATAAAATAAGATAGAATTGTTGACATTGCTCTGAAAGTACTGACAAATGATTTGATTCAGAAGTGTTAAAATTTAACCAATTTCCCTAGAAGAGTGCTGGCATGCATACAATTATACTGGGGACTGCTACATACATCATATGCTTGTTTCTATTCGTAAAAAACTGTTCAAAAGACTTATTAATGACAGTCTGCCTCAATAAAAGTCTTTGAATGTGATATATATATGTTTTGTTTTAAATTGAGCTTGATGATAGTATCAGTACGCTAAATCTTTTATTTTTTCAAACTATTAATTCTTACAAAAGTAGAGGATAGTGTTGAAAAAGAAATTGAATATTGTCCTGAAAAGTCTGTTTGAGCTATGTTAAAGATCATCCTCAAAAGTCTAGGTGTTACAATCCCTAAAAGAACATCTTGGGCCATTGAAAGTTTCTTTGAAAATTTCATGCTCAAATTTTCTTAACAAAACCCTAATTGTTGACAAATACAATTTAAATATTCATAATTTCTGCAATGGTTTCATTGCTGTATTTTGAATACAATAATTTCATACTTGCTTTACCGTACCAAGATTGCACAACACATGCCATTCAGTTGTGTTGCCCTTTTGTTTGATTATTGAATGTCAATCTGTTGCTAATTAATTGAAATCCGTAAATTATCAAATTTTACCAGTTCAAAGTTTTCATTTTTCTTTCTGTGTCAATAACATTTTGTTTAATAATCAACTTATTAAATTACAAGTTTTCTTTGGCAATCATTTTGAGACCGATATTTAATGAATTTCTTGTAACAAAGTCTAAAAATGAAAATATTTTGAATAATTCAAGAGGACATACAAAGATTTGAATTGTAAATTTACATTCCAAAAGTAAACATTGCTCACTTTAAATTATTCACAAGGGTCATACTGTGGGACGAAACCAGAGTAACTGTTAATACCACATGTTTTCACTTCTATTCAAGAATTCAACCATGTGACGCTGGAAAAGACAACTTGTTGCCAAGTACCAGATAAGAGATTCAAGGTTCAATTTACATTCATGAATATGATTGAGATTTCTTACTCCTTTACCCTTTCATGTAGAATCCTAAACCTCATTTAGTGTTGCGTCTTGGGAAGCTGATTTGTATCAAACAACTTCTAGATCTGCAGAAATCTTAAAACAAAAAAAAATATATATATATGTGTAGAATTTCTTCAGTTCAGTGTCATGCAAGATTCTTGAACTTTTAAATAAAGAAATAAAGAGCTTTGATATTGTGTCAAAAGGAAATGGATGGTCCCCCTAAACCATCATTTTAAACTGATTTTAAATAGTAAGTTTTTTTATTCTTAACAAGTCACTATTTTTGAAATACATACATAGATCTATCAAAAAGCAGTCAGTAGCTGGACTCAATATTAAAACATTTTTACACTGTTCATTTAGTCATATCACAAGACATGATCTGCCACATCCTTGAGACTTTGTAATGAATGTTTAGCCTGAGAAAGGTTTGTGTGTACATTGTTATTGGGTATCAAATGCCAAGTATGTGTGTTTGTTATTTCATATGTATCTAAAGCATGAATGCTGATTATGTCATATATAATATGAACATTGTCAAATCCTGAATTTAAAAACATTTGAAAGATGCTTTTTGCTTGAAGAACAAGTCTTAATATTTTTGTAGCATACTGGGTGTTTGAGGAGAAGTTATAAAGATATAACGCAAAGGTTACAAGATAGCGTATACAGCTTCATCTCAACCATTTGATCATTGTATGGTACATCTTTTGATGACGAAAGATGCTAAAAGTATTGACAAATTTTGCTTGCTGTATGAGTGGTCAATCTTATTATCAGAATAATAAAATATTTCTTATTCATAAATTGAATCTGTAAATATCACCATATAATTCTCGGCTTCAGAAAGTCTAGCTTTGATTGCTTTAATCAGAAATTGATAACTTATTATTAATCATATCACAATATGGAATTGAGAACTACTATCATGACAATAGCGTCTAATGGGTTGATTTCATCACACACACAGTGTTCCTCATTACCCCTGAATGGGTAATCATGAATTGGTGAAATTCAATACATGTACCCTTGGTTTTGAAGGACACTTTTATATCATGTATTGTTAACACAATTTTGGTGTATTATAATAAGGTTTAACGTTTACCTATAGAATCGCATATCATATTCTGTAATTGTATTCAATACTTCAAAATACAAGAGAGGAAACTCTCATGGAAATATTGCCATTAGATAGCATAAACAGAATATCTTACTTTAGCCTTGTAACAGAAATATTTCTCAATCAAAATTCACCAGTTAAGTGTTGACAGTGCAATCTTAATGGTGAAAATATATAAAAGAGAGACGACACTGGTTATTTAAAACTGAAAACTGTTTTCATTATTGAAAAACCCACGCAGTGACATTAAAGTGGTATTGTTTGTTATAATATTTATTAGGGAAATGTGGGTAATTATGCTTCAAATTGTGTTTATAACCTGCATAGTGTTTGCTAGCTTTATCATTGCCATCATAGTTAAAATGCTTAAAACAGATAAGAAAGTGCCTGTTTTATGCTTATCCTTTTTGAATTTATTTTCACTTTTGTTTTATGATCATACACTTCAGATATCATGTTGACTATATCTGAGAATGATTGAATTGTATTTTGAAATTTGAAATAAAACATTTGAAATTTTACTTGGTGTTCTGATTAATTCATTGATTGATTGCACTGGCTCTGACCATTCTCAATATATAAAGATTTTCTTAGGTCGAACACGTATTAACCATGTAATAGAAATTTTAACCATAACTAAAAAGTGATTAAATGAACAATGTGTGAGATAAACTGCATGACAAGGATTATTCTGAATGTAGCATGGTATCTAAAGAAAACTGGCAATGTTTTTGGGCTAATAGGTTCCTTGCATGAAGCTTAAAATTCCTATGTTTGCAGGAAGAAATTATCCTTTTCAAGGTCACAGATGTTGTCAAAACACAAATAAATGACTTCTGATTAATCAAAAGAGCTAGAATCTAAATATTAGGCAAGCATGGATTGGGAATAAATTCTGACCAAATTTGTGAACAAAAGTGACCTTGACACATTAAAGGTTGCAGAGGAGAGATTGATTAAAACTTTAATTTATGATGAATCACACATGAAACCTGATATTTAGTATTAATTAACGTTGTTAAAAGATATGACCTTGCCAAATTTTCAATGTCATGTTTGTTATAACTATAAAAAGGTATAGAATCTTGATATTTAACCAAACTGTTGCAGCGAAAAGACCCAAGTTTGCTGAATGGAAATGACCTTGACCAAGACTCAAAGTCATAGGCGTCAATTTTGTGAAACACTTACATATACATAGAGGTCTTTCTCTGATCAGTCAAAACAGTCTAAGAACTTCACATTTGTCCAGAATGTTTCAGGGCTGAAACCCATCAATGTGGTGTAAGCAAAATGACCTGGGATTATAACAGTCAGAGAAATCATTTTTTAAACGTCACTTGATTAACCAAGAGGCAAAGAATCATTATATCTCATGAAAACATTTGAGGGATGATACTTACCCTGTTTTATGAAAAGATAAGACCTTGAGCAATATTTAATGTCATCGGTGTCAGATTTGTAAAAATGCTAAAAAGAAGTTTTTGCCAGATATACTTGCAAAAGATATTGAATTCCATCTGCAGGCAAGTTGGTTCTCTTGCCTTACACTAAAAATAATAAAATATTTTTTATTTAGTCCTTGTCAAGTAATGTCTTCTGAGACATTTTTTTCAATATATATGTTATGTGCCTATGTGACGTTCCTATCATTCTAGATAACCAAAAAAAGCTTATTTCCAGTGCTTGACCTTGACCAATTTTGAAAGTAACTGGGGTCAAACATGTTTCAATCATTTGAGCCTGTAGCATGCTGGGATGACTGACTACCAAGTGTGTTAAGATGAATGAAGTTGACCCACTTTTGATGCCACAGAGGAGGTCAAATAATTCTAAAATTTTCCAAGAACTTCTCAATAACCAGAAGGCCCCGGCTATTGTTATTGTTCACGTTGTATGCTGGGAATGGCTACCTACTTGTTCAAGTAAGTGGTCTTGAACCACTTTTGAGGTTACAGGGGTCAAACATATTAAAATCCTCAAATGACCTCTTTTTGATAACCAAAAGCCTTAATTTGCTGATTATAGCTCTTCAGAGGCTGGATGAATGACTTTCAAATTTGTTGAAATAATTCATATTGACCTACTTTCAACGTCACAGGAATCAAATTTGTCAAAATCTTCAAACGACATGTTCTTAATATCCAGAAGGGTCAGGGTGCTGATATTAGCTCTGTAACATAATTGGAAGAAGAGCTAACAAATTTAATCAAATCATTGACCTCGACACAATTTCAACGTTTCAAGGATCAAATATTTTGAGAACTCATAATTTATTCATTTAACCAACTATAGGTCCTGGGTCATGGTATTTGTATGGTACCATATGTGAGAAATAGGATTTGAAGTTTGCAGAAATTTACTTTATGAAACCTACAAAGTCTTCTGTGTAATATGTTAAACAGTTAAGCGATTCATGCCCATGGGGCCTCTTGGTGGCATTTACTGGCAATATAGTCTAAACCTGAACCAATGTAATAACTGTTCCTACTCTAACTGCTTATATTATACCATATATAATAACGTGGCCAGATATCCGTTAAGGCCCCATGATCCCCTTGTCTCATATGGGTACATCTATAATTCGATCCGAGAAAGAATCATTCACAGAGAAAGAAAGTTCTTTGTCTTCATTCTTTTCATTTTTTTTTTTTTTTTTTATTTTTGTTTTTCTTATGAGTTATGAATCTTCTTTGAATGTTTTAATGGACAGCTCTGATATTTTTTTTTCAAATGCAGACATGCATTCCATAAAACAGGTGCAAGATTACATATATTATGTTTTATTTACTCATTGTTTTAAACTTTTATCATGTTTTGTATCTGATAAGAAATATAAAGCAGATTTGAAATGACACATGTAAACTGACTTGTCGCGGTGAGAGTAAGCACATGTGTAAATATATCAATATGAAAATTATATTTGAAAGCGGGCAAGGTTAATCATACACATGAACTTCTTTTAAGGTCGTCATTAATTTGAAAATTATTACGTGTTGAATGATGTGATTTTAATGACCTAATTCCCCATGTAGATTTAAAATTTTTCTGTCGCCCAATTTTGATATCATCAGCTGCGTCCTGGATTTTAACACTTAAGTGCCTCAACATCAATGACGAGTCCTGGAAGGACGGAACAACTGTATAGTGTGTTTTGTGTTTTAATTGATTAATTGACGCAATCTCCGTCTAGATTTGCAGATATAATGTTTGGTACATTCACAACTTGTTTGGATGTATAACTGCAGATTTGAAAGATAATATTGCTAAATGTTTCATCTTTCTTAAAAAGCAACGGTAGTAATAAATCACGTGAAAGCTTTGCTTCTCTCTTAAATCACTTTGCAGATTTCCCCACTGTCAAGTGTTGCGAGGTGAATAATCCCAAAGCCAGGCTTGCATACGATACGATATTTTAACAAGCTCTTCCATTTTTGAAACGTTTTAACATTATTAAAAAATAGAAACATTTAAACTATTGAAATAAACCAATAGAGACCACAGGAACCTACCTAATGCAATCAGTTTATGTTTTCATCTACTCTGATTATTACCAATGAAAATGTAGCCGTCTTATGACAGAATCAGAAAGATGAACAAAATTCGAGATAAAGGACGTACCAACCAGACTATGTGGTTCTAAAAAAATAAACCTCTGGTTGTACAGTCAATCCCAGTGAAGCAGTAGACTCATGAAGTATCCAGTCTGATGATGACATCTAGACTAAGAACTCAGACTCAGAAAAGAACATGTATAATATTGCACAGACAATTGTCTGGGTGATCTGAACATATGTAGACATGTCAAAAGTGCCTAAACTGTCATCATGATTCATTTGGTTTTGGAAAACTTATTCTAACATACATTTACACAAAAATGTATATGCTAAAAAGCGGTCCATTCAATCAAGTGTTTTAATTGTGTGTCCTCACGGAAAGAACGCCTTTTGTCAGGCCAAATGAATATTTAGAATGCTTTCGTCTCCTTGTTGACATTTATATATAACTGTGCATAAAACAAGACAGTTAAAGAAATATACTGTCATATTGAGCCATATTTCAGGCGAGATTCTTGAGGCTTGATGATTGCTGAAAGAAAATGACAGAACGTTTGCCAAAGTTTGCACAAAGAGCATGACACACATTTCCTCCGGAGACAGTGAAATATGATTATATAAAGTGCAACGTAACACGTTATCCAACCTTTTATTGATATCTATCAGACACACGTGTTTCCACTAAAGAGATTAATCATTTCGCACTGTAGGTAATACATTATACGCCGCCATGCCTACCAAAGGTGAAATGATTGATACAGTTTGTAAATCTAGAAGATGATTTATACAAATGCCCTAAAAGCCTACCAAGGTGTACAGTTACACAATTATATAATCTATTTTGATATCGGATAAATGGTTTATGTAGACTTAACGGACTGACGGGTATCTAGCTGTAGCAGATGTGTCTGAAATATCAAATTAAAAATACCATCAAAACGTTTTATGTTTTATGAAGAGGTATTTTGATATCACCACAACTTTTCTATTGTATAGTGTTACGATAAAAACATGTCTGTGTTAACTACTGTTAACCTCTTAGATTTCGTGAATGTTTTATTTCGCGAACTTATCTCTTCAGTCATTTTCGCGAATACATAATTTTGCGATTGCTAATGTAGAACGACTTTAAATTTGTGAATTATGAAGTATATGAGAACTTGACTCTACAAGACGTCGATATCAGTAACCAAATAAACAGGGATATCATCCATTGTTAATTTCGTGATTTGGAATTCGCGATTGACTGTCCTCGCGTATTAACGCGAAAATACATCCCGCGTGAAATATTAGTGATTTACAGTTGTTTATTCTATGATGAGAACAATAGAATGCAGTTTAGAACATTTTGAAATACGTTAAAATTATTTTATAGATAAGTAGTGTTCACAATGAAGTTCATGTTTTCGGTCAATATTTTTCTCAGTTTGATAAAACCATGTACTGACTTCATCAAAAGTCTATAAATGTATACAATATCGTTGGATGTGGTTAGGTTTCTGACCCTACTGAAAAAACCCAATTATTCATATTATTGCTTCAATGATACGACAAGCAAATGTTCCAAGTGTTGTTTTCACTACTGTTCATTTTATCAGTTGGTGTCAAGAAATCTCATTCGATTTATTTTAATGTTAATTTGTGTTTCGACGCGAATCGACCAAATTTCGATGTTTATTGTTATAATGAAAATATTTATTAAATAATTTAAGCGTTCATGAGTTGGTTGATATCAAGAGATTATTTGTCTTATAACAGCTATGGATGAATGGATATTTGGAAATGATTTAACAAAGTTTACAAATTTTAACTTGTACAATTTTCACCTCCATGGAGTCACAATTTTACTTCGCGATTTCCCCCGACCTAATCGATGTGGATTGTTTTTGTTCATAATAGAACCTAAATTATAAGTCGCACTCCTCTTTGGAACTCTAGAGTTTGGTTCAATACACCATACCATGTCGTTGCTGGTCAATCCCAAACGTTTGACCATTCTGTCATGGTGTTTACTGGACTCAATGTTGGGAGGGTTATATTTAGCCATTTCGTAGCCAGATATCACAGTAGGGACTGAAGTGGACTTTTTCATGTCAGTGTTTCCGTAAAATTCATAATTCAGTAACGGATGTTTCCAGGGATCTAATTTCCCGTGGCTGTCGTGAACTGGTGTTGGAGAATCCTTCCTACGAATATTTGAACTGGTTGTATGATCTATTTCTGTTTGGATGCCAACAGAAACACCCCTTTTGACAGTGTTAGGGGTTATAATGTGCTCCTTGGTATGATCTGTATTAGTACTGGTGTCAACAAGATGTTTTCCCGCAGTGGCAGGACTTCTGTCTCTGACATTTTCTTTATCACGTGGATATGTTCCTGATGAATGTTTGGTATCTGGAGACAGACTGCCAACAATAGAACCCTTTTCACTGTTGCTGGGAAAGTTTTGTTGACTCCCTACAGTTTTTATTGAACTGCTTCCGAACGAACTAGTTCTATGAACTGGTGCCCTACGTCGTGGCGGTCTTGTGTTGTCCTCCACGTGCACGGCGCCATACACTTGCGGTCCAGTTGGGCGTCCGCCATATCTATCGTCTATACCTGTAAAATCAGGTTCTTGAAACTCTTGTTCATCATCTTCATTACTCCACACAACCCTTTCATGTCTATTTTGATTTTCGTTGTTATGACGATCTTGATTCGATGGATTATTTTCCGAACTATTAAAGCGTGGTCGACCTTTGGGACTATTGTTTTTATTTCGTTCTCCTGGACTTGACCGCACGTGCACAATATGGCCTTGACCTTTCCCGGGTGGACTTTTAGACACCAAATGCTTTTCACCGCGTTTCATGTTCTTAACGAGAAGTTTATAATTGTCTGTTGCACCCACAGCAAGGTCTTGGTACGCGAACCCATCATCGGGTTGTCCATATAGGCTCCTCTGATACACATTATTTCGAATATCCGGAAGTGACGTTTGTTCAACAGGAAATGAAATTTCGGTCTCATCTTCCATTCCGTATAATCCATTTTTCACCAGACGACCATTTTGCTTGTTTGTGGGTTTGTATCTGGTATCGTCTATTCTTTCATCATCCCTATATAAAGGACTTCCGAATGTCGGCTTTCGGAATCTTGATGAAGTCTTATCGCTTTTGGCAGACGACCGCGGGAAATAGGATGAATAGACATTCATTTGTGCAGACGATAGAGCAGTCACGTCTCTTTCATATATACTGTCATCTTCATCTTTATCAACATCGACTATCACGTCTGCAAATTGAAAGGAAATACACTATAAGTATATCGGTAAATATGCAAAGAGTAGTCCTTTATTGATATTGACTCATTTTGCCGATATGAACATACGAATAAATGTACATAAAACACAAGAAATATTCACATGGAGATTCCTGAAAAAAAAAATTAAGGAGGATAGGACCAGGTATTCCGGAAGAGTAAGCGTCTTCTGCTTCTTTGATGACATCCGCCATTAAAATCTTAGGCAATCCAATTAAGGAATGTTACGTTCTTAAATGAAAACAAGGTAAACAACAACGGAACCAACAGGCAATGATTTGTCATGTATGTGAACCGAACGCACCAAACAAACATGTGGAGTGTAATAGGTTTGCAAAATATGTAAAAATAAAACCTATTTACGATGTTTTTAATATCATGACGGCAGACACTACACTATTAGAAGCATGCAAAGAACTGCATGTGTAAGGGTGTATAAAATCAGAAATTTATCCTTGAAAATTTGACAGGAATACGAGTGCGTCACCCTTGAAGATGGTTTGTTTTTGGTACCAAAGTCTCAGAGGAATTGTCTCGGATCTAAATGTCGTGTCTGATATATGTATTGTGTTGAATATCTTCTAGCACCACGTATGTGGATTTATGTTTTAGGAAGAAGTATACATATGATATGATACGTTCCTGATGATGTGTATTGTTTTCAATGGTCTAATACAGCTTGATGTTGTTGAATATTGTATTCTACTACAACTCGTGATCGGCAGAGATATGTTACATTGTATAAACTGTTCTGAACTCTGCAATATGTCCAAAAGTTGTGAAATATACAGTGGTATGTCTTCTCACTCACCTGTGTCTTTTGACTTTACTTTAGTGAAATATACAGTGGTATTCAATGGTTTCTCACTCACCTGTGTCTTTTGACTTTACTTTAATGAAATATACAGTGGTATTCAATGGTTTCTCTCTCACCTGTGTCTTTTGACTTTACTTTATTGAAATATACAGTGGTATTCAATGGTTTCTCACTCACCTGTGTCTTTTGACTTTACTTTAGTGAAATATAGTGGTATTCAATGGTTTCTCACTCACCTGTGTCTTTTGACTTTACTTTAGTGAAATATACAGTGGTATTCTATAGTTTCTCACTCACCTGTGTCTTTTGACTTGTGGTTTACTTTAGCGACTTCCTTTACAATGATCACTGTTGCTTTTGATTTCTTACAGCAAAGACAGCCAATCAGACAGATAATAACTGCCACTAGAAGGACCAGGCCCCCTGTCACGCCTCCGATAATACCTGCTAATGCGAGAGTCCCTTCAGATGACCCAGTCGTTTGATCTGTTGGCACTGAAACATACAGTCAGACTCATACCGCCACGAAACATCATTATTGGGTAATAATAATACGTATAACCCCTGTACAATATATGTGTTAAACCATATATACTTTCAGAGAACATGAACGTACATTCAAACACTATAACCTTCACGATAGTAATCGCTGGTTAGGTTATCGTAGGTCCATAAATGAGTTCCCAATTTTAGATATAACATATGGTGAGTTTCAGAGAACCAATCCTATACTAAAATATCTACCCAACGAGTTCACAAACAATATTTGTTCAGGAACATATCTATAACATGTCCCTGAAAAGATGAATGATTTTTATCCGGACGCCAGTTAAGTTGACAATGCTTTTGATGATTTGTCCAAACTGTATATTGTCAAAGTTGGATGTTGCTTTATGTGACATGGCAAGTTTATTGGGACACGTCCAAAAGTTGTTGAAGATTGATCGGTTCATTCTTGTGTTCAACCATATCGCGTTTTGACTACAGTAAATCGTGTCCTATACATTGTATGGTCTGGTGACAATGGGGTACTCGATACTGTACATATACCTATATATGTATATACCTATCACGTATACGCATGTATATAAGATGTCACACCTTTTAGTATAAATGAAAGATAATGAAATAGTTTATAAATTATAATGAAGATTATCTAATTAATAATTATCAGTATAAGCTATTCTAAATAATCTACAGCCGAAAGTGTGAAATATATTTATAGCATAACTTACAACGCGAACAAATATTTTTCTACCTTGTGATACCATGATATATGTTTCCATCAATTTTGCCATCACTGTGTTCCATTTCTATATTGTATTGTAAAAAATAACTTTATTACAGTGTACAGTTTCAATAATAAAAAAAACACACTTTTACTCGAACAGTGTTCACTTCAAATGATTATTTCTAGATATAGCAATGTGCTTAATATTAAAATGTCGTGAAATTTATACTCACCACAGTTTTCTGAAACGGGAAGAAGACACTTACATCAATGATAGAGTTTGTAAAGTCAAAGTGTTGAGAGTAGAACAGTTCACATAAATTTACATCTCCCTAAGAAACCTGACGATTGCCTCGACCATCCCCAAGTCTCCATGTCTGACAAGCCTCATACTCATTTACATAGAAAATATCTTTAAATTACCTTAAAATACATGTACCTAGAACAACGACTGCCAAATAATTACCTGTATGGGGTTTACTGTAGCGTCTCTTACACAAAGAGTAATTGTTGTGTGTGCGAATTCCCTGGTAAAGGTTCGAAGCAATATTACAGTGGAAACGAAAGTTTAAATGACCAACTTAGAGTGTGCTGGAATTTATTAACGATTTAAATAGATTTGAACACGGCATATCTTGTTTGGGTAAACACAGGTTGTCTGATATGTGCTTGATTGATTATTGACAATATCAATTTACTATGTGTCGGATTACTGTGTAACTATTGGGATTCTATACAGGGTCGGTACATGTACTGACTGAATATCACTTATTGGATATATGTGTATTTTCGCGGAAACGGATGGTGTGTATACCATGGACACTATCAGTACCAAATGAAACAACGCGGGACCACCTATATCACCCGTACAGTGTATATGTGTAGTACAATTAGACAGTTGTGTTAGATTCTGTCACAATTAATCTACAAGATGCCTGCACGTCATGTTTTTGTTTTTACCAGATAAACACTTAAGTAATTGTGGACGGACGGATTGAATGAAATACGCAAGAGGTAATACAGACGGGTTAAATGAATTTATCAACTTGTATTCCTTTCCGCGTAAACCAGCTGGAGATTAAGACTAAATTTAACCTTATATAATCATGCTTACATCTTAGTTTGTTTTGACGCTCCTAGATTTTAGAGAATATGTATTTATTTACAAATTAGTACAACATTGTTGTAATTAGTATACCGTAATACGTATTCTCTGTTTTAGACCAATATACACGTCTACAATTTCGCAATCATGATATAAGCACTGAAATATATAAAATCACAGTAATCATTTCAAAAGAATTTTAGTCATGTTTATATTCAGTCAAAGTACACAATCCAAACTAATCTTGTTCACACGAAACCGATATTTTGTAATCATTACATACCTATACATCAGCGACCCAAACACAAAAACATGAATTGTTTGTTTATTTGATAAAATTCTCATGTACCTGTAACATTCTGCATGGTGATGTAGACGCCCCCTGGTGGACTATACTGACTGGTTTGATTGTAGTGACACCTATCGGGGACCTCGGTTCCAAAAGTGACGCCATTTGTTTCCTGTATGGCCTGACGGTCATATAAAAGTGATCAAGTTTAAAGAATATTTATATTATACAAGCATTTCGAGCCATTAACATTGCATGCTCTCTCTGTATGTGCTCTTTCTTGTCCCATGTGTTTGAAATAAAGCCTTAATTTATACTATCTGGAACATTTTGGCACCTGTACACCATAAAGCTTTAAGCAATAAAATTCGAAAAGTAAACTATTCATATTGTAAAGCACGTAAACGTACGTTTCTAACCCAGAAAACATTTCCTTATACACGACCATGGAGGAAGATCTTAAGTAACGATACACATGGGACACAAAACTAATCCTAAGTAAAGCGATATTCCTGCAGAAACAAACAAATGTTTTTGTTTTTGTTTTTTTGACTGATATTGCATGTTACGTGAATTGAGGCTAAGAAATTAGTAAAAAAAAGCCAGAAAACACACGTGAAATCAAATTACTGTAGAAAAAAGTGTAAAATAGACATAATATTTTATATTGAATGTAAGAGTATAACTCACATAACAGGATGTTCTGTAGGTTTGCCCAGCTGTGAGGGAGGCATCAGTATTCCATAGGGCGATGTACGTCACGCCATTCTCGATCAGATCAAACAGGCAGACGAATTCTCCACCAGCTGGGCAGTAAAATAATACTATTATATAAAAGATGGCACGATAACAATATTTTTGTTCTTCAATTATTCATAGTTCTTAAGATAATTCTCATGCTACCGACAAAACATGAATTCGGACAGTAAATTATCGGTTTCCAGTCCCTCTAACATAGAAACCAACATTTGAGAAGTGAATGAATTTGTGATCTCTTTAAGCAAACCTTCAGATTTAAGATAGAATTATACTATCGGACTTACTGTGTTTATTCGCAAATATCGTTTTATTTAATCGATATATCTTCTTTTCATTTCCGCAATGGTGTCTGCCAGGGCTAACCTATCCATATAAATTGTTTTTACTTGCTAAATTTCTAGTGTCCATTGATGAGAGGGACTCTAACTGACGAATGTATAGTGTTATCACTTTGAAATATCATAACTAGGACAGGATTGAATATCAAAATGATTACATTTACTGCAATCGTTACTGTTTTGTTGAATTTCAAACTTAGAAAAGCAAACGACTATTTTATTCAATTTTATTCGCCAAGACACGAGACACTATCAAATATTGTAAAAAGAAGAAAACAAAAGATGAAATTTAAGTTGAATCATGCAATGGGGACAATAGCTACAACTTGTAAGCATCGAACACATATGGTGCAGTATCAACAGGAAGGCCTCGGACTATCACGAAACACAATAAACATCTTAAAGTATTTGTTATGTTGGTGTAAGATTAACAATACTTTGTATATACTGACCAGAGAAGACTATAGAAGCAGGACATGATTGGTACGTTATGTTTAATACGCTGGTGTTGGTACACACATCCAGTTGTATATCGTCACATCTCGCTGATCCATCACTGGACTCGATGGACACATTCTGGAACTGTCGTAGAATCAGGTTTGGACACGTCCGAGAAATAGAGCTTAAACCAGCACCTATACAAAATAAAATCAGTTTCACGATCCAGTTTTATATTGTCAGATGCGCTCTTCGAAATTACAATATTTAAGTAGACAGCGCATCGGATATTTATAGAATTAGTAACCAAGTAATAAGTTTTAATAGAATTAAAGTATCATGAACAGATAAAGTTGTTAATAGACTGCATCTCCATTTATACAAGCAAGTGTTTGTGGGAGGCCGAGATATTCTTGTGCATTCTTCCACATGTGATAGTGTGTAGATGAAACCGACTTTTTAATGATATCAAATGCTAGCAACGACAAACCAGGCAGTACACTATCACAGTGCTGAGCCTAGAAAAGGCCCACCTTCACGAACCAGCATGATAAAGGTGCCAGCTTCAACAGGCGCATCTCTGTTACAGATATCGTCTGCAGTTACTGTGAAGTTGTCGTCTCGCACGAATATCCGATCGTTGTTTGAACTCTCCAGACCTACATAAAAATCGAACTTTTATTAAACATGGTTCAATCGTATAGCCGAAATGATAAATTGATAACTAAATAACTATTGACATTATTGACCCCAACCTCCCTCCCCCCACCCACCCGATCTCCCCACCCCGCACCCCCACCCCCTTTTAAAAAAAGAATGTTATAGACACGGGTACAGTTTCAAACAGTATTAGTTAGGATTGCTAAGAAACGCTTGCCATGCAATTAAAACAGAATGATTTTACGTTATATTTTGATCTAGATAAGCCTTCATTATGTCATCACATCATTAACCCATGTGAGGCCTCAGTGGATGTAATCGTTTAAGATATCATATTTTGCTGCAAATAATGCCTTCCTCCCAATTTCAAGCTGTATGTATGTCTTTGGGATATGTAATCCTTGATATTGAAAGGAATTAATAGAAATCTACGTGCCGTTGTATATGGTTATTGGCTATGTAAAGTTATAAATCATAGGAACATTACGAAATTGTTTTCGATTTTTTTTCGATTACTTTGTCTTTACCTTAGTCGCCTCCAAGGCTTCACAATTTAGGCCCTTAGCATCAGTGAAGAATCCTATATGGACGAAACAGTTGTCTGGTGCAGTTGAATTAATTGTTTGGCGCTACTCTATCTAACTTCACGTTTATTTGTATTAGAAGGTGCTATTCACTTGTGCGTCTTTTGTAAAAAATCTTTATAACGCTGTGAAGTGGAATAGGTATTATTTGAGTTTAATCTACATTGATATGTAAGCGCGTAGTGCAACTTTTTACAGGATTGTCTCCATATCACAAGTGAGACAGACGACGTTATTAAAAGATGATTAAATCTGACAGTTGTACAGGTCATCACTAACATGTATGTCTATATTACAGACATGTTTCCGCGACCACCCGGTACGTTGCAGATTTTAGCCATAAAGCAATGCATAATTTATAGTGTAGCTATTTAATGACTTGATTTTCTTACGAATTAAAGGGCGGTGTGCCGTACATGCTGAAATGTAACACCAGTCATGATTTTTATAATAATCAAGCCGGGAACGCGGGGTATTAATCTGGTACAGCTCTCCCCAACAAAATTAATGTATCTGCAAATCTGTTGCACTGTATAGTTAATTGTTTTTCGTGGCCGGCAGACTTATCTTGTGATATTGATTGAGCCATTAAGAAAGCACCATTCCGTTTCTATTAACTGTCATGCTGGTATCAGGACATGTATTCTTGAAACTCTAACTTACTTTGTATCTAGAGATTTACTCGGTTCAGTATATGTATCGTTGGTAATATTCGCTGGGATTTGATTTCACTTTATTCGCGGGTCATTAAAGATAAGAACGAAAATAAATACTTAGCAAACAAATTTAAAGTGAATTCAAATGTCAGAAAATGTGTTATACGTCGAAATCCAATGATATCAATTGCTACACATGTACTCCGCAATTCCAGACTGAGTTAATACCGCGAAATTGAACTATACATCAGAACGTTTATTTTGTGTTTTTGTTTTTGTTTTGTTTTGTGTTTTCCCCTTGTGTCTAAGCTATCTTTTTAGATTTTTGATCCCTTCTGTTTTGTCATAAGTTGTCTGACATTTATGCCAGCGTTCTGAATGTAGAATTGAAAAGTAGTGCGATTTATTCCATGCTTCAAACCACGTTTACAAAGGAAACACGGATCACGTAAAGGATGTACCTGAGCTAATATGGAAGTTAAAAAAATAAGTACTAGGTGATTTATAGATTCGACCTATTGTGTCAAACTTGTGATGTTCGGATCTCAAAAATGTTTGAAGAACAAAACACTAAAATATACATGTAACACCACGAAATATCAAAACGTATCCTACAACTATAAGCTATATACAGTGAAACCTCGCCTATAAACGACCACCTCAAAATTACGACCACCCCGCTATTACGGGCACTTTTTTTCAGTCCCGTTTTTTTCCACTATATATCTTTGTATTGGTCGCTTCAGTATTACGACCACCCCGCTATTCCGTATTACGTCCACTTCCTACAGTCCCAACGACCACTTTAATAACGATCTCACAATTACGACCACGGTCTGATCAGTGATTAAAGTTTACCTGGTGGGCAGTGAACCGCGAACATGTGTGTCGTTCACGACCATTGTTTTCGTCAAGGGGTACCGACCCTGTCACCAGGTGGCGTTAAACGAAGTAAACATCATTATCGGATTAACTTGGCCTACCCGTCCGAAACCGCGTGCTGGACACGTTTTAATAGCGATCTGTTTGTTAATTATATATTGATAGATCGGTAGGTATGCTGTTAAACACCTTAGAAGCCCTGCATACCCAAAAGTGAATTATGTAGTCGTTTCGGCCGATATTCCTTGGCTTCCACGCGCACACGTTGTCGAGGGTTTTTAACTGTTTTTGTAGTAATGTTACACTCTCAATATCGTTTGAACAATAACAAAACGTGTATGTGTTCCAATTTTTTACGACACATTTTCTCTGTCACAAAACTCCGATGAACTTAATCAAGCAATGACGAAACCACGGAAACGAAACGAGCTATCGCGATCGGTAAAAAGGACGTATGAAAGAGGAGGCTGTCCAGATCCGTAGCTCTTCGCAATATTGTGCACTGGACTCTTTTTTAAGTGTTGTACTGAGTGATACACTGATAAAGATAATGTTTGCGAATTTAAGTGAAAAATGAAGCGTTGAAAGACTTTATAGTGACTTCATTAAAGTTGTTACAAATACTGAGTAAATGTGTTCGTAAATTTATGTGAAATAGTTGCAAAATTAACGTTAAATTCCTATTGAACTTAAAATGGATTGTTTGTTTCCTTTTATTCAATGTTTACAATAGTAAATATTCATGTATATTATGATATAAACTAAGGAATATATACATAATTATTCTTCTGTCAATTCAGCAATTTTGTCTTTTTTACATGCATTTCATAAAATTCAACATTTTAGTTTATTATTATTAGTTATTATTGATGAATAATATACATGTACATTACTTAATGATATATATACTCTTTATTTTAAACAGAGTTACGGTTCTTTGTGGTCAATCTGATCCACCTCACTATTAAGACCAAGTCGCTATTAAGACCACTTTTGTCCAGTCCCCAAAGTGGTCTTAATAACGAGGTTTCACTGTATGATTAATTTGCTGTCAACAACTGTATTTTTTATATAAGTAAGACTCACGGTTTAACACATAATAGTAAAAGACATCCTGTGACACCTGTGTCAGAGTGAGGCAGAGATAGGGCCGGAGCTCGTTACCAAACACGGTGAATGTTGTGACCCCTCTGAAACAAGTACATTTACTAAATTGAAATGTCAGACGTTTTGTTTTAATTTGGAGCGAAATAAATCAAGCTAGTTAGCAACATGACAAACGACAAATAGGGGGCGGGGTTAATGCTGGGGTATTATATAGGAAAGGAACATACAAATACAAAAATATTGATTATATAAATTAAAAAAAAAAACCCAAAAAACAATCAATTTAACAATTCTTAACAAGACACCGAGTATTTTTCACCTTGATCTTTTGCAGGAGTCTGAGTGTTAATTTTTATTTTGTTCATATTTTGCTCATTTTGGGTTATGATTCCGTTTGACATGTTTGTATTTTCTTGTTTTTTTTTTTTTTTGCTTGTCCAAGTATCTGTCTCAATCTGGTTTCAATGTAAACAAAATAGTGACGTCATATGTAGCTAACGTTGTGTATGTATATTGGACACTGCAGGCAGTCATTCAATACTTACTTGAGTATGTATCTGTTTGCGTTGATTTCATCACAATTAAACGTCATGTTGCTTACATTACTTGATAGAAAGACAGGGTAGTCTACAAGGCTGGATGACGTGAAGTTAAGGACCCCCTTGTCAGTACTGTACCAGTCATTTCTCAGTGTGGTTGGAAACTCGCACAGTCCTTTCAAACAGAACACAAGTAATCTCATACAAGAGCAGGGTTATGGATTTTATTTGAACAAAAGACGTGTTAAGAATCGAATTATGAATGATAGTATGGAACCAAAATAAAAAATGGCATTGTATGATATATGGAATGTAGACATTTTAAATGGGGTGATTTATTCATTACAGTAAGTTGGTTTTATTCACGACCAGCATCGATAATGTGATATAAGGCTACACACAATGATAAATACACACAATCCCTACGGAAAAAAATCTGTAGATGCCTTCTAATTTCCAGCAAGAAATCAGATATGTATATATATATATATATATATATATATATATGATTGAAACAAAAGAACCTTATATCACACGGATAGCATCGATTTTTATTTGTGATTTTCCACTATATGTTATATAATACATTCATATTTTAGTATCTTCCATTGGATTAAAGGGGAAAATTTTGCGTATACAGAGATACTGAAAACACTGATTATGTAGGAATAGGACTTTTGTTAACAGTCCCATTTACGGGGTAGATTAAAACAACCATTTCTGTTATTATTACTGAAAAAAAATATATCGAAGGACACTCTTTGAGTATCAGTCATAATACTGATTGTGTATTTTTTCATGGCTGTGTGAAAGAAAGTGAAATATGATATCTTTGATTTATATCTGCTGATGGAGTGTACGGCTAATTGAATCCAATGGGTTTTACAAACGCATTTGATTCCTATCAGATTCAATCACCTGCGGTTAGAAAACTAAAACTGGAGAATTTCACCTTTGACCTCAACGTTTATGAATAATTAATTCTTACCTATACAATTATCTTATTTCTCACTATTTTGCCAAAGCTATATTTAGACTATTCGGTATTTCGATGTTAATCTTTTTTGATAAACAAAAGTTTATATTTACTTCAATGAAAATACGACTGAAGATAACAACACGTAGTGCATTTGCTTAGGTGTATTTCACATGTAGAGATTACGATTGAGTTGCTCAGTTTTTGACAATATTGATTTTGTGTTGTTATTAGATACAGATATAGTGAGGATATGAGATGTAGCTAACTTTAATGTGTCGAATATTTTTCTTCACTTTCTTATCTTCTTGATCAGATAAACTATCGTTTCCCAACAATGATAAAAATAAACTTTATTTCTTTTACAAGAATTGTGAAACAAGTTCTTCAACTTCTACTAATCACTCTTGTTGGCCAGGGCGTATGCTCGAGAGGGGTCTTATTGTGGGAGGAAACCGGAGTATCCGGAGAAAACCCACGTGTCGGGCAGGTGAGTCGTTACCTTTTTACTTCCGTTCCGGGAACCGAAAAGATGAGTGATAATAAAGATATGTTACTAAAATCACTAAACGACAATCACACACTCAAGATGATAAGTTAAACACAAACTTCATTAATGTATCCACATAAACAAGGAGGTTTACACACAGCGTAAACTGTTTGGTAGACTAATGAACTTGACATTCGAGACCGCGTCTTACATAAGGTTACATCGGGTTACTTTAAAGTGTCATGTTAATGGCTTATTAAACCAGGGACACATTTGAATGACACCCCTTTAAGCCCCGTGGATTGGATCATTTATATTTTATGGCTTTGCCATGGAAAAGTCTTCCGCTCACGGATAGCTTCACAACTCAACAGCCAAAAGTCGTACAGTGTCATCGCAGACAGGAAGATAAACATTTAGAAAGAAGAGTTTATTAATAAAACCAGAAAACATTTTTTGAATTATAAAAATGTTTGTGAAATTAGTTGCCTTCCTTTTGTACTAGCTGATATAATAATTTGAGATGACACAAGCTATACACCGAAATAAGTTTTTACGTAATAGTCGACACATGTGAACATAAATCGATATAAATAGGAAGATGATAATAGATGTAAATACATTTATATCCATATATGAATATTGTATCTTAATTGTATACTTAAGAAATTTTGGGATTGATCACCAACAAGCAGACGTTGGACTTAATTAATTTTTCTCTGATACTGACTTGTTATTTGATTTCATACAATTTCCATCTGATACTGAAGTATTGTGACAGTCTTAAGCATGATCTGAGAGTTCTAATCTTCTGTTACGTGATGATAGCCAGTAATTTATTGAAGAGTTTTAGAAGCGCGTACTAACTGAATGACGTAATCATCATGATTCAGCGCTTTATTTATCAAATAAACACATTGGTAACGTGCTAGTCTAATTTTGTAAATTAGTCGTTTGAACTTATTAATATATGACAAATGCATAAGGGCAAAACAAGAGGTCATTTACGATAGAAATGGATTACAACAGAATCGAAATGTACAACGAAGGGCATGTGTATATTAAATACATGTAAATGGTACTGACTATTAGTGGATGTTGACAACATATGTTTTAGAGGGAAGTATAGTGTACCGCGGTATGTATCGAATGTAGATGTTTTCAGCATTACAATGAATGGTAAAAAGAAATTAATTTGTTAAAGTTATCAATATGCTTATAATGCACTTATAATTCAATAAAAATTGGAACTTGGGTTTTGAAATAATATTCAAACTAAAACTATTTTTATATATAAAATGACCGTCTGATGGGAGAGAATTATGTAATAATTTGCTGTGATAACAGATTGCATTAGACTAAAGTAAACATTTTTCATCGATATTTTTTGTGTGTATCACTATATGTTTGAGTTCGCTAATATAAAAGATCAATCGCGCATGCGTGAAAGATGTCATTCAGATGTCTTACATCAATATATAATCAACAAACTGTTAAAAAATACTTACCTGTACAACATGGTATGATAACTCCAAGAATAAGAATAAAAAGCACAATGGTATTTGTCATTTTGTCATCAGTGTATTTCATCGAACATTTCCTACTCTGCAAACTTCTTTCCTCTTCCCTGACAGCAGTTAGAGGTAGGTACTAACAAAATGATTATGTATGCAAACAAATGATGATATACGAGATACGTATGATATGAATTTGTTTTACATTAAACTCTAAGAGTTTATAGGAAACGAAAATATCAAATACCCATTTTCATTGGTTGACTTATTGGTCGACGCCTATCCTGGCTGATCACGTATGCGCAAAAAATTCTGACCATTTAAATCAGTTTTCGCCAAACAATGGTATCACCTTGCCTTATCGATCCAGAATAAATTAAGCATTGTTTTACCTGACCGGATTTTATTACTACGGTGTTGACATTGTCAGAACGTTCTAAACTACCCTTTCTATCGTCGTATCAATTTAGGATATTCTATATCATACAAAACAAATGCTTTTTTTTTTAAAATGCATGGAAAACATCCGTAACTCTAAGTGAATATTTGATATCAAAATGATTAAATATGAGAAGGGGGGAAGTAAAACATGAATTAAGTACACTTTCATGGCGCAGATTGTTTATTTCTTTCGTGCAGGTGGTTAGATAGCAAACGCGTAAAAGTGATTTAAAAACTGATAGAAGTTTGTGTTATTTCCGTCTCATTAAATGTACATAAGTAGTTCTATATTACCCAGAACACATAGAATCATTCACCCACAATGTAATTGTGTCGCTGGTTTGTCACCCCGTGTTATTTCACATCATTGGTTTTATATACTGTTTTGTTAATACGCCCAGTATATGTTGGTCAGTCATTTCGGAATTCCACTGTTAACCAATAAATAGATCTTACTGAGACTTCATAGTGTAAAAAAAAAAAAAAAGAAAACAATTAAAAAAAGCGATACGAGTGTTATTGCAACCGTTTTAATTGTTTTACTTCAAAAGTACAAAGAACAAGCGAAGTGATATCAGGGAGCAGATTCAGGGTGAAAGCCGGACGGAAATAGTTATAAATGCTGTAAATACAATTAGACCTGCCACCTGCAAATATAGATGTGTCACAAAAGAAATGGAAATAGGCTTTTCCGGGGGTGACACATACATCAATGGAAAATAAAAGTTTTTTTTGTAAGTACAGTGTTATTGACACGTCAATAAGTATACAGCTTTGGAATTAGCTATCTTGTGTAAATCTACACAAGCCTTGTCATTTATAAGGTTATACTGAACATGTTATTGGCTATGAAATATACTTGTACTGCAAATGCGCTTTAGTGTCACTAAAGAAATCTAGAAAAAATGTGTTCCCGGTTATGAGCTTAGAGACTGGAGTAATATTGTTTTGTTTGGAGTATTTCAATCGCTACTCAGTCAATTTGTTTGGAGTACTTCAATCGCTACTCAGTCAATTTGTTTGGAGTACTTCAATCGCTACTCAGTCAAAATAAGAAAACACCATTAATAAAGAAGTTTTTTTCTTTTATTTTTTTCAATCTTAAAAACGAGTCGAGATTCATAAAATATCTTTCCAAATACAAGTGACGTTTTAAATTTCATACAACGCAGTTTTGTTTCCATGACAATGCTTGTTCAACTAATGAAGCTTGCCGTCAATGAAAGTTGTATACATCTTTAAACAATTGAAACTATAAGACATTTACATATAATCATTTAGCATTACCATGTTCTAAATTATGGTCCTGGGCGTCTGTACAGGATTGCAGACAAATTATCATAACGAACGTTATTTGATTTGTCTGCAATCCTGTACAGAATCCTAGAACCACAAATTGTGAAGGCTAAAATAATCAAGTGATGACTTTTACCAGTACATTTGAAGAAACACAGATTTTGATAAGATATAAAAAATGAAATGTGTTGAAACGTGGTATTTTACACATCTATTCCCCAACATGGCTACATTTAATTACCTTAAAACTTGAAAATTTAAAAGTTTCAGTCCCATTTTTTTTACATTGGTGATATAAATGCCTGTTTTATGCTATTAAAACTATCGTTTCTTACATGCTTGCCCATACTTTCAAGTTATCGCCATATTTTGAAAATCAAATTAAATCATTTATGGACCTTCGTCAGGATGTTTCTATATGGCAGCACTTTGAGTTCGGCTTCCGTTCCACAACTATCACAAGCAGGCTTACAAAAACATGTCGTACATGCAGTCATTAAATGAACATGGTTGATAGGATGTTCTAAAGCATCCTCCAAACCAAACCAAACTAAACTTAATCCTATTGTATATGTTAATATACTAATTAGCAGTCACAACAGTTCTGAAGTTCTGTTTTCCCTTTGATGTCATTCCTCTGTTTCGATTGTACATCAAAACGTGTCGTTTTATATGCTGAATGAGTCCTTCTGAAACGGAACACATTTGAGATGTGTCTGTTTTAAGTAGACAACGTTCAACTGAAATGAATGTTAACGAACCTAGTATTGAAATCAAGTTTGAATTGAAATATTCAACCTTATTCTGGTATCCACGGCCCAACACACCGTATTGGCGATTACCATAAGAAGCAACTACTAATTGCTACACAGTAAATCCATGTCAATTTCTTCGTTTGAGTATGTCCTTTTCTTTTCGAATTACTAGTTCTAATTACTAATTTTCCATTGCTAGATATTAATTTTCCTTCTGTCCCAACCTATGTTTGTTACATGTAGCAGTTGATTCAATATTCAAGGACTTGTTCACAATATTACGATTGGCATGCAAAATATTGACAACTAACAAATACAGTTTCGAGGGCTTCTGTCGACATGTGATACTTTCAAATGGTATTTTCTATACATGTAGTTCATATTCTGACTACAGCATCACACCATCATATTCTATGCCATTTTAGATCTAAAAGGTCATAAAACAACGTTTCAGGCAATAGGTCACACTTTTGTCACTTTCAAAATAAAGAGTATGTGTACAAGTCTCTTTGGATTGGTCCTGTTATCGACTCACTTTTTTCATATACTGTATGAATATTTTATTCCAAACATATCAGAACTGATTAAGCTTGTTTACAAACCGCTTTCTCCATTTTAACATTCATTGATATTAATCATTTGGGTTTTGATTTGATAAATTTCAAATTTATATAATAATTGACACCAACTAACGCTCAATTCATTTACGTTGATTTAATATCTAGGTATTTTGTTCCCTTATTCCGTGATGGACTCCATTTGTCGTTGGTACCAAGCTTTGCATAAAATCGATATATAAAACCGTCGCAATCAGCCCATCAACAATATATATTGTTTTAGTTCATAGAATAATTGTATCAATTCTAGTAGTCGAAAACGGGGTCGTGGTTTACGTCAGAGATATTCTTGACTTGTTTGCAATAAGAGCAGCGATTCAAATTATAGATATTTGCATTACTTCTGTTCTACAAGAAAGAGATATATATAATTATCGTTTTTAATTCCAGTGTTTGATTTGGCGTTACAAGCTGTTGGAACTAGCATACATAAAAGGGACAGATGTACTTGTAAACAATATTTGCCATCTGATTCTACAGGGAATTTCCCGCTTCTACTCTATTCTAATCAAAACATGAGTGACTGTACTGCTCCTCTCTTTAAGTCAGCTTTTAATCACTTTCCAACACCAATTACAACAACGACTAGAATCATATGACGACGATTTCCAAGGATGGCTGGGTCAGTGAAGGGTACGTTTGAGGTAAAATCACACGGAAACGTTAAAACCTGCTCACGCTAGCATTGTAATCTAATCTGGACACAACCTGAAAACAGGCTAACCTGTTACTGGTTTAAAATTGTCATCGCAGGAGGAGCGTGGGAATTGCGCCTGCTTTCCGCATTCCATAAATCAAGTTAGGCGACTTTATTTGGAAACCTCTATATCTTTCGTTTTCCCCCTACCCCCGGAAAAAACCTTCTTTACGCTTCCCTAGACAATACCTCGCTATTGGCCTTGGCGTTGAACGTTCTCACAAGAGAGTAAGGTTTGGGTTGTGATCGCAGTTCGAGACTTAATATCGTCTATATTACTGGTATTTGCTGCTTTCGGTATTTCAAACAAGTCAGCGGTAACAATAAGTGTCTCTGTCAGTATTATAAGAATGCATAAAGTGCCAGGCGTGTTAAAAATATCTATCTCAAACCATATCACTAACATTAGCTTTACTCTTAAACTAAATATAACAAAATTTTTATCAATCAATTAATGATACACATTAGTTGAGATTAATTGATGTTATTACAATAACAGGTTGTGAAAAATGACTTCTAGTAGGTAGGGTACAGCGGTAAATGAACTTCATTTTCTCTGTATCATTCACGATCATTAAACGTATGGTTCACTGGATCATAATTCTAATTCGATTTGATATTTTTGTTAACCTCATGAATAAACGCTATTGTTGTAATTTATAACTACTTAGTAGGCCTATATTTTCAGGGTCCATACACATGACTAAGCATTGTATTTGTTGACGCTGTGTATATTTGTATATATACAAATAGCGTCGAATCTGTCATGACAAATTAGAATTCAACCTGACACACACAGTGATATTTGATTATATGTGTTGATTTGTGAAATCCTGTTCATGTTTATTTGGTATTTTTGTGAATGAAATATTAATATTAGACATGCAAATTATACGTCATTGTGATATTTACACAAAACATGTCAAATTCATACCAGATATGAATTAATAATTGGTTATTTATAAGCATCTTTAAGCAATATTTGAATTGTCATCGAATTTAATGTATATCGTACTCGCCCTAATTTATATATTTTTTGACTGTTTTCTTTGTCACGTTTTGTCTAACTCCTAAGTAAATGTTTGTATGTGCATGCTTCTTATCACACTTACTGCATGTGTCTGCCATGTCCTCTCTAGCTGCATTGCTGTTGCTTGTATTTCTTGTCTATCTACATCAACCAGGAATTTATCTGTGCAATGGCGATTGCAATGGTGGGGAGATGAGGGAAGGGAGGGGATGGGGGCGGAGTAACTAGTCATTTTTCAGTGCTGTACCGTGAAACTATTTTATATAAAAATGTTTCAAAATTGCTTCATAGTTCTAAGACAGTCACAAGCAAGCAGCATTTATAATGACTATGGATGTCAACACAAATCGTCATCATATGAATGTACATAGCGTCAACAGAAATTTCTGGTTATAAACTGTACATGAAAATGGCCAGATAGAAGGTTTTTTAAAAGTACCACTCCACTGAAAAGTTCCGTTTCATTTGAACTGGCTTGTAATCCTTCTCAATTCACTCTACAAAAAGGGACATGTCATCCTTTCCTTTAGTAATGGGTGCACGCTATCCCTACCAATCACCTATACTAACATCGGGTTGAGCTAGTTATGTCTCCCTGGTCACCCCATTTAGTACTGTGTGTCAAGAACATAGCGTCAAGTACCAGCTTTAACGATTAGTTTGTCTCAGCCTAGGGACAGAACACATAACCTCATACAGGTGAACGCTCAAATGGCAAAATGATAGGCAGAATCAATAGAGGTTGTGTTTTCGAAAAAAGGGAAGACATAAGGATCCCGAACTTAATCGCATCTTACGGTTATGTTACTCCGACAGCGGACATAGATCTTGTGCCCAATCTACATGATGGTGATTTGTTTTGGGGTTCATATTCTCGTAATAGCAAAGGTCATATGAAAAATTGATTTAGTATATATGACGATATGAAAGCAAAAATCTGCAGTTTGTGTGGTGCTTTACAATTAAAAAACAACAACAGAAAACAACGATTTGTAAAGTAAAAAAGTTAACAACTCAAATATAATGAATCTAGGACAACAAACGAACGTATGAAATATTCATCCCTGACCAGTAGAAGACCAGGTGTTCCGGAATGTAAATTTTAATTAATCAAATGAGAGATGTCATAATTTCAAAAAAAAAAAAAAAAAAGAACAAGGCAAACCACATCTGTGATGAATGAGTAAACAACTGGATGGAGAGTAAGTCTGTTGGCTTCTCTGTCAGTAACGGCTTGAATAATTAATACTGTTTAATTTCGCCTGGCTATTTCGAGAGTGTCCCGGATTTGGCAACTTCAAGAGTATTAGGTATATTAATGTCCATGTACAAAACAAAACAAATATTGCTCTGAGATAATCATTCACTGTAGAAAATATATATAAACCGCGAATATAGCGAGAATAACACACACTGCTCTCGCGAATATTACCATCTATACAGTAACCAGAAGACTACAGAAGATTACAAATGTATGTACATTTTATCATAATCCTTTCCAGATATATTCTGTAAACAATGTTTAGTTGATTCCGTTGAAAGCGAAAATTTCCCTGCATATAGATAAGCAAGTATCGTTACACTATGAATACACGCTAATTCTTTTTCGTAATTCAATCATCAACACCATAGACATTGATCAATTCTGCATGAATGAATTTCTATCTAAAACCATGAAAATAATTATATTTTCACACGTGCTACTCCATATGAAGAATTTCCATTTAAATGTATCCAGTATTAATTATATTCTAAGCGGTCATGTGCAATACATCGTAGTTAATGGTTTTTTTCTTATAAAGTAAAAATGTGGATTAACTTGATGGCAGGGTAAAAAATTATCACCTTTTTTAATGAACGTTGTTTACACGAAATGAATCACTCTTGGCGCGTGTTAAATCATAGTCAGAAAAGTGTGATTAATGAGTTAGTGCTAATGAAACCATTCCTAGCAGAGACGGATTAGTAATCAAGCAGGCGATGTATCACTGTTGGGTTTTTCTTTTTTATAAATCAGATACGTGACTGTTTTCGTTATTGTTATTTTTTAAATTCATTCATAGAGCTGATAACAGCTTCTGTTTGAGTCCAGTCTTGCACAAGGCGGTGTTATAATTGTTTCTGTTGGGGTAGTGTATACACATTTATGTTATTGTGTTTGCTCTATTGTTCCTATATTGGGACGGCGTGATGGAGGCAATGCTAACTCGTGGTAACCGGTAGTACTTTCCCAGGGGTCACAAGCATCACGGAAATTTCCACCTCGTAACAGTACTTCCTCGTAATTTGTCGCTGTTAATCAGTTTCCTCAGGGATGTCGGAACGTGTTACCACGATTCAGTAACGATGTTATGTTCCCGGAATTCATATTTCATATTATTTGTTTTGTAAATATTTCACCATTTTTGGTAAAATAATAAAAAATCACATTGAAAAGTATCGTTATCAAAGATGGGTATAATAAATTTGAGTCATATGTGACCAATAAACAACAATGAAATGAAAACATGTCAACATAGTCATAATCCAAGCTCAAATTCAATAAAACTTTGGCTAAATATTAACAAAAGAAAGATTTACACGGAGGTCCCTGAAAATGTACAAGAGTAATAGGATCAGCTATTCCGAAAGAGTAAGCGTCATATCAGACACGTGACCTTCCAGAAAAAGTTAATGAAAAGTTGAAAATGCACTATGCGACCTGTTTTGGGTGTCGCGACTAGGACCTCTAGGGTCATGTAGGGCCAGCAATTTGTAAAATATGAATTATGTTTTACTTACGGTTATAATCATTGATATCTAGATATTTCAAGATTGAGTATAAGGAATTTTTTTCAATTTCTTCTTCAGATCGATGCAGAACATCCTTCCAATGAATTTAGTGTTTTCAGTTCTTCTGAAACATTTACCATTTCCGCTGTACGCCATTTTGAAAATTTCCTTTGATCTTTTAAAAATGCCGACAAATAGGAAAAACTCGTTCTAGATCAATATTGATGGGCTATATTTTATCAAATTGT